>NC_090377.1:7873627-8194348 GCF_036365525.1 Heterodontus francisci
CCCTCCTGGCAGTAATTACAGCAGGTGCAATAAGGGGCAGAATGGCAGCAGTTCCAGGTCTTCCAACCCCCTCTGTATGATATTCCTGATTTAGATAACAGCAAAGTTGAGGTTCCTGAGTTTAATTCAACTTCAGGCAAAGAAACTGCCTGTCAAGTAAGGAGTTAATTGTTGATAGTCCCAGTTCCACGAACTGCAAGCAAACTCATTTTTTAAATTCAACAATATCTTGTCTTTATATCACACCCTTAATGTAGATAAACATCCCAAACACTCCAGAGGTAATCAGACAAAGATTGGCTCCGAGCCATATTTGGAGAGAAGACTCAGAACTTGGTGTAAGGTGGATTTTAATGACATAGAATTTACTGCACAGAAACAGGCCATTTGACCCAACTGGACTTTGCCGGGATTCATACTCCACACGAGCCTCCTCCCACCTTACTTCATCTCACCCTATCGACATCTTTTCCTTTGTCCCTCATGCATTTATCTAGCTTCTGCTTAAATGTATCTATACTAATCACCTCAACCACTCCCTCTGGTTGCAAGTTCCACATTCTCACCACTCTCTGTGTAAAGATCTTTCTCTTTAATTCATTATTAGATTTACTACTATCTACTTGATATTTATGGCCCCTGTTCTGGTCTCCCTGACAAGTTGAAACATCTTTTCTACCTCTACCCTATTAAATCCCTTCATAATTACAAAGACCTCTATCAGGTCACCCCCCGATCTTCCCATTTTAGGGAAAAGAGCCCCAATCTGTTCGATCTTTCCTGACAGTTGTACCTTCTCAGTTCTGCTATCATCCTTGTAAATGTTGTTGCACCTTCTCCAGTGCCTCTGTATCCTTTTTGTAATATGGAGACCAGAACTGTGCACAAAACTCCAAGTGTGGTCTAACCAAGCATCTATTCATGTTTAATATAACTTCTCTGCTTTTGAATTCTTTTCCTCTAGAAATGAATCCCAGTGTTTGGTTTGCTTTTTTCTGGCCTTATTTACCTGTGTCGCTACTTTTAGTGATTTGTGTGTCTGTATTCCCAGATCCCTCTGCTCCTCTACTCATTAAGTGTTTTATTTTCCCAGGAGTTTGTGGCCTCCTTATTCTTCCTACAAATATTGAAATTAATTTTCTATTTACAAGCCCATTCTGCAAGTTTATTAATGTTTTCTTGTACTTTGTCACAATGCTCCTCCATATTAATTATACCCCCATTTGGTGTCAACCGCAAGTTTTGATATTGTACTCCTGATTCCGAGTCCATATCGTTTCTGTAAATGATGAACAGCAGTGGTCCCAGCATCGAACTTTGTGGAACACCACTTTCCACCAGTCTAAGTAATTATCTTTATCCCTAATCTCTGTTTCCTGTTTTCTAACCGACTTGCTGTCCATTCTGCTACTTGTCCCTGACTCCACATGGTCTGACCTTAGTCATGAATCTACCTTATGGTAACTTACTGAAAGTACAAATTACATCCAATGCACCATCCTTGTCTACTCTTTCTGTTACTTGTTTAAAGAATTCAATAAGGTCGCTCGAGCATGGCTTTTCATTTTGAAATCTGTGCTGACTACTCTTCAATATATTTTTGGTTTCTAGACATTTTTCTATTACATTTTTGAGTAAATATTCCATGAACCTTCCTACCACTGATTTTAAACAAACTGGTCTACAGTTGCCTGTATTTGTTATGCCTCCCTATTCTAAATATAGGAATAACATCAGCTGTCCACCAGTCCTAATTATTTTATATATATATTTACAATAGTACCTCTGTTATCTCTTCCCTAACCTATTTTAAAATGTATGGATGTAATCCATCTGGACCAGGGGTTTTATCCTCTCTGTGTTTGGATTAATTAACAACCATCTTTCCCTTTCTATCTTAAATACCTTGATATCTGTTTTGATCTTTTCTCTGAATGCCAAGCACATCTCCCTGGTAAATATTGAGTCAAAATAATTATTCTGTATTCCTGCCATTTCATTGTCATTAGCTTTGAGTTTACCTTGTGAAATCCTTACTGGCCCTCTCACTATTGTGATTTTCTTTCTGTTATTGATGTGTCTGTAGAACACTTTACTATTTCTTTTTAATTTCTTTGACAATTTAATTGCCTAGTTCCTCTTTGCTTTTTCAATTGTTTTTGATCTTTTCTAAATTCTTCGTATTCTTTTATCATTATGAAAGGAAACTTGCAAGGGACATCAAAATCAATAAGAAGAAATTTTATAATTACATAAAGGGAAAACGGGTGGTCAAAAGCAATGTAGGCCCACTAAAAGCTGAAAATAGAGATAATGTCATTGATAATGGGGAAATGGCAGACATGTTGAACAATTACTTTGCCTCAGTATTTACAGTTGAAAAGGAGGATAACTTGCCGGAATTCCCAAAAAAATTAATAGCCGATAGGGGACAGGGACTTAATACAATTAATGTAAGTAAAACATCAGTAACAAGGAAATTAATGGAAGTGAGAAATCCCCAGGACCTGACGGTTTCCATCCGAGGGTGTTAAAGGAAGTAGGGGAGCACATTGTAGATGCCCTAACTATAGTCTTTCAGAGTTCCCTAGATTCAGGAGCGGTCCCTCTGGATTGGAAAGTTGCACATGTCACTCCACTTTTTAAGAAGGGTGAAAGGGAGAACCAAGGAAATTACAGACCAGTTAGCCTGACATCTGTGGTGGGCAAGTTGCTGGAGTCTATAATCAAGGATAGGGTGACTGAACACCTAGAAAAATTTCAGTTAATCAGGGACAGCCAGCATGGATTCAGGACAGGAAGGTCATGCCTGACAAATCTCATTGAATTTTTTGAAGGTGACTAAGGTACTGGACAGGGGAATGTCCATGGATGTTATTTATATGAACTTCCAGAAGGCATTTTATAAAGTCCCACATAAGAGACTGTTAACTAAGGTAGAACCCCATGGAGTTGAGGGCAAATTATTGACATGGTTAGGGAGTTGGTTGTGTGGTAGGTGACAGAGAGTGGGGATAATGGGTAAGTACTCCGATTGGCAGGATGTGACGAGTGGTGTCCCACAGGGATCTGTGTTGGGCCCTCAATTATTCACATTATTCATTAACGAATTGGATGATGGCATAGTAAGTCATATATCCAAATTTGCTGATGGAACAAAGTTAGGCGGCATTGTAGACAGTCTAGATGATAGCATAAAATTGCAAAGAGATATTGACAGACTAGGTGAGTGGGCAAAACTATGGCAGATGGATTTCAATGCGGGCAAGTGTGAAATTAAAAGCAAAATACTGCGGATGCTGGAAATCTGAAATAAAAACAAGAAATGCTGGAACCACTCAGCAGGTCTGGCAGCATCTGTGGAACAAGAAGCAGAGGTAACGTTTCAGGTCAGTGACCCTTCTTCGGACCCTTCTTCCGAAGAAGGGTCACTGACCTGAAACGTTAACTCTGCTTCTTGTTCCACAGATGCTGCCAGACCTGCCAAGTGTGAGATTATCCATTTTGGACCAAAAAAGGATAGAGCAGGGTACTTTCTAAATGGGAAGTAGTTAAGTACAGTGGATGTCCAAAGAGACTTGGGGGTTCAGTGCAGAAAATAATCAAAAAGGCTAATGGAATGCTAGCCTTTATATCTAGAGGATTGGAGTATAAAGACACAGAGGTTATGCTGCAGCTGTACAAAACCCTGGTTAGACCCCACTTGGAGTACTGTGAGCAGTTCTGGGCACCACACCTTAGGAAGGATATATTGGCCTTGGAGGGAGTGCAATGTAGGTTTACAAGAATGATATCTGGACTACAGGGGTTAAGTTACGAGGAGAGATTACACAAATTAGGCCTGTTTTCGCTAGAATTTAGAAGGTTAAGGGGTGATCTGATCGAAGTCTTTAAGATATTATCAGGAAATGACAGGCTAGATAAAGATAAACTATTTCCACTGGTTGGAGATTCTAAAACTAGGGGGCATAGTCTAAATATTAGGACCAGACCATTCAGGAGAGATGTTAGGAAGCATTTCTTCATGCAAAGGGTGGTAGAGGTTTGGAACTCGCTCCCACAAACAGCAGTTGAAGCTAGAACAGTTGTTAATTTTAAATCTGAGATAGATTTTTGTTGAGCAAGGATATTAAAGGATCTGGGCCAAAGGCAGGTATATGGAGTTAGGCCACGGATCAGCCATGATCTCATTCAATGGCGGGACAGGCTCGAGGGGCTGAATGGCCTACTCCTGTTCCTATCTTCCTCACCTTTATTGTCTATGGACTTAGTTTTGTTCTTGTTTTTGGAGGAAAATATTTCTCCTGAACTTAATTAATCATCTTTTATAATATTTCCCAGTGCTCTTTTATCTCTTCGTTTGATTTTTTTCCCATTTTACCTTTCTTAGTTCCATCCTCATCCCCTCACATTATTTTGGTCTTCTGCCATCATTATGTCTCTCTCAATCATTGACCTTATTATGTTGTGATTGTTGTTGCCTGGATGATCCCCCCCATATCCCCTGCACTTCCTTTATCTGTGCTAGTTAATTTTCTATTACGTGATCCAGTAATGATTCATATGAACTTGCTATACACTATAAAAACCCCATTCCCCTTTCACTACCTATTTAGAGCCCTTTCCTATCCTGAGTGGTGTGAAACAGGGCTGTGTTCTCGCACCCACACTTTTTGGGATTTTCTTCTCCCTGCTGCTTTCACATGCATTCAAGTCCTCTGAAGAAGGAATTTTCCACCACACAAGATCAGGGGGCAGGTTGTTCAACATTGCCCGTCTAAGAGCGAAGTCCAAAGTACGGAAAGTCCTCATCAGGGAACTTCTCTTTGCTGACGATGCTGCTTTAACATCTCACACTGAAGAGTGCCTGCAGAGTCTCATCGACAGGTTTGCGGCTGCCTGCAATGAATTTGGCCTAATCATCAGCCTCAAGAAAACGAACATCATGGGGCAGGACGTCAGAAATGCTCCATCCATCAATATTGGCGACCACGCTCTGGAAGTGGTTCAAGAGTTCACCTACCTAGGCTCAACTATCACCAGTAACCTGTCTCTAGATGCAGAAATCAACAAGTGCATGGGAAAGGCTTCCACTGCTATGTCCAGACTGGCCAAGAGAGTGTGGGAAAATGGCGCACTGACATGGAACACAAAGGTCCGAGTGTATCAAGCCTGTGTCCTCAGTACCTTGCTCTATGGCAGCGAGGCCTGGACAATGTATGTCAGCCAAGAGCGACGTCTCAATTCATTCCATCTTCGCTGCCTCCGGAGAATACTTGGCATCAGGTGGCAGGACCGTATCTCCAACACAGAAGTCCTCGAGGCGGCCAACATCCCCAGCTTATACACACTACTGAGTCAGCGGCGCTTGAGATGGCTTGGCCATGTGAGCCACATGGAAGATGGCAGGATCCCCAAAGACACATTGTACAGCGAGCTCGCCACTGGTATCAGACCCACCAGCCGTCCACGTCTCCGCTTTAAAGACGTCTGCAAACGTGACATGAAATCCTGTGACATTGATCACAAGTCGTGGGAGTCAGTTGCCAGCGTTCGCCAGAGCTGGCGGGCAGCCATAAAGACAGGGCTAAAATGTGGCGAGTCGAAGAGACTTAGTAGTTGGCAGGAAAAAAGACAGAGGCACAAGGGTAGAGCCAACTGTGCAACAGACCCAACAAACAAATTTCTCTGCAGCACCTGTGGAAGAGCCTGTCACTCTAGAATTGGCCTTTATAGCCACTCCAGGCGCTGCTCCACACACCACTGACCACCTCCAGGCGCGTATCCATTGTCTCTCGAGATAAGGAGGCCCAAAAGAAGAACCTATTTAAGAAGTGTCTTTAAAAAAGGAGAGAGAGGTAGAGAGGTGGAGACATTCAGGAATTGAATTCTAGAACTTGGGACCTAGACAGTTGAAGGCATGGTTAGCAATGTTGGGGTGAAGGAAGTTTGAAATGTCAAAGCAGCCAGAGTTGGTGGAACACAGAGTTGTCCTAGATCTGTAGGATTGGAGGAGGTTACAGACATAGGGAATAGTGAGGCCATAAAGAGGCTTGAAATTGGAAGCTTTGGGGGAATCAGGACCTGATGTGGGTCAGTGAGTGATGGGTGAGCAGGACTTGGTGCCGATTAGGAGAGGTGGAGCAAAGGTTTGGATCAGCTGTAATTTATGGAGGTGGAGGATAAAATTATGAAAGAATTAGAGTGCTTTCAGAAAAGTGAAATAACAGGAATGCTCAAATCACCAGGGTATCAATTCAGACCAGTTGGACCATGTATATTCTAGTCAGTGATGACCCACAAGACATTACTTGTAGAGGATCTGATGATGGTGGGTTTGTCCAAGGTTTTGGAGAACTGGTTGGGCTTGTCTTGTTGGAGATGGTCATTATATGGTGGTGCAATTCTTCTGAATTAGTCTGCAGCTCACAAGATGATTTGCGAGAAGCAAATGCACCAACAGCAACTTGCATTTATGTTGTGCCTTTATTATAGAAAACTGTCCCCCAGCACTTCACAGGAGGTCATCAAACAAAGATTGTACAAAATGCAGAACAGGTGAGTTTAAATAAACTCATTGTTTGTTGGAAGCAGCAGCTCTGAATGTTGGCGGAATCCTTTGTCTAAGCCCATGGCTCACACGAAAATGCAGAATTGTGAGATCATCCACTTGTATTCCAAGAAAGACAAATCAGTTTATTTTCTGAACAGTGAGAGTCTAGGAGCAGTGGAGGAACAAACAGATTTAGGTTTCTACTTACACAAAGGTTAGTGAAATGTTGGCCTTTATCTCAAGGGTACTTGAATACAAAAGGGAGGAAGTTAAATTTCAGTTGTATGCAGCCTTGGTCAGACCTGATCACGTACAGATCTGGACACTACATCTCAGGAAGTGGGGATAACGTGGATTCACCAGAATGATACCAGGGCTTAGAGGGTTAAATTATGAGGACAGGATAAATAGATTAGGCTTACATTCCTTTGAGTTTAGAAGGTTAAGGGATGATCTAAGTGAGGTGTTCAGAATGATAACAATTATTTAATCGGGTGGATTCCAAGAAACTATTTCCTTTCATGGTGAGAGGCGGGAGATTCAAGAACAAGGAGGTGTAACCTTAAAGTTAAAGCTAGGCCAGTCAGGGATGAAATCAAAGGGGAATGAAAGTTGAGGTGTAAATCTGGAACTTTTTTTATTCCATCTTGGGATGTGAGCATCACTAGCAAGGCCAGCATTTATTACCCATCCTGAATTAGCCTTGAGAAGGTGGTGGTGAGATACCTTCTTGAACCACTGCAGTCCATGCGATGCAGGAACACCCACAGTGCTGTTGGGGAGAAAGTTCCAGGATTTTGACCCAAAAAGCTGTGGATGCTGGAGGTCAATTGGAGCTTTCTAGACTGAAATCAATAGATTTGTGTTGGGTAAAGGTATCAAGGGATATGGAGCAAAGGTGGTTGAGGTGCAGATTGGCCATGATCTGATTAAATGATGATACAGGCTCAAGATGTTGAATGGTCTCCTCCTACTCCTGTATAACCAAACCTGATTAAAAGCAGCGGGTTGTGTCGATTACATGGTTTGACCAATGGTATTAATGCCTGAACAGGTCAGGCAGCATCTGTGGAGAGAGAAACAGAGTTAATATTTCAGGTTGATGATCTTTTGCCAGAACTAAGAGTACATAGAGATGTAACCGTTTTTAAGTTAGGGAGAGAAAGAAGGTTAAGGGAGCGAGCCTCTTCATCCATTTTTTTCTTTCTGTGTGTTTTTTTTGTGTCCAAACCCCATTCCCTAGCTACTGACTCCATCCCTCTCCCTGGCAACAGTCTGAGATTAAGCCAGTTTGTTTGCAACCTTCGTGTCAGATTTGACCCCGTGATGAGCTTCCCATCAGATGTCCACGCCATCACTAAGACCACCTATTTCAACATCTAACATCACCTGACCTTTTCCCCTATCTCAGCCCATCTGCTGCTGAAACCCTCATACATGCCTTCATTGCCTCTAGACTTGACTACTCCAAAGCTCTCTTAATTGGTCTCCCACATTCTACCTTCCGTACATTTGAGGTTGCCCAAAATTCTGCTGCCTGTGTCTTAACATGCACCAAGTCCCATTCCCCCATCACCCCTGTGCTCGCTGACCTACATTAGCTCCCAGTCAAGCAATGTCTCAATTTCAAAATTATCATCCTTGCTTTCATGGCCTCACCCCTTCCTATCTCTGTAATCTCCTCCAGCCGCACAACCCTCCAAGATATCTGCGCTTCTCGAATTCTGGCCTCTTGAGCATCCCTTATTTTAATCACTCCAGCGTTGGCGGCCGTGCCTTTAGTTGCCCGAGCCCTAAACTCTGGAATTCCCTCCCTACACCTATTCACCTCTCCTTTGCTTTCCTCCTTAAAACCTACCTCTTTGACCAAGCTTCTGGTCATCTGACCTAATATCTCCTTACGTGGCTTGGTATCATATTTTCTTTTATAATGTTCCTGTGAAGCACCTTGGGACATTTTATTACATTAAAGGTGCTATATAAATACAAGTTGTTGATATTGTTTCTTTGTTATTTGGTGGTGATAATTCTGCTTTCGCCAGTAACACCTCCTCACAACGCAACTTTTGTTTCTTTACTTATCCCATCAGCATTTTTTGTGGCTTGTGTCGTCATCCATTTTTCTTTTTATCTCTCCCACCTTTTATCCACTTACAGACCTTCTCTTTAGTTCTCTTCCTTGCTCAACAAGAGTTATACTTCTAAGTACCCCCAGTTCTCATGAAGAGTCATCAACCTGAATAGGCGAGATTTTAACTCATTCAAAACTCACCCACTTTCACAGAGTTAAAATTGGGCTTGTTACCTCTGTTTCTCCCTCCACAGATGCTGCCATCCTGCTGAGTATTTCCAGCATTTTCTATTTTTAGTTCAGGTTTCCAGTATTTTATTTCAGCATTAGTATCTACTTTTCTCCTCTTTCTGCCCCCCTCTCCCATTGTTTGTTTCTCTTTGTCTCTGGGGCCTCCGGGAAGCAATGCTTGCTCCTGCAGCAATGGCGCCGGCTATATCCCAGGATGCCGCGCGGTAGGGACTGCCCCCTATTCCTCGGACCGGAAGCGGTAACGGCGCAGCAGGCGTGCCCCGGCCTCCTGTCTGGGGTCCTCAGGCCGGAAGTGCTTCTGGCCTGTGTCCGGGGTCTGGATTTCTGAGCAGAAGCCGTGAGGGAGAGACTGAGCCCGGCCGCCGCCGCCACCATGATCCTGCTGGAGATCAACAACCGCATCGTGGAGGAGACCCTGAGTCTGAAGCTGGAGAACGCGCTGGCCGGGTACAGAGAGGCCCCGGGCGGGAGGAGAGGCCCCTGGGCCTGCGGGGAGCCCGCGCCGCTACCTCTCCCCAGGGCTCGGGCGGGTCCTGCCGCGCCCTTCCTCATTCTCGGGCGGGGCCCTGGTTTCGCGGTGGAGAGAGTGAGCCCCGTGTCCCGGTCCCCCGGGGTTGGTGAGGCGGGGCCCGGTCCCCCGGGGTTGGTGGGGCCCGGTCCCTGTGCCCCGGGGTTGGTGGGGCGAGACCCGGTCCCCCGGGGTTGGTGGGGCGGGGCCCGGTCCCCCGGGGTTGGTGGGGCGAGACCCGGTCCCCCGGGGTTGGTGGGGTGGGGCCCGGTCCCCCGGGGGTAGTGGGGTGGGGCCCGGTTCCTCTCCCTGTCCCCCGGGATCAGGTATCTCACCACCCCGCCTCCTTCCCCCCCCCCCCCCCCCCCCCCACAACTCCATAAGGAACAAGGAGAATGAGACCAACAAACACCGACTGGATCCCAGTTCCCTCGGGCATTGTCACCGCCAAGAATCTCCTTAGAATGGAGTCAGGAGATCCAAGCTGCTGAGTGAGACAGGAGCAGAGCCCGGGGTTCAGCATTGCAAAGCTCACCTGGTTGACCAGCTGCTCAGTAGATGCAGGGTGGCCTCCACCACACCATGGGGCTGGGCTGATACCCAATCCCCGGGTGCCTCACCAGCCCAGGGCTACAAGCTGATAGCTTGGTGACTCCCAAGGCTGGGTACCAGGACGGCGTTCCTCACAGAGCAGGGTGGGCAACTCATCCCCATTCTCTTCCCCAGCTCCCGGCCTGGGGCTAACCTGGTGGAGGTGGTGGTGTCGTGGTAATGTCTCTGCGCTAGTAATCCAGAGGCTCAGGCTAATGCCCTGGGGCCACAGATTCAGATCTCACCATGGCAGCTGGTGGAATTTCAATTCAATTCATTAATAAAAAATCTGGAATTGTAAAGCTACTCTCAGTAATGGTGCGATGAAACTATCATCAATTGTTGTAAAAACCCATCTAGTTCAGATTTCCTTTCGGAAATCTCCTGTCCTTACCTGGTCTGGCCAACGTGTGACTGCAGACCCACAGCAATGTGGTTGACTCTTAACTGCCCTGTGAAATGGTCTAGCAAGACACTCAGTTCAAGGGCAATTCGGAATGGGCAACAGATGCTGGCCTAGCCAGTGACGCCCACATCCCATAAAATAATTTTTTTCAAAAAGTGCGCAGAGCAGTCGTCTGATGAAGAGCCTGTGAAAAGTGGCAGTCATGGCATCTCCTGGTTCTATTCGAAGGGGATTCTTCACTGTGATAATGTCTGATAAGCCCTGTGTTTGAGAGGAATGAGATTCATTTGGTGATTCTTGGTCTCATTCTCTCTGGTGTTATTGATCAGGGATAAGGTATTTGACTAACAATTCAATTGATGCAGCCCTTGAGTGCCCAATTTGCACTGAGGAAGGTCCCACAAGCAGCAATCAGATAAATATGTTTTTGTAATGTTGGTTGTGCGATAAATATTGACCCAGGCCGTGGGATCGTTTATGGTCACTTGAGAGGGCAGAGAGGACCTCGGTTATTGTCTCGTCTGAGAGACAGCACCTGCAACGGTGCAGCACTCCCTCAGTACTGCCCTGGGAATATTAACCTGGATTATGGGCTCAAGTCTCCGGAGTGTGTCTTGAACGCACTACCTTCTGACTCTGAGATGAGTGTGCTACCCACTGAGCCGAGTTGGCACGTGGTGTGACGCGTCAGGTGAGAGGATACAATCCCATTTGGTTGGTGTGCCTGTTCTGTAGCAACACTGACTTGGCAGTCGAAGGGCTCTGTGGGTGATGTATTGGGTGCTGGTTACAGTCAGTGTCTGAGAGAGAAGTGGGGTGTGGAGTGTTTGGAACACATCACCTGGTGGGGCTTTTAATATTACCAGATTTTACCAGGACAGTCATGAGCTGATTTAAAATGTTTCAACAATAAAGTGAGCAGTTGACTGGAGCTGATGAAAGAAGATTGGGATTCCCGGGATAGTTAAGAAATCCTGTTGAGTACATTCATTACCGTGCAGGAGTTAACTTCAATTCCTGTTTTTCAGCTAGGTTCCTGTTCTCTATTTTACATGTTCAATTCCTCCAGTCAAGAAAGAGTTAACCAGCAAGTGTGAATCTGACTTAACTCAGCTCTCACGGAAGCCCAGCTTCTTCCCTAATTTGATTTCTGTAACGCAGTCATTGTGGTTTTATTTCTGATGGAAAAAGCTAGCTACAGCCAAGCAAGTAACTGAGCTCAAGAGTCTAGTCATCACCCTGAGGGTCTGGCCCTCCCTTCCCCAAGGATTTGAGCCACAGGTTCTCAGCCAGAGATTCATGTCAGTGCCCCTGGGCAACAGAACAAGGGGGGTGGGGGAGGAATCACAGTTGTGTGGTCGGGTGAGGACAGGATCAGCCTTGCCTGTGATGCTCTCTACAGTTGAGCAACCTGCCAACATTCATAGTCTGGGCTCACAATGCAAAGTGGATGAGCAAAAGCTTGGAGGAATCAAAGCTGCCACCAAGTCATGAACCGCACAGTTTGCGGGGGGGGGGGACTGAGGGCGGGGAGGGGTCCCGGGGGGGGGACTGAGGGCGGGGAGGGGTCCCGGGGGGGGGGACTGAGGGCGGGGAGGGGTCCCGGGGGGGGACTGAGGGCAGGGAGGGGTCCCGGGGGGGACTGAGGGCGGCGAGGGGTCTCACAGATTGAGGGGAGACTGAGGGAGTGGAGGAGTCCCGGGGAGACTTAGGGCAAGGAGGAGTCCCACAGTTTGAGGGGAGACTGTGGGAGGGGAGGATTCCCGCAGTTTCGAGGCCCTGGGTAATAATGAATGCAGTGGCTCTGGCTTTCAGCACAGGGAGGAGGCAGTTTGTATAGGACAGGGAATTTGGATCTTGCAGGAGAGGAGCAGAGCCAGCCTCGTGTTATTGCTGTGTGAAGATTTGCATTGATGAAAAAGCACCTCCTCACTTCTTGGCAATGTATCAACGCATCAGATACAGTAAATTACTGTGAAGAGAAGTCACGCCATGTCGGCAGCTGCACACAGCAAGGTCCAACACTCAGAGGAATGACTCGTTTATCTGCTTTGGTGTGTTGATTGAGGGAGGGATATTGGCCAGAACACTGGGAGCTGTCCCTGTCTTTCAAATAATGCCACGTACCAGAAGCAAACAGTGCTATTGTTCAGTAAGCAAGGTGATTAAGAGGCTCTGAGAGAAGATGAAAACAAGAGGTGTACAGTATGTGAATATGGATACATTGCCCCTTTAGTCCTGATAACACTGCCCCATGTACAGTAAGGAATGTTAATGTTCTTTACTCCTGATCATACTATCCCTGTGTGGCATATTAAACGAGAGCATGGTGTTAACCTTTGCTCCTAATGTCACAACTCTTGTGTATCAACACAGAGTCAGGTATTTTGTACCTATCCCATTGTGCCTTTGCACTCTAGCTGATTGGAGCTGTGGTTTTAGTTAGTGCTGTGTGGGTACCTCTTATTGAAATTTTTTTGTCTGAACTAAGTCTTTCATTCTTTGCAGCAACAAACCTGACACGGTGGAAGTCACTTTCGCAGGTAAGCTTTGGCCTGTGGTAGTTTGCTGCTGACATTGCCATGTAACTCCATACCCCGGGCTGACATAAGTGATATTGGCTGCTCTGTTAGTGAGGGTGCTAGCATGAGTTCAGTACAGGCTGCTTCTATCTTAACATCATAGAATCATTATGCACAGAGGCAAGTGATTTGGCCATTGAGTCAGTGCTGGCTGTCCCCCTCAAGCAATCCAGTCAGTCCTGCTCCCCTGCTCGATCCCCGTAGCCCTGCAAGTTTATTTCGCTCAAGTGCACATCCAATTTCCTTTTGAAATCATTGATCATTTCTGCTTCCACCACCCTCGTAGGCAGCGAATTCTAGGTCATTACACTTGCTCTGTAAAAAAAAAATCTTCCTCACATTCCCCCGCATCTCCTGCCCAAAACCTTAAATCCATGTACCCTAGTCCTTGTGCCATCAGCTAATGGGAACAGCTTTTCCTGTCTACCTTATCTAAACCTGTCATAACCTTGTACACATCTATCAAATCTCCCCTCACTCTCCTTCACTCCAGGGAGAACAACCCCAGATTCTCCAACCTAACCTTGTAGCTAAAATCCCTCATCCCTGGAATCATTCTGGTAAATCACCTCTGCACCCTGTCAAGGAGCCTCACGTCCTTCCTAAAGTGTGGTGACCAGAACTAGACACAATACTCCAGTTGGGGCTTAACCAGAACTTTATAAAGATTCGGCATAACATCCCTCCTTTTGTACTCAATGCCTCTACTTATGAAGCCCAAGATCCCAAATGCTTTGTTAATTGCTCTCAGTATAAGTTGCAGCTCAGGCTGTATCCATTCCCAGCTCAGTAAACCGGCCATGTCAGGGTTGGGCTGTACAGGGCATGCGGGCTTGGGTTTGTGCTGAGTGCAGAGGGCAGGGATTGGAACACTACGATTGTCTGAACTCGCCAAACGCTGGAGGGGAATATTCCCACTCTGAAAGGATAATCCAGTGCTTCGCCTGGGGCACAGGACAGGGTATTTGGTTGGGCTGTCATGTGCCTCTTTCTGTGCTCTTAAGATTCTATGATATTGCGCAGAGCAAAGGCAGTGGGTCATATCTCCCTCCCATATCCACCACGCAGGTAGGGCGGTGGGTTGGAAGGGATGAGGTGATCTCAAGGTGGGAGAGTGGTCGTTGAAGAATGGTCAGTATCGAGACATTCCTTTGAAGTTTCTCTCATGTTTTCTTTGTGCTGCAGATTTCGATGGTGTCCTTTACCACATTTCCAACCCAAATGGGGACAAGACCAAACTGATGGTCAGCATTGCACTGAAGTTCTACGAAGAGCTGCAGGATCATGGAGCCGATGAGGTGAGTGTAGCCAGCTAGGGGCATGTAGGATATCACTGCAGTTATTGACGACTTGCATTTATATAATGCTTTTAAAGTAGTAACACGTCCCAAGGTCCTTTGCAGGAGCATTATCGAAGAAAATCTGATACAATTCATATGAAAAAAAATTAGTGCAGGTGACCAAACCTTTGGCCAAAATGGTAGGATTTAAGGAGAATCTTAAAGGAGGAGAGAGATAGCGATGCGGACAGGAGTAGGGAGGGAATTCCAGAGTTTGGAGCCCAGGCAGCTGAAGGCATGGCCACCAATGATGGAGCGATGGGAATCGGGGGATGTGCAAGAGGGCAGAATTAGAGGAGTGCAGAGATCTCGGAGGGTTGTGGGGCTGGAGGAAGTTACAAAGGTAAGGAGGGAGTTGAAATGGGTAGGGGGAGGCAGTGGCATAGTGGTATTATCACTGGACTAGTCACCCAGAGACCCAGGGTATTAATCTGGAGACGTGGGTTCGAATCCCACCACAGCAGAAGATGGAATTTGAATTTAATAAATCTGGAATTAAAAGCTAGTCTAATGAAACCATTGTCGATTGTTGTAAAAACCCATCTGGTTCACTAATGTCCTTTAGGGAAGGAAATCTGCTGTCCTTACCTGGTCTGGCCTACATGTGACTCCAGACCCACAGCAATGTGGTTGACTCTTACATACCCTTTGAAATGGCCTAGCAAGCCACTCAGTTGTACCTAACCGCTATGAAGCCAATAAAAAGGAATGAAACCGGATGGACCACCCGGCATCGACCTATGCACCAGAAATGACAACGGCAAACCCATCCCTGTCGACCCTGCAAAGTCCTCCTTACTGACATCTGGGGGCTTGTGCCAAAGTTGGGAGAGCTGTCCCACAGACTAGTCAAGCAACAGCCTGACATAGTCATACTCACGGAATCATACCTTACAGACAATGTCCCAGACACTGCAATCACTATCTCTGGGTATGTCCTGTCCCACCGGCAGGACAGACCCAGCAGAGTTGGCGGGACAGTGGTCTACAGTAGGGAGGGAGATGCCCTGGGAGTCCTCAACATCGACTCCGGACCCCATGAAGTCTCATGGCATCAGATCAAACATGGGCAAGGTAACAACCTCCTACTGATTACCACCTACTGCCCTCCCTCAGCTGATGAGTCAGTACTCCTCCATGTTGAACACCATTTGGAGGAAGCACTGAAGGTGGCAAGGGGACAAAATGTACTCTGGGTGGGGGACTTCAATGTCCATCACCAAGAGTGGCTCGGTAGCACCACTGCTGGCCGAGTCCTAAAGGACATAGCTGCTAGACTGTGGCAGGTGGTGGGGGAACCAACATGAGGGAAAAACATACTTGACCTCATCCTCACCAATCTGCCTGCCGCAGATGCATCTGTCCATGACTGTATTGGTAGGAGTGACCACAGCACAGTCCTTGTGGAGACGAAGTCCCGCCTTCACATTGAGGATACCGTCCATCGTGTTGTGTGGCACTATCACTGTGCTAAATGGGATAGATTTCGAACAGATCTAGCAATGCAAAACTGGGCATCCATGAGGCGCTGTGGGCCATCAGCAGCAGCAGAATTGTACTCAACCACGATCTGTAACCTCATGGCCCGGCATATCCCCCACTCTACCATTACCTTCAAGCCAGGAGACCAACCCTGGTTCAATGAAGAGTGCAGGAGGGCATGCCAGGAGTAGCAGCAGGCATACCTCAAAATGAGGTGTCAGCCTGGTGAAGCTACAACCCAGGACTACATGCATGCCAAACTGCATAAGCAGTATGCGATAGAGCTGAGCAATCCCATAACCAACGGATCAGATCTAAGCTCTGCAGTCCTGTAACATCCAGCCGTGAATGGTGGTGGACAATTAAACAACTAACTGGAGGAGGTGGCTCCGCAAATATCCCCTTCCTCAATGATGGGGGAGCCCAGCACATCAGTGCGAAAGATAAGGCAGAAGCATTTGCAACAATCTTCAGCCAAACTTCCGAGTTGGTGATCCATCTCGGCCTCTTCCTGAAGTCCCCAACATTACAGATGCCAGACTTCAGCCAATTCGATTCACTCCGCGTGATATCGAGAAGCAACTGAAGGCACTGGATACTGCAAAGGATATGGGCCCTGACAATATTTCAGCAACAGTACTGAAGATCTGTGCTCCAGAACTTGCCGCACCCCTAGCCAAGCTGTTCCAGTACAGCTACAACACGGGCATCTACCCGGCAATGTGGAAAATTGCCCAGGTATGTCCTGTACACAAAAAGCAGGACGAGTCCAACCCGGCCAATTACTGCCTCATCTGTCTACTTGTGTAGCGTCTACTTGTGTACAAGATTATGAGGGGCATGGACAGGGTGGATAGGGAGCAGCTGTTCCCCTTAGTTGAAGGGTCAGTTACAAGGGGACATAAGTTTAAGGTGAGGGGCAGGAGGTTTAAGGGGGATTTGAGGAAGAACTTTTTTTACCCAGAGGGTGGTGACGGTCTGGAATGCACTGCCTGGGAGGGTGGTAGAGGCGGGTTGCCTCACATCCTTTAAAAGGTACCTGGACGAGCACTTGGCATGTCATAACATTCAAGGCTATGGGCCAAGTGCTGGCAAATGGGATTAGGTAGACAGGTCAGGTGTCTTTAATGCATCGGTGCAGACTCGATGGGCCGAAGGGCCTCTTCTGCACTGTATTATTCTCTGATTCAATCATCAGTAAAGTGATGGAAGGTGTCATCAACAGTGTCATCAAGCAGCACTTGCTTAGCAATAACCTGCTCAGTGATGCTCAATTTGGGTTCTGCCAGGGCCACTCAGCTCCTGACCTCATTACAGCCTTGGTTCAAACATGGACAAATGAGCTGAACTTAAGAGGTGAGGTGAGAGTGACTGCCCTTGACATCAAGAGTATGGCATCAAGAAGCCCTGGCAAAACTGAGGTCAATGGGAATCGGGGAAAACCCTCCACTGGCTGAAGTCATACTTGGCACAAAGGAAGATGGTTGTGGTTGTTGGAGGTCAATCATCTGAGCTCCAGGACATCACAGCAGGAGTTCCTCAGGGTAGTGTCCTGGGCCCAACCATCTTCAGCTGCTTCATCAATGACCTTCCTTCCATCATAAGGTCAGAAGTGGGGATGTTCGCTGATGATTGCGCAATGTTCACCGTTCGTGACTCCTCAGATACTGAAGCAGTCTGTGTAGCAATGCAGCAAGACCTGGACAATATCCAGGCTTGGGCTGATAAGTGGCAAGTAACATTCACGCCACACAAGTGCCAGGCAATGACCATCTCTAACAAGACAGAATCTAACCATCTCCCCTTGACATTCAACAGCATTACCATCGCTGAATCCCCCACTAGCAACATCCTAGGGGCTACCATTGACCAGAAACTGAACTGGAGTAGCCATATAAATACCGTGGCTACAAGAGCAGGTCAGAGGCTAGGAATCCTGAGGCGAGTAACTCGCCTCCTGACATCCCAAAGCCTGTCCACCATATACAAGTCAGGAGTGTGATGGAATACTCTCCACTTGCCTGGATGGGTGCAGCTCCAACAACACTCAAGAAGCTCGACACCATCCAGAACAAAGCAGCCCGCTTGATTGGCACACCATGCACAAATATTCATTCCCTCCACCTCCGACGTACAGTGGCAGCCGTGTGTACCATCTACAAGATGCACTGCAGCAACGCACCAAGGCTCCTTCGACAGCACCTTCTAAACCCGCGACCTCTACCAGCTCGAAGGACAAGAGCAGCAGATGCAGGGGAACATCACGACCTGCAAGTTCCTCTCCAAGTCTCACTCCATCCTAACTTGGAACTATATCACTGTTCCTTCACTGTCGCTGGGTCAAAATCCTGCAACTCCCTTCCTAACAGCACTGTGTGTGTACTTAACTCACATGGACTGCAGCGGTTCAAGAAGGCAGCTCACCACCACCTTCTCGAGGGCAATTAGGGATGGGCAGTAAATACTGGCATAGCCAGTGATGCCCACATCCCATGAATGAATTTTCAAAAAACGAGGGTGAGGGGTTTTAAGGGGAGGCATTGTTGGGCCAGGAGTTGTGCTAATGTAAATGTGATGAGTTGTCCATCTCGTTTTGTCCCTAGTATTTTCTGTTATATTTTTGTTGCAATGAACTTTTAATACGAAGTGATCCCTCAAAATACTTCACACAATGAATTATCTTTGGTCCATGGACAGGGAAAGGATGCAATTTTGCATCAGTGAAGCCCCTTACACAATGAGCTGATTGCTCTGTTACAAACGTGTTTCTTGATCTGCTTTTGCTTGTCCTTTTTTTAAAATCACTTTTCCAAAGCAGCAGGATCAGAGGTTAGATCTAAAGTGATTGGCAAAAGAACCAGGGAGGAGTTGTGATCTGGAATGCGCTGCCTGAAAGGGCGTTGGAAGTAGATTCAATAGTAACTTTCAAAAGGGAATTGGATAAATACTTGAAAAGGAAAAGTTTGCAGGGCCATGAGGAAAGAGCAATGGAAGTGGGACTAATTGGATAGCTCTTTCAAAGAGTCAGCATGGGCACGATGGGCCGAATAGTCACCTCTTGTGGTGTGAGATTCTGTAAATACTTGCTGTGTGTGGCTAACTTGTGGGTATGCAGCATGGGAAATAAGTTCATTATCACCCAAAACTATTAATCAAATACAAAGTGTCCATTGGTTGAGATAAGTGATCAAGGGAGGATGATAAAGCAGTAAGAATGGGTTCAAGATAATTGGACGGGGTGCGGAGATGGAAGATTGAGTGATTTTTGTGAGTAGGTGGGGATGGGGTTAATGATCTCTTCACATTCTCAGGGAGTCCGATGAATGAAAGGGTTAAAACTCAGCCAATCCGAATTGGAGCAAAGCACAGGATCAATTTCTCTGTCACTTTATTCCCTACTGGTCACTGTCAACCTGTGGCCCCAATTCTCGCTGTGCTCCCAGGGTTTCAGCATCTTTTGGTTCCTCACTCCACCTGGCCAGTGTCAGCATACTATTTGACTGTGGGGGCGTATCATGGATTATCATGGATTGTCATACATTGAACCAACTGGTTCACTGATGGCTTTAGGGAGGGAAACCTGCCATCCTTACCTGGTCTTGGTCAGACCAGCAGCAACATGGTTGACTCTTAACTGCACTCTGAAGTGGCTTAGCAAGTCACTCAGTCGTATCAAACCACTAGCAGTAGTTCAAGAAGGCAACCCTCCACCATCTTTTCAGGGCAACGAGGGGTAGGTAATAAATGTCAGTCTTGCCAGTGATGCCAGCATCCTGAGTGATTTTTTTTTTTAAACCCAGGGATTGACCTTGGAGTCTTCCTCCTGTGTGGCTCTGTACCACTGCCTTGTATCATGAATAAATTGCCCAACTTCCTTTGTCACTTGTACCTGAGCAGAGAAATCAAACTGCAGACTCATACAAAGGTAGAAGCCTGTAAGCTTAGTGAGCAAGTTAATCTACAGATCATGTAAAGCTCAGCAAGTACTGCCGGCTTTGCTAATTTAAACCCCGGAACTTCCTGTCAGTGGTTTCGATTTTCAGTGAAGTGCAGAGAAAGATGAAGTCACTAACTGACAATGAGCAGTGAACTCTAGAACCCCTTCCCTCCAGCTTAGTGTCCACTGCCCTGTAAAATGTTCTGTAACACTTTTTGTGTACACAGTGAATACTGTAGAAATGTACCTTGTCAGCAGCCCAATGCCATTTATTGAGTATATTTCATAGTGTGCTCTACTGCATTAGTGTATTTCAGGGCTAATCATTATCCTACCCAGGATGAGGAAGATTCTCACTCCATCTCATCGAGCTGAGATGTATAAAACTCAATATTCATGACAATAAGGGCTAAAAATACTAAATTGTAGTTATTTGCAATTATAGATTTACAGAAGCAAATATGTAAACAAAATACTATGCAGTGCAAGTGGTAATTCACAATAATACAAATAGGAAGGCCTTTAAACATCTAATACCATCTGCTTCTGGTAAACTCTTGAACTGATAGTATCTTGTAAGTAACTGTTGAGTGGTTGATCCAGCCACTGTATATTGACATTACAAGCAGATTCACAGCAAGTTCTTGTTTCAAATATTTAAGTTCCGATGTAATTGTCTTCATCCATCCACTAAACTGCTGACCACCCAACTTCCCTTTCTGACCCTCTGTTGTTAACAGTTCCCTCTTGTTCACCCTCCCCATTAAATCTGCTATCATCACCCCTCTCCTCAAAACACCCACCCTTGGCCTTTCTGTCCTTGTAAACTGCCACCCCATTGCCAATCTCCAACTTTCCTTTCCTCTCAGGTGCTTGAACATGTCGCCTACCAAATCCGTGCTCCTCTTTCCCAGAACACTTTGTTTGAATCCCTCCAATCGGGTTTTCGCCCTGCCAAGTACCACAAGTGACACCCCATGTGACTGTGTCAGTAATAAACTATCCCTCCTCATCCTTCTCGACCCGCCTGCAGCCTTTGACACGGTTGACCACACCATCCTCCTCCAACACCTCTCTGCTGTCGCCCAGCTGGGTGGGACTGCTCTCGCTTGGTTCCATTCTAATATATCTAATCATAGTCAGGGTATCACTTGCAATGGCTTCTGTTCCTGCTCCTGCACTATTACCTCTGGTGTTCTCCCACCCCCTCCTATTTCTCATCTACATGCTGCCCCTCGGTGACATCATCCAAAAACAAGCAGTTTTTACATGTATGCTAATGACAATACCTCACAGCACATCTCCCGGCCCCTCCCCTATCTTTTTATCAGACTGCTTGTCGGATATCCAATACTGAATGAACAGAAATTTCCTCCAAATAAATATTGGGAACTTATTGTCTTCGGCCCTCGCCACACACTTTGTTCCCTAGCCACCGACTCCATCCCTCCCCCGGCAACTGGCTTGAGGCTGAACCAGACTGTTGGCAAACTTGGTGCCATATTTGAGCCCAAGGTGAATTCCAACCACATAGCCTCACCATCACTAAGACTGCTTATTTCCATCTCCGTAACATCACCAAACCCTGCCCTTGCCTCAGCTCATCTGCTGAAACCATCATCCATGCTTCTGTTACTTCTAGACTTGACTATTAGAGCACACTCCTGGCCAGCTTTCCATGTTCTACCTTCTATAGTTTTGAGCTCCTTCAATACTCTACTCATGTTGTAACTCTCCAAATAATGTTCACCCATCACCCCTGTGGTCGTTGACCTACATTGGCTCCTGGTCTAGCAACACCTCAATTTTAAAATTTTCCTTATGTTCAAATTCCTCCACCACCTGGCCCCTCCCTATCTGCAATCTCCTCCAGCCTCACAATCCTCCGCGATCTCTGTGCTCTTCTAATTCTGGCCTCTGGAGCATCCCTGATTTTCTTTGTTCAGTTATTGGTGGCCGTGCCTTCAGCTGCCTGAGCCCTAAGCTCTGGAATTCCCTCCCTGAACCTCTCCGCCTCTCTCTCCTCCTTTAAGGCCTTGAATACGAACATACAAACTGGCTGATCTGTTTATGGACTCAACTCCACTTTCCTGCCCGCCCCCGATACCCTTTGACTCCCTTGTCGGTCAAGAATTTGTCTACCACTGCCTTAAAAACATTCAATGACCCTGCCTCCACCACTCTCGGGGGAAGAGAATTCCACAGACTCACGCCCCTCTGAGAAAAGATTTCTCCTCATTCTCTGTCCTAAATGGAAGACCCTTTATTTTGAAACTGTGCCCCCTAATTTTAGTCTCGCCCACAAGGGGAAACATCCTTTCCACATCCACCCTGTCTAGTCCCATCAGGATCTTGTATGTTTCAATAAGGTCACCTCTCATCCTTATAAACTCTGAATACAGACCCAACCTGTCCAACCCTACCTCATAAGATAACCCTCTCATCCCAGGAATCAGTCCAGCGAACCTTCTCTGAACTGCTTCCAATGCAGTTATATCTTTCCTTAAGTAAGGAGACCAAACTGTACACAATATTCTAGATGTGGTCTCACCAATGCCCGGTACAACTGTTGAAAAATATCTCTACTTTTAAATTCCTTTCTCCTGCAATAAACGACAACATTGCATTTGCATTTAAAACCTACCTCTTTGACTAAGCTTTTGGTCATCTGTCCCAGTATCTCCTAACGTGGTTTGGTGTCATATTTTGTTTGCTAATACTTCTGTGAAGCACCTTGGGACATTTTAGTATGTCAAAGGTGCTATATAAATGCAAGTTGTTGAAAGAGTGCACAACACTGGCAAGTAGTTAGTGACACATTGCTGCATCAATGCCACGGAAATAATTGGCTGGCCAGACAGGGAGCGAGCATCCCAACATCTGAAAATGAAATCCCACCTTGTCAATACTCCCAACTCACCAGTAGCCACGGTGGGGTGGGGATTTCCTGCCTGCTGAGGTGGGGTGCTGTTAGCATGGGTGGGAGAGGGGATCTGCCTGCAGGGGTTGTCTGCATGGGTGAGTGTTGGGAGCTCTGCTTACGGATGTGTAGCTAATCATAATGTGTGGTCTGTGTGGTTAGAATGAACTCGGCTGTGAGCACAGCACAGTCCGTACTAATCCTTTTATGGTATTTCACTCTCTTGTTTTCGAGAAGCAGGAAGTTCTGACTCAGTTCCTAAAGCAGCTTTTCCAATGAGTTTCCCACCTCACACTGCACTGTCCGAACCTGCTGCACTCTGAACTGTGCAGTCACAAAAAATTAAATCTCCTTCACTCCTTTCAATTTCAGAATTTTGTGTGTTGGCAAAGAGGTGCTAAGAAAATAATTTTGGTGTTCTTGCCCAGGGTACAGGTTAGGTACAACGTAAAACTCCCTCTACACTGTCCCATCAAACACTCCCAGGACAGGTACAGCACGGGGAAGAGGGTTGATGGATAAGTTCATTGTCTTTTAGTTTGTGGACTGTGCTGAACATCCCTTGATGGAATGTGTGTTTCTTTCCCTGCATTAGATTAGGGAGATTGATGAGGTAACATTCTTATCTTGCCTGTTAATTGTCCGGTATGCTCTGTCCCCACAGTTACTGAAGCGAGTGTATGGCTCTTACCTCGTCGCTCCTGAAGCAGGTAAAATATTTTTTTGTTCCCCTCCAATATTTCAAATGAATGACGAATCGGCACAGACTGAGATATATTGAAGTGTCTGCCATGCTTGAGAGTTTTATTTCTGTAAACAGAATCCAAAGTTAACAGGTGGTATGTAGGAACCGCTGACCTCAACACGCCAGGTTATGAGATGGGGCGATCTGGGATCTGTGTCGTGGGAGGCGAGCTCACTGGGACTGCAGTTAGTCTCAGTGCCCCCAGGTTAGCAAGTGAAGTAATCAGCCAGGGTTCCTGCTCCCAATCACTGTTCAGTGACCCCTGGGTGAGAGAGAGGGGAAATCAGCCAGGGTTCCTGCTCCTGATCACTGTTCAGTGATCCTTGGGTTAGAGAGAGGGGGAAATCAGCCAGGGTTCCTGCTCCTGATCACTGTTCAGTGATCCTTGGGTTAGAGAGAGGGGGAAATCAGCCAGGGTTCCTGCTCCTGATCACTGTTCAGTGACCCCTGGGTTAGAGGGGAAATCAGCCAGGGTTCCTGCTCCTGATCACTGTTCAGTGATCCTTGGGTTAGAGAGAGGGGGAAATCAGCCAGGGTTCCTGCTCCTGATCACTGTCCAGTGACCCCTGGGTTAGAGAGAGGGGGAAATCAGCCAGGGTTCCTGCTCCTGATCACTGTCCAGTGACCCCTGGGTTAGAGAGAGGGGGAAATTAGTCAGGTTTCGTGTTCCTGATCACTGTCCAGTGTCTGCTGCAGGAATGTGTATTTAGACATTGGGGAGTGAAGACTGGAGCAGCCCACCTAAATTCCACCCCAGGTATTCTGGATCGTATGATGAGCAGCCACTTATATTTAGCTCCTGAGGTTGGTTGGCATCCTTCCATCTATGAAAGATGATGGACAGGCAGCAAACAATCCATTTAGGTGGGGTGGCTTCTCTTGGTGCACCTTTGCTGATGGCTGTGAAGGCCAATCCTTGAGAGGCAGGCTCTGCCACAAGTGCTGCACATGAAGCTACCAAGTGACACTGAGTTGTTTCTGACGTTGGTGCCTGTTGCCAAGCTGCTGTAGCCTCTGGTCATCGTGGAAGTGCACACTAGTGCACAGGATGTGTCGCCATTTCCCTCTTTCAGCAGCTAGTTTTTCTTGCATAGGGTGAGTGTGTTGCCGACAAGGCCAGCATTTCTTGCCCCTCCCTAATTTACCTTCACAATTGAGTAACTTGCACGGCCATTTCAGAGGGCAATTAAGAATCAACCACATTGCTGTGGGTCTGGAGTCAAATGTAGGCCAGACCAGGTAAGGACAGCAGATTTCCTTCCCTAAAGGGCATTAGTGAACCAGATGGGTTTTTACAACAAGTGATGATAGTTTTATAGCTTTCAGTTCCAGAATTTTATTTATTAATTGTATTTTTTAAATAATTAATAGAATTTAAATTCTAGCAGCTGCTGTGTTGGGATTTGAACCGGTGTCCACAGGGCATTACCCTGGGCCTCTGTATTACTAAATCTGTGATATTACCACTATGCTACCATCTCCCAGGTGCAATAGTTGACATTTAGGGCCTTTATGTCACATGCAAACATCCTTAAACTGGAGTTTTAGGCGCCCCACTGGTCATCTGGCCCTGGCTACTTCATATCGAAGATCCTGGGTATGTGATCGCCTTCCATCTTGTGAATGTGTCCAATTCACTGCAGCCGCCTCTCTTTGATTAGTGCCAACGCGCTTGAAAGCTCTGACTTTGAGGGCTCCTGAGGAGAGGGAAGATTATCAATGAGGAAAGGAAGTGTATGGGAGAATTTGCTGACCCTTGGGTGGGAAATGGTCCTGAGTAAATTCAAATTCTCAAATTGCCACAGTGGGATTTGAACTGACGTTCTCCATAACTAATCCAGTAACATCGCCATCACACTGCTGTGCCTTTTGAGGTGTGCCCAGCGTCCCAGCCTGAGAAATGTAAAACATGTTGGATGCGCCATGTAAAGATGATCTGATCATTTACTCGAGTCTTGAGCTGTGTGTTCAGCTGCTGCTGTTCTGTATCCTGTTTGTGCAGTGGGTGTGGGGGTGGTTTAATAAATGCTGTATGTAAAGGCTGGTTTTCAATGGGGATTATTCAGAGTGTTGACACATCTCACTCTCTCTCTCTCTCTCTATATGGTGGACACTCTGCCACACCTGCTTACTGGGAGTGAAGAACAGGCACGCCACCCCCCCCCC
This sequence comes from Heterodontus francisci, assembly GCF_036365525.1. Classification (NCBI taxonomy): domain Eukaryota; kingdom Metazoa; phylum Chordata; class Chondrichthyes; order Heterodontiformes; family Heterodontidae; genus Heterodontus; species Heterodontus francisci. The sequence goes on from NC_090377.1 coordinate 7,899,181, forward strand.
CCCCGCCCACCTCGCGGGCTCTGCTGATGCCACCGTGGTGCTGCAGCTAGTTGAGTTGGTGGTATTCGGGCAGCAGGGATGTTCAACTCCCCGGGCTGCATGTTGTGGTAAAGCATCCTGGTACCTCCATGGGAGTAACTATGTTGCACGGTTATCCCCATCACCACCTCTTTTACCCCCCCCCCCAATACTTTGTGAGTGAGCATAGGCTGCTATTCCACTGTCGGGGGCATCACATTCCAGCCTAGTCCAATTCACCTGCAGTTTCCAGCCAACTATTGGACAATGAGAGGAAGAATCCTGGCTGCTTCCCACCCCCCACCACCGCCTTGAGGCCAGTTATAGTAATTCTGCTGGTATTAGAGTCATAGAGAGATACAGCACTGAAACAGGCCTTTCGGCCCACCGAGTCTGTGCCGACCAGCAGCCACCCATTTATACTAATCCTACATTAATCCCATATTCCCTACCACATCCCCACCATTCTCCTACCACCTACCTACACAAGGGGCAATTTACAATGGCCAATTTACCTATCAACCTGCAATTCTTTGGCTGTGGGAGGAAACCGGAGCACCCGGCGGAAACCCACGCGATCACAGGGAGAACTTGCAAACTCCGCACAGGCAGTACCCAGAACTGAACCCGGGTCGCTGGAGCGGTGAGGCTGCGGTGCTAACCACAGGGTCAGGAGAGCTTTGGACATTGTGGTCCCTGTGGCTGAGCTCTCTGCTGCCTTTCTCTTCCTGGACCTCGGGCAGCTATAGTTCTGTGCAACAGGAAAACCATGAGCTTTGTGTTGGATTTTGTTCACAATATTGAGCAGTCCACCTCTTTTTCCAAACTCTGATTTGGGGGGGGGTGAGTTTCTTCAGGGTGGGCGGGGTCGGGGGCAGTTCTTCGGGGAAGAACCATACTCCTGGTGAGTCTCTAAGTCTGTTCCTAATCTCTTGGGATCCGGGTTGTACAGTCTACCACGCCCACCTGTCGCAGGAAGACTTTAATAGATTTCAGAGCTTGTAATTGACAAATACACTTCAATATATATGTGCAAGATGGTACATTTTGGTAGGAAGGATAAAGGGACCTTCCTTGGAAAGTAAGTGACTGAAGGAGTAGAGGAACAGAGGGCTTCGGGGGTTCAGATACTCAATGACTCGATCGCTAAAAGTGCAACACGTTAATGAAGCCATTAAAAAAAAAGGCAAATAAAACACTGGGGTTATTTCTCGACTGATAGAATTGAATAGCAAAGAAGTTATCTTGCACTTGTATAGAACCTTGGATAGAACACACTTGGATTTACTTGGAGTTCCTGTCTCCATATTATAAAAAGGACGTAGAGGCACCGGAGAAGGTGCAAAAAAGATTCACAAGGTTGACGCCAGAACTGAGAGGTTATAACTATCAGGAAAAGATGAAAAGACTGGGACTATTTTCTCGGGAAAAGGGAAGACTGAGGGGTGATCCGATAGGGGTCTTTAAAATTCTGCGTGGGTTTGATAGGACAGACGTAGAGAAGATGTTTCTTGTGTTGACCAGTACTCGGCCATAATTATAAAGTAATCACTAATAAATTCAATAGGGAATTCAGGAGAAATTTATTTACCCAGAGAGTGGTGAGAATGTGGAACTTGCTATCGCAGGGAGTGGTTGAGGTGAGTAGTATAGATACATTAAAGGGGAAGTGTGGATGAACACACAAAGGAGAAAGAATAGAAGGATATGTTAATGGGTTGAGTTGGAGAGGTGGGAAGAGGCTCGTGTGGAGCATAAATACTGGCATCGGCCAGTTGGGACAAATGGCCTGTTTCTGAACTGTAGATTCTATGTGCCAGTGTCTGACTCTGTTGCAGAATGGAACGATCTTGGCCCCGGTTTTTTTTTACCATACTGAAGCCTCCCTTTTTCATTGGCAGGGTACAATGTATCTCTGCTGTTCGATCTAGAAAATATTCCACCCAACAAGGATGAAGTGGTGCATCAGGCTGGCATGCTCAAAAGGAATTGCTTCGCCTCTGTCTTTGAGAAGTACTTCAACTTCCAGGCAGAGGGAAAGGAAGGAGAGAAACGAGCACTGATCCACTACCGTGAGGACGAGACTTTGTAAGTGTTTCAGGGACGGGGAGGAGATGCAGCCTCTGGTCTGGGCAAGCTTCATTTTGCTGGAAAGCTGGGTCCATTGCAGTGGCTCTCTGCCACTGGAACTTTGTCACCTCCAGACTCCATTGCTCTCATGTCCAGATGCCCATCCTTTACCTTCTATAAATTTCTCATTCTCCACTCTGCTGAACACTCAAGCCCTGGGTGACTGATCAAGTACATATATCACTCAGCTAATGACCCCTTTACTAGCTCAGTGCAATAGGAAACTGAAGAATATAGGAGACCAGCCTGCATTTGGCTTAACCTTCACTGTTAATCACTTTGAAATGCTTCTTGCAATGGCAGACCGGAGCCAAGGAATCCAGAATGCCAGGTCGAACAAGACTGGGACAGATGCTTCTGCACTCAAGTCCGCCCCTTTCAGCAAGTTGTGGTTTTAGATTTGGAATGTTAAGCTTGGTTACAAATTCATATGTAATAAAAAAAAAATGCAGAATTTCTTACAAATTGGATCTGGACAGATACTGGGACCTTTGACCTGCAAGATTATAGAGTCATTGTAACCAGATTAGGTGATTGTTACACCGAGATTTTATCATTAATCAACTCTCAATACAGTTTTCCATATCTCAGCAACTCTGTGATACTTGTTGAAATCCATCCCACATCACTGTCCCTGACCAAAACCAACTGCATCTTTTTGTTGTGGCCAGCCCTTCCCTGGCTGCTTGTGGTTTTATACATTTTCGGTTCTGTGGTGTTACCGGTGGGGAGTTGGCTCTGTTTCATCCTGTAATTCTGTCTTGCAGGTATGTGGAGGCCAAAAAGGATCGAGTGACCGTGGTCTTCAGCACAGTATTTAAGGATGATGACGACGTTGTGATTGGGAAGGTCTTTATGCAGGTAAGAGGACCGGGTCATGACAATGTGCGCCCTGTCCATGTCCCTGCCTCCTGACCATATCCCCCATATCTTCCCCCGCAGGTGTTGTCATGGGCCAATCAGCAAGGGTTTGTTGTAAACTCCCACTTTTAATTCAGCCGTTTGTAATCTGAGCTGCTCTTTGTTTACCATGAAATGTTCTTCTCCCTTTTTTCTTCCTTTATTTTAGTTATTGGTTGTAATTTGAAATCTACAAACAGCTGAGTATTAGTTCACACAGACTGGAAGCACACCTGTGTCAGCACATGCAGATTCTGGTTTATTTAATCTGAGGCAGGGGGAGGGGAATTACAGCCGATTCCTCATTGGTCTTTGTGCTTTATTTAAATGCTGCACAATTACATGTAGGTAAGGCTGTGTTACAGGAACGCTCTAGTGGAAGGGCCTGGACTTCGATTGAGATACAAGAGGGTTCCCGGCAGCAGGGGTGACAGTGTGTGGGCCCACACCTGAGGAGCCCCCCTGAAGAAAGGGAGCTGTACCCCAGTGCCTTGTTGTGGGGTGGGGGGGGGGTGGTGGTGGAGGGGCACTGTACCCCAGCAACTTGGCCCCTTCAGGTGAGGAGTGGGACAAATTTTTGGAGGGTGAATAATTTTTGAAACTTGACGGCAAGCAACAAATTCAGTTCAGCTGGTGTGAGGTCTTGGAATAGTTGCCAAATCTCCCCTTATAGAAACATAGAAAATAAGAGCAGGAGTAGGACATTCGGCCCTTCGAGACTGCTCCGCCATTTATTATGATCATGGCTGATCATCCAACTCAGTAACCTGTTCACGCTTTCCCACCATACCCTTTGATCCCTTTAGACTCAAGAGCTATATCTAACTCCTTCTTGAAAACATACAATGTTTTGGCCTCAACTGCTTTCTGTGGTAGTGAATTCCACAGCTCACCACTCTCTGGGTGAAGTAATTTCACCTCATCTCAGTCCTGAAAGGTTTACCCTATATCCTTAGACTGTGACCCCTGGTTCTGGACTCCCCCACCATCGGGAACATCCTTCCTGCATCTACCCTGTCAAGTCCTGTTAGAACATCCTTCCTGCATCTACCCTGTCAAGTTCAGTCAGTCAATGGATGAAGGGTGCTGACTCCAGCTACTTCATGAGCATAGGAAATAGAAGCAGGAGTTGGCCATTAGGCCCCTCGAACCTGCTCCGCCATTCAACCAGATCATGGTTGATCTACCGCAATGTCATTTTCCCACATTATCCCCATATTCCTTGATATCTTTAATATCTGGAAATCTATCAGTCTCTGCCTTGAATATATTCAATGACTGAGTGTCCACAGCCCTCTGGAATAGAGAATTCCAAAGATTCACCACCCTCTGAGTGAAGAAATTCCTCCTCTCAGTCCTAAATGGCCTACATCTTATTCTGAGACTGTCCCTCCTGGTTCTTGACTCCCCCAGCCAGAGGAAACATCCTTCCTGCATCTACCCTGTCGAGCCCTGTAAGAATTTTGTATGCTTCAATTTTCATTCATCTAAACTCTGGAGAATAAAGGTCCAGTCTCCTCAATCTCTCCTCATAGGACAATTCCACCATCCCAGGAATCGGTCTGGTGAAGTTTCATTGCACTCCCTATATGGCAAGTATATCCTTCCTTCGGTAAGGAGACCAAAACTGTACACAATACTCCAGGTTCGGTCTCACGAAGGCTCTATACAATTGCAGCAAGCCTCTTTACTCCTGTACTCAAATCCTCTTGCAATGAAAGCCAACATACCATTTGCCTTCCTAATTCCTTGCTACAGCTGCATGTTAGCTTTCAGTGACTTATGAACAAGGACACCCAGGTCCCTTTGGATATCAACACTTCCCAATCTCTCACCATTTAAGAAACACTGCATTTCTGTTTTTCCTACCAAAGTGGATAACTTCACATTTTTAGTGGATAGCATCACATTTTTTGATGTATTTTGTCTCTTACACCTGTTTCAGGAGTTCAAAGAAGGACGTAGAGCGAGTCACACAGCTCCCCAGGTGCTATTCAATCACAGAGAGCCTCCCTTGGAGCTGAAAGATACTGATGCAGCAGTGGGTGACAACATTGGTTACATCACATTCGGTAAGTGCTGCCTCACCGCGTGTTGTTGACTGATTTACCTGCGTTCCGTGTGAGCCGAGCATCAGAATCTCCAGTGTGCAGGTCAAGAAGAAAGTTTTACATGGAAGCTCTGGGCAGCAGGAGGAGTTAATATTGCTCTGAGATTAAAAATACCAATTCATCAAATAAAAAACTAAAATAAAACACGAGAGATTTCTTTTTAAAACCTCTTCTCCCAGCCCCCACCCACATTCTGAATTCTGCTGTCGGCCTGGCCAGTGTGAGTAGGTGGTAGGAATCCACAAGCAGCTGCAACCATGTTACAGTAACCCATTGTTACTGCCTCCTGCTGGCCAACTCCACTTACTGTGATCCGGAGGGACAAGGTCAGGATCCTAGCCAGTTACTTCCACATAGTCTGTTCTCAGCCAGCGGGAGAGTTAAAGATTGCATTAGATCAAAGGAAATGGTTTATAAGGTTGCCAGAAAAAGTGGTAAGCCTGAGGATTGGGAGCAATTTAGAATCCAGCAAAAAATGACCAAGAAACTGATAAAGAATATGAATGCAAGCTAGCGAGAAACATAAAGGGGAACTGTAAAGCTTCTTTAGGAATGTGAAAAGAAAGAGATTAGCGAGGATAAATGTGGGTTCATTACAGGTGGAGACAGGAGAAGTTATAATGGAGAATAGGGAAATAGCAGAGAAACAATACAATTACTTTGTGTCTGTCTTCACGGAGGAAGATACAGAAAATCTCCCAGAAATATTAGGAAACCAAGAGACTTGCGAAAATGAGGAACAGAAAGAAATTATCAATAAAGAGGAAGTACTCGAAAAATTAACTGAATTGATGGTTGATAAATGCCCTGGACCGGATGAGCTACATCCCAGAGTATTGAAGGAGGTGGCTAATGAGATAATGGATGCATTGGTGGTTATCTTTCAAAATTCTATAGACTTGAAGGGTTCCTGCAGACTGGAAAGTAGCAAATGTAACCCCACTATTTAAGAAAGGAGGGAGAGAAAAGACAGGGAACTACAGACCTGTTAGTTTTGATGTCAATAGCAGGGAAAGTGCTAGAATCTATTATAAAGGACATTTAGAAAACAATGATATGATTGGGCAGAGTCAACATGGATTTATGAAAGGGAAATCATGTTTGACAAATCTGTTGGAGTTTTTTTTGAGGATGTTACTTGTAGCATAGATAAAGGAGAACCAGTGGATGTGGTGTATTTGGATTTCCAGAAGGCTTTGATAAGGACCCACACAGGAGGTTAGTGAACAAAATTAGAGCACATGGGATTGGGGGTAATACACTGCTGTGGATCAAGGTTAACAGACAGAAAACAGAATAGGAATAAATGGGTCATTCTCAAGATGGCAGGCTGTTACTATTGGGGTATTGCAGGATCTGTGCTGGGGCCACAGCTGTTCACAATCTATATAAATGATTTGGATGTGGGGACCAAATGTAATATTTCCAAATTTGCTGATGACACAAAACTAGGTGTGATTGTTAGTTGTGAGGAGGATGCAAGGAGGCTTCAAGGGGACCTGGGCAGGCTAAGTGAATGGGCAAGAATCTGACAGATGGAATATAATGTGAGTGTCAGATAATCCACTTTGGTAGAAAAAAAAGTATTTCTTAAATGGTGAGAGATTGGGAAGTGTTGATGTCCAAAGAGACAGTGGTGTCTTTTTTCATGAGTCACTAAAAACTAGCATGCAGGCGCAGCAAGCAATTAGGAAGGCAAATGCTAAGTTGGCCTTCATTGCATGAGGTTTTGCTGCAGTTGTATAGAGCCTTGATGAGACCACACCTGGAGTATTGCGTACAGCTTTGGTCGTCTCATCTAAGGAAGGATATACTTGCCATGGAGGGAGGGCAACGGAGGTTCACCATTCTGGGATGGCAGGATTGTCTTATGAGGAGAGACTGCAGAAACTGGGTCTGTATTCTCTAGAGTTTTGAAGAATGAGAGGTGATCTCATTGAAACCTACAAAATTCTTACAGGGCCTGACAGGATGTGGATAGTATGTTTCCCCTGGCTGGTGAGACTGGAACCAGGAGACGTCGTCTCAGAATAAGGGGAAGGCCATTTAAGACTGAGATGAGGAGAAATTTCTTTCCTCAGAGGGTGGTAAATCAGTGGAATTCTCTACCCCAGAGGGCTGTGGAAGCTCAATCACTGAGCATTTTCAAGACAGAAATCGAGAGATATCAGGATACTAATGACATCAAGGGATATGGCGATAGCGCAGGAAAGTGGCGTTGAGATAGATGATCAGCCATGATCTAATTGAATGGTGGAGCAGGCTTGATGGGCTGAATGGCCTATACCTGTTCCTAGGTTCCTTTGAGAGAAGTTTAACAGATATTCTGAAGGATTTTCGATGGCATCAATAGGGAATATTGTTTGCTTTGGTAAGAGGGTTAGTAGCCAGACTAAAGCTCCCTCTACACTGTCCCCATCAAACACTCCCAGGACAGGTACAGCACACGGTTAGATACCGAGTAAAGCTCCCTCTACACTGTCCCCATCAAACACTCCCAGGACAGGTACAGCACACGGTTAGATACCGAGTAAAGCTCCCTCTACACTGTCCCCATCAAACACTCCCAGGACAGGTACAGCACGGGATTTGATAGAGTAAAGCTCCCTCTACAAAAAAAAAAGAAAGAAAAAAATGAAACGGGGTTAGATACAGAGTAAAGCTCCCTCTACACTGTCCCATCAAACACTCGCAGGACAGGTACAGCACGGGGTTAGATACAGAGTAAAGCTCCCTCTACACTGTCCCCATCAAACACTCCCAGGGCAGGTAATGCTCTGCTAATTAGCTATCAGAGTATTGCAGACTGCTCCGTTGAGCTGCTCGAGTGCAGGATAGAGTCTCCATCTCGGCTAACAGATCAAACTTGTCAGTTTGCTGATAACTTATTAGTGGCTTTGAATGGAACCTGACTCTGACCTTTACTATCTCTTTAAACCACCTCTTTCAAGGGCTGTATGGAACCCTTGTTATTTAATGATTACTGTTGGAGGTATGTGGACATTTAATCTTCATGTGGGTGTGTTTTGGATGCTGCATTCTCTGCATGTCACATATCTCTCTCCAGTTTAATCTATCCAGTCAGGCTCAGGAAGCTGGTGAGTGTTAAATGTAAGGGAGTAAAATATCATCTCCCAAAACTGGGCAAATCTGTTCAACACATGCAAAATGTTCAAAACAATTAAGCCACATAATTGTTTGGAGTGAAGTGACGTGACATCCCAGAATTAGTTTGTAAATCTTCGGGAGTTTTTATGCCTGTTCCATAAGAGTGCCTGGACTGTCTGTGTGTGTTGTGGCGGGGATGTCTGCTATTGGGAGCTGTGTTCTATTCCTCAGGCTGTCTCCATTTTGCTGACCATTTTTGTTTCTGTTTTGCCAGTGTTGTTCCCTCGACACACCAACCCCAACACTCGTCACAACACCATCAACCTGATCCACACTTTCAGAGACTACCTGCATTACCATATCAAGTGCTCCAAGGTGAGGAGGAGCCAGCACAATCCAGTATTCGTTATTCAATAGCTGCCAGTGAGACTGCTAATAAACACTGTGGCCTCTGCAGACAGGGCACGAGGTGTATTATTTGTACTGAGGATCCACTGCTGCTACAGATACTGTTTAATGAGAGCCAAAGCCCCTCTTTTAAATGGAATGTGTGATTGTGGGGCTATGGGGACAGAGCAGAAAGGGTTGGGACTAAGTGGATAGCTCTTTTAAAGAGCCAGTACAGGCCTGATGGGCTGAATGGCCTTCCTCTGTACTCTGTGGTTCTTTGAAGCCCTGAGTGTTAAAAGTGAGTGTCTGACACTGTTATTTTGAAATGATCCATTTTGAGGAGGTAGTTTTAACCCCTCCAGCTGTACGCTGGTACCTCACTGATGGCCACTCTCTACACTACCAAGTGGGGAGCATTGTTGGGCTATTTACCACTAGCAGCATCACAGTGAAGCCTGACCTTCCGCGATGTCCACCACCTTTCCCTTTACAGTGGGAGTGGCTGGAGAGCAGTCCCTTCCTCATCAGATGCTAAAGTCCAGTCGGTGTGTCCTTCCAGCATTTACCCTGACTGAGACTCACTGACAACACAGACTGGGACCCAAGCTCTACTGTTTAATGTGCGTTTCCCCACTGGGGCAATGCCTTCTTGCAGCAGATTTAAAAGTAGCACTGACAAGTGAGCATGTGTCACCCTTGCATCCTGTGAGCATCACGTCTTACCCGTAATACCTCTCCTCTACCCACCCCCCCACCCCTGACTAACCATGAGCAGTACCATGGGAGATCAATCGCTCTCTAAATCTTAGTGAATTATAACCGTTCCTGAGGTTCAGAGTGAGGCTGAGAGTGGCTGGTGTTTCACGTATGTTTATGTTGCTCGCAGGCTTATATCCACACTCGCATGAGGGCCAAGACCTCGGACTTCCTAAAAGTGTTGAACCGTGCACGGCCAGACACTGAGAAAAAGGAGATGAAAACCATGTCGTAAGTACCAAGCAAGCGGGAGGGATGGGCTGAGTAATCGTCGCTCATTGTTTTGTCGATCATCACTAGCTTGTAGGAGCAGAGTGTCAATTACCACAGCCCTCCGAGCTTCTTGTCTCTGCTGTCTGAAGACAGACCCCACAGAACACTGAGGGCACCACTGCTGTAGATTTAGCTATGGGGGAATCTTCACATTTTTTGGGGAGGTGGGAGAGTGTTTTGGGGGAGGAAAGAGGAGAGGAGCACCTGTCAGTGAAGGATCGGGAAAAAAGGTGAAGCAAAGCGATCTGAATTACATAGAAATTTGCTCAGAAACAGGCCATGTGGCCCAACCAGTCTGTCCCTTGCTTACTCGTGCTTTAATGTGTTACATCTTTTAATTGCAGGAGGGTAAAAGATTTGTCAGCATTTTACAAACTATATTGAAACACTTTCTTGGTTTATTGCACTCCACTGTAACTGAATAGAAAATATTACAAAACAGTTCCTAGCAACTAACAATACAAAGTATACATCTTCACTTGTTAGTAATGGTAAACAGTGTTCTGAACAATCAGAGCTCCACTTCAAATTAAAAGCAGGTGCAATTCAGTAGGAGGTGTTGACGTTATATATTGCCTCTTAACAAAGCTACTTGTCTGATGAACCGTGGTTGAATGTAACCGCGGGAGTGGCGTCTCCATACAGACAAGAAAAGCCCCAGCTTCCATCCCTGGCCATACTTAATTTCAGGGTATAGTCAGAGCACTGAAAATAGCATCAGTGCCCTGGGGAGGGTCCCTGTTCTTCTCTGTTCATTCCTGCAGATAGAAATGTGTGTGAAGCTGAAAAACAGCTTTGACTGTGATGCCCCCTTGGTCAAATATCCACCAACACTTGCGGAATAACCTCTCAGGTGGAAAGTGCCGTTTGGACGAGGGGCTGTCGAGCAGATGTGGCCTGGGAGTGGGGCACGTGGGGTTTGGGGGCGGGAGTGTATCAACATCACAAACAGCAGTGATGCCCTCAACACCCTGTGTGCAGCCTGAACAGTTTCCATTATGAAGCTCAAGCATGTTCTAGATATTTTTATTTCTACCTCATTGGCCAGCTGGATATGAGGTACCGTCGCAATGCGTACAGTCAAGAAGCCTGCGTCTGTCGGGCGCCTGTGTCTGCTCCCAACCTAAGACACTGGTCAAAAGTTTAATTGGGAACTGATCAGATCCAGCTCCACCTGATGGCCTGAAAGTTTTGAGTGAGCTGCCCAGGTCCTGTGAGAGATGAATGTACCCACCTGGACAGTGTGTGGGGTGTAACCCAGCTGCTGTGGTTTCCTTGTCTCCTGTATCATCTCTTGCCACTTACATTTGCAGTTTCTGGAATTTTTTCATCCACTTTGCATCCGAAATTATCTGTGCCTGAAAACTTATACTGAGATACTATTTTGTGTATAATTTGAATGCTACTTTGCATTTTTTCTGTGTGTCACAGTTCATTGTTGTCGGGCACACTTCAGTATCGATATATCCTTTATAACACATAGCCCTTTCTCACAGTACTGATACTTCAAAACAGTCCAGTTGATTTTCCTGTTACATTTTAGCAAATTACTACCAATACGCAAGGAAAAATTGTACTAAAGACAAGGGTGCCCTGAGATACTTATTTATCCCTACTGGTAACAGTACTGTACCCCAGTGTTCTACAGTGACAGACGTGTCCCCACCAGTACTGTACCCCAGTGTTATACAGTGACAGACCTGTCCCCACCAGTACTGTACCTCAGTGTTATACAGTGACAGACCTGTCCCCACCAGTACTGTACCCCAGTGTTATACAGTGACAGACCTGTCCCCACCAGTACTGTACCCCAGTGTTCTACAGTGACAGACCTGTCCCCACCAGTACTGTACCGCAGTGTTCTACAGTGACAGACCTGTCCCCACCAGTACTGTACCCAGTGTTCCACAGTGACAGACCTGTCCCCACCAGTACTGTACCCCAGTGTTCTACAGTGACAGACCTGTACCCACCAGGACTGTACCCCAGTGTTCTACAGTGACAGACCTGTACCCAACAGGACTGTACCCCAGTGTTCTACAGTGACAGACCTGTACCCACCAGTACTGTACCCCAGTGTTCTACAGTGACAGACCTGTACCCACTAGTACTGTACCCCAGTGTTCTAGAGTGACAGACCTGTACCCACCAGTACTGTACCCCAGTGTTATACAATGACAGACCTGTCCCCACCAGTACTGTACCCCAGTGTTATACAATGACAGACCTGTCCCCACCAGTACTGTACCCCAGTGTTATACAGTGACGGACCTGTCCCCACCAGTACTGTACCCCAGTGTTATACAGTGACGGACCTGTCCCCACCAGTACTGTACCCCAGTGTTCTACAGTGACAGACCTGTACCCACCAGTACTGTACCCCAGTGTCATACAGTGACATTCCTGTACCCACCAGTACTGTACCCCAGTGTTATACAGTGATGGACCTGTCCCCACCAGTACTGTACCCCAGTGTTCTACAGTGACATTCCTGTACCCACCAGTACTGTACCCCAGTGTTATACAGTGACATTCCTGTACCCACCAGTACTGTACCCCAGTGTTATACAGTGATGGACCTGTCCCCACCAGTACTGTACCCCAGTGTTATACAGTGATGGACCTGTCCCCACCAGTACTGTACCCCAGTGTTATACAGTGACAGACCTGTCCCCACTAGTACAGTATCCCAGTGTTATACAGTGACAGACCTGTCCCCACCAGTACTGTACCCCAGTGTTGTACAGTGACATTCCTCTACCCACCAGTACTGTACCCCAGTGTTATACAATGACAGACCTGTCCCCACTAGTACAGTACCCCAGTGTTATACAGTGACAGACCTGTCCCCACCAGTACTGTACCCCAGTGTTGTACAGTGACATTCCTCTACCCACCAGTACTGTACCCCAGTGTTATACAGTGACATTCCTCTACCCACCAGTACTGTACCCCAGTGTTATACAGTGACAGACCTGTCCCCACTAGTACTGTACCCCAGTGTTATACAATGACAGACCTGTCCCCACTAGTACTGTACCCCAGTGTTATACAATGACAGACCTGTCCCCACTTGTACTGTACCCCAGTGTTATACAGTGACAGACCTGTCCCCACTTGTACTGTACCCCAGTGTTATACAGTGACAGACCTGTCCCCACTAGTACTGTACCCCAGTGTTATACAATGACAGACCTGTCCCCACTTGTACTGTACCCCAGTGTTATACAGTGACAGACCTGTCCCCACTAGTACTGTACCCCAGTGTTGTACAATGACAGACCTGTCTCCACTAGTACTGTACCCCAGTGTTATACAATGACAGACCTGTCCCCACTAGTACTGTACCCCAGTGTTATACAATGACAGACCTGTCCCCACTAGTACTGTACCCCAGTGTTATACAATGACAGACCTGTCCCCACTTGTACTGTACCCCAGTGTTATACAATGACAGACCTGTCCCCACTAGTACTGTACCCCAGTGTTATACAATGACAGACCTGTCCCCACTAGTACTGTACCCCAGTGTTATACAATGACAGACCTGTCCCCACTAGTACTGTACCCCAGTGTTATACAATGACAGACCTGTCCCCACTTGTACTGTACCCCAGTGTTATACAATGACAGACCTGTCCCCACTAGTACTGTACCCCAGTGTTATACAATGACAGACCTGTCCCCACTAGTACTGTACCCCAGTGTTATACAGTGACAGACAGCACTTGCATGTAGCTCTGCATGTGGCATTTTGCTTTCCATGTTATGGTGCTTGTTTATTTTTCCTTTCCCCCAGGTGCTTCCATGGCAGATTCTATTCTGGCTTTATGCAGCAGAGTGCCTTTGGTGATAGTCCAATAGCTACAGTGCCTAGAGAGTGGACAGACAGTACAGTGCAGTCCAGAACTGTCAGGTCTTCTGATAGATACACGCGTGAGTGATACAGGGAGGACAAGTGACCAGGTTAATGTAGTGTGATAGTCACCTTACCCAGCCAGCTGATCTCACCCAATCTCTCAGAAATAAGTAGTTCCAGGAGGATGCTCAGCTCCCACAGGTGTCGAATGCAAAGATCACAACCCAGCATAGCCCTAATCCACGCTGAGGCCCATGATCCAGACCAAGGTTTGATCTTTGCTCTGTACTCCAGTCAATGCAGCAGCTGTGCTGTAATATGGCTTTGTCCCTGATCTGGACAGGAGAAAGAACTAAATCCCTGCTTACTGCTGTAAAATAATCTCCTTGCTGGGTGAGGATAGGGTCTGCCTTTCATAGAGGAATAGCCAGGTTCACTTGTGAAGACTGGCCACTTAGAAGTTAGTTATTCCTGCGCAGGAAGGAAGCCAGTCGGCCTATCTAGACGATGCTGGGTCAGGTTCTGGGGGAGGGGGAGAGCCACTGTTCGGGAATGCAAAAAAAAAATGTAGGGTAAAGGGGTGAAAACTTAGCGAGTGCTGAGGAGTCTCTGCTTTAGTTCACTGGTTGAGTGGAATTTTTAAAGAGAAATTCCGCTTTGTTTTTCCGAGGGGAAAAAGCTTACGGTTTTCTGACAGTTGTGACTGATTCTTGAGGGAGGGGCAAGCACTGAGAGTGTGGAGTTACTGAAACTGCTGGTTGAATGTAGTCAACTGCATGTTCAGCCTGGGTTAATGGGGTATGTGTTGGTCCCATGTGCATGCACTTCTCCAGACTACCAGCTAATTTTGATTTGATGAAGTTCGAGCCAACATGTTTTTAGTCCAGCTCACTCTTCCCATTCCCTTACTGCCACTGACCTTGATCTTTTGGCATAAAAAGTGACTCGGCTAACTGATGGTGGGAGGGACTGTAACGACACTGAGCTATGTAGGGCTTGTGTTGATCTGTGTCCTGTCCCATTGCCTTGCTCTTCAGTTGCAGTGTAATCCCTTATCCACAATCAGCACTTCCTGCTCTCTGCTCTGACCTGTTGCTTGAGGTCATGTCACAAGTCCTGTTTGTTTTGCATGAGGTGGATGTGGGTGAGGAAAAGCAGCTGAGCTCCTGAATCCAGCCAACACCCCTCCCCCACATCCTCTGAGCATTCCAAAGCGGATCCTGTCCAATCAATGACCACATGCTCGCTGTGTGTTCCCATGCCTCTGGTTGCGAGGGCGAGATGTGATGGGGGCTGGTTTCCAGGTGCCTCGGTCGTGCTGATGAAATCCACTGGAGGGATGATGACAATAAAAGGCCGAATTGCAGTGTTGCCACCAGCAGTTTGTTCTCAGTGTGCTGCACGATGACAAAACTCCTTGAAGCGACAATTAGTCTGACCTCTCACACAGCACAGGAAACAGAGGTGGGGGGGGTTCTTCACCATTCCCTCCTAGAATATCAGGAAACTCAGGCCGAGGCAAGTGGGTCAGAGCTTGGCAGGTGGGGTGAGGGGGGGTCAGAGTTGGGGAGGGGTGGGGGTATGGATCCAGGGTCCCTGGGGGTGGGGTATGGCGATAGTGGTTGTAAAGTTGGTGCAAGTTATCTTCAACCTGTTCTGATTGTCCCATTCTGTCCATAGGGGGAAGACCTTTTCAGCCCGATAATAAGCCTTCAGGCCACTAATGAGAGTCTGAAGCTGACTGTGCCTCCACGGAGCTCCAGTGTGGGGTCAGAACGACCCCCGTCAAGTGTGATCCTGGATTATTTCTTAACCTGATAATTTGAGAGCGATTCTTGGCCGAGCTTTGCTTGCAGTAATTTTCTGCCTTCCTCGTGGTTCCTAGGAGACTCGTATAATGAATAAGAAACCATTCCATTTTCAGCTGCTTCCCCTCTCCCCATCCACTAATGTTTTGCAATTGCTTTTCACGGCCGTTAACACTGATGCAGTATCTGACTCTCCAACCCACCCAGGACTGTGCAACAGGAGGAGTGGCAGAAACTGTAAGCACTTCCAAAAGAATAAATCTTTTATATATCACAGCTGCTTATCTGTCTTTCATTTCAGACTTGTTTTTATTGTGTGTGTGTTTTTGAACATTTAAGTTGAGCAATGTGGAAGCTGAAATGGAATGCTCGTTATTTAGATAGCACACTGTCCCATCAAACACTCTTCTGTGAATCTTTTGATATTCGGTGTGCAAACCCACAATTTGGGGTGGGTTTAGCTCTTAGATCCATGGCCATCACCGGTGGCGGGGCCCTCTACTACCTTTGCAGCTGCAGCCTCTGTGGCTGCCCACGTGGCCCCGTCACCCTTTAAATTGATAACATCCAGCCATGGGGTGAAGAGCTATCCTCACCCCAACATGTCTATTGAGGCCTGCATTAAGGCAATGGCCGAGGTTGTCAACCCCTCGGCCATTGTTGCGGCATCAAAGATGTATGGGAAGGCTGTGTTCTTTTTGAAGACCGAGCGGGCGGTGTCCCTGGCCCTGAGTAAAGGGCTCACTGTGGGGGGGACCTTTCTGCCGGTGGACCCTCTGGGGGCCACTGCGCAGCGGATAATGCTATCAAACATCCCGCCCTTCATTCCCAGTGAGCCCCACCTGCACCATTTGGGGGAGGTGAGGTCGGGGATCACCCCAGTTCTGCTTGGTCTTCGGGAGCACAGCCTCCAACATGTCTACTCCCACCGCCGCCAGCTATTTATGCAGCTGGTGCGGGAGGAGGTCTCGGAGGGCCAATTTAATGTGGAGTTCCAGGGGACGGCCTATCGCGTCTTCCGGACCTCGGACGGGGCGCGGTGCCGTGCCTGCAAGGGGGTGGGGCATGTTCACAAGAACTGCCCCAACCTCCCGGCCGTCAACTCCACCTTGGTGACCCAAGGTGAAGCCACTGCACCTCCTCCAACTCCCCCCACACATCGTACAGACCCTGCTCAGTCGGTTCCGGAGGCTGCAGTTTTCACAGCCTCCGGCGGGGAGGGGAATGCCCGTCTGGGTGGAAGGAAGGCACGGAGCAAAAATGAACAGAGGCGCATCCCCTGCACACTGTAACACAACCCGAGCCTGAGCTCAGCCCAAGGCCCGTTCCCACGGAATCTACCTGTCCCAGGGCTGGGCTGAGGCCCAGGGTAGCTTAAAAAAAAAAGGAGGGTGCGGAGGCCTCTGATGACATGGAGGTCTCTGAGCCTCCGCGCCTTAGTGGAAAAAATAGAAGGCACCCCTCCACAGAGGTAACAAGGGGCCCTGAGGTGCAGGGTCCATCTGTTGGAGGGGAGCTGTCTCCTGTTTCGGGTCCGCAGGTTCCCCCCTACCACCACCAACATCAAGGCTGCAAAGCCTGAGCAGGAGCTCCCCTCCCCTCAGGATGGAGGGGAAGGGTAGACACCTCTACATGTGGCCCCTCCGGGGGAAGCCAGTGGATTCCTGCTTGTGGTGG
The DNA here is from genome assembly GCF_036365525.1 of Heterodontus francisci. Classification (NCBI taxonomy): domain Eukaryota; kingdom Metazoa; phylum Chordata; class Chondrichthyes; order Heterodontiformes; family Heterodontidae; genus Heterodontus; species Heterodontus francisci. The sequence continues at coordinate 7,916,211 of NC_090377.1, forward strand.
GGGAGCCTGGGGACGCCTTCCATTCTGCCACTGGGTCAGGTGCCCTGAGTAGAGGGGAGGGGGAAGCTCTGAGGGGTCGGCCCTCCCAGCCAGAATCCACTCACGACCAGGAGACACCCAACCCGGTTATAACTTCAAATACTGCCCCATCTGCTGGGCCTGTGGGTGCTGGCGGAGCGAGAGATGGCCTCCTCTCTCCGGTCTCGGCTCCGGCTGGATTTCCGGAGTCGGGAACTTCCGTCTCCCCTGAACCGCTGGTGTCCACAGGCTCCAGTTTAACAGTAGAACCCAGAGGGGACTCCTCCGCCATCGATCCTGGGGTGAGGATTGTGCCGGAGGCAGGACCAGCTGGCGCGGCCAGGCCGTCCGCCCCACAGTGTGTGGTGGATGTGTCGGCCGCTGGCGGTGACGACCCGGAGGAGGATGGGGATTCAGTGTGGGGCACGGAGAACAACCTTGATTCCATCGCCAGTGAGGTTGTGGAGTCCCTCGTGCCTCCCACCAAGTCTCCTCTCATCCCCAAGGTGGAACTCCGGGATTTCCTCGCGGCTTGCAGGGGTTGCCGCGATAAAGTTCAGCTGGCCCTCAGCCGTTGATCGAGCCCGGCGCTAATCATCCAGTCCGTCGGTGCCGCCCTCAAGAAAGTGGGGAAGGGCGCGGGCGTGAAACTGGTTGAGAGGTGCCGTTTTAATGCGTTCCTCAATGGGTTGCTGGGGGAGTGGAGGGCCAGGTGCACTTCCACTCCCTCCTCACAGTGAGGTGTTGGTGACGGGTTTTAAGTACCTTTGACATGAAGATAACCATAGCCAGCTTCAACATCAACGGCAGCAGGGGGTCTCACCGCAGATTTCACAATCTCTCAGTCCTCAGGGAAGGGAGATACGCAGTGAGCTTTCTGCAGGAAACCCACACTGTTCTGGGAGACGAAGCCACCTGGCTCCTGGAGAGGCAGGGTGGAGTCCACATGAGTCACCTCACCCCTATTTCTAATGGGGTGGCTATCTTGTTGGCCCCGACTTTTCAGCTGGAGATCTTGGGGGTCAAGGAGCGAGTGCTGAGCCGCTTGCTCCACCTCGCCTTTCGCCTGGGTAGCGTGCCGCTCCACTTTGTGAATGTGTACGCGCCCAGGCCCGGCGCGTTGAAAGCGCGCTTCTTTGAAGAAGTGTCCGCTCTCTTGAGCTCCATCGCTAGCGGCGAGTGCATCATCCTCGGGGGGGATTTTAACTGCACCCTCGAGGTGGGGGATCGTTCCGGTCCCCAGCGTGGCCAAGCGTCGGTGGAGAAGTTGAAGGAACTGATCAGCTCCCTTAACTTGGTAGAAATCTGACAGAATCTCCATTCCAACTCCAGCGCCTTCACGTGGAGGTCTGGAGGAGGGGGGTCCCGAATCGACCGCCTCCACTTTTCGCAGGCGTACGTTTCCCGCGTCTCGGCAGCCTCCATGCAGCTGGTGCCGTGCTCGGACCACCACCTGGTGTGGGCGGAGTTCACTCTGCTCCGCATGCGGTCGGGGTCCACGTACTGGCACTTTAACAGCCGGCTGCTGGAAGATGAGCGATTCCGGGACACATTCTGTCGATTCTGGGCCAACTGGAGAAGGAGGCAGGGGGGCTTCCCCTCCATGAGGCTATGGTGGGATGTGGGCAAGACTCACATAAGCGTCTTCTGTCAGGAGTACGCGAAGGGGTCGACCAAGAGGTGGGAAACAGAGATCGGGCACCTAGAGAGGGAGGTGCTCGACTTGGAGTCCCGCCTCGGTCATGCCGTCGCGGACCCGGCACTGTGGCAGGCGTGTAAAGAGAAGAAGGGCGCGCTGAGGGACTTGCAGCTCATAGGGTCCCGAGGCGCGTACGTGAGGTCGCGGATCCAGATCCTGGAAGATTTGGACCACGCCTCACCCTTCTTCTACTCGCTGGAAAAATGGCGGGGGGTCCGTAAGCAGCTCGTTGAGCTGCTGCCCGACGATGGATCCTCCATCACGGATCCGGAGGGAATGGGCCTCCTAGTGCATACTTATTACAGTGCATTGTTCCCTCCGGATCCATCCAGCGAGGACGCGCGCCGAGTTTTGTGGGAGGACTTGCCGCAGGTCAGCCCGGAGGGCGCCAAAGGATTTGAGGCTCCCCTCACGTTGGCGGAGCTGACTGGTGCCCTCCACCAGCTCTCGGGCAAATCCCCAGGGCTGGATGGTTTGACCGTGGAGTTTCTCAGGGCGTTGTGGGGGACGATTACGTGCGGGTCCTGGGGGAAAGCCTGGCGACCAGGGAGATGCCCCACTCGTGGCGCAGGGCAGTCATTGTCCTGCCGAAGAGGGCGATCTCCGCCTACTTAAAAACTGGCATCCGGTCTCCCTCCTCAGCACAGATTATAAGATCTTTGCCCGGGCTATGTCTACCCGCCTGGGCTCCGTGCTGGCCCACATGATCCACCCCGACCAGTCCTACACGGTCCTGGGCCGGTCCATCCAGGACAACATCCACCTGGTCCGGGACCTGATCCATCTTTCCCAGAGGACTGGTCGGTCGGTCGCCTTTCTCTCCCTTGATCTGGAGAAGGCGTTCGACAGGGTGGATCACGAATACCTTTTCGGGACTCTGTGCGCTTTCGGACTCGGGCCGCATTTCATGGCCCGGGTCCCACTTTTATACGGTGCCGCAGAGTGTCTAGTCAAAGTTAACGGGTCCTTGACGGCGCCCCTTCGCTTTGGGAGAGGAGTCCGTCAGGGATGCCCCATATCCGGCCAATTGTATACCATCTGCGTGGAGCCCTTCCTGTACCTGCTTCGCAGGAGGTTGACGGGATTGGTTCTGCGCGAGCCGGCCATGAAGGGCGTCCTCTCGGCTTACGCCGACGACGTGCTCCTTGCGGTCACAGATCCCGTTGACTTGCGGAGGATGCACGACTGCCAGCAGACCTTTTCTGCCGCGTCCTCCGCGAGGATCAATTGGGAGAAATGTTCCGGACTCCTGGTGGGTCAGTGGTGGGTGGACTCCCTGCCGGAGGAGTTGACACCTTTTGCGTGGAGCACCACGCACCTCCTCGATTTGGGAGTCCACCTTAGCCCTTCTGAGGAAGCCTGGCCAGCAAACTGGCAGGAGTTGGAGGCGAAAGTCACCACTCAGCTGGGACACTGGACAGGACTCCTCCGAGTGCTTTCCTACAAGGGCCGAGTGCTGGTCATAAACCAACTGGTGGCCTCCATGCTGTGGTACCGGTTGGTCACTTTGGCCCTGCCCCCTGTATTTGCCACCAATATCCAGAAGAAACTCGTCGATATCTTCTGGGGCAAAAGGAAACACTGGGTCTCTGCCGCGGTCTTGAGTCTCCCGATTGAGGAGGGCGGCCAGTAGCTGGTGTGCGTCCACACAAGGGCTGCGACTCTCCGCCTTCGGACCCTGCAGAGATACCTGTACGTCAAGCGTCCTCCCAGATGGTGTGCACTGGAGACGTATTTTTTACGCCAGTGTCACTGCCTTCAAGACGACACGCAGCTCCCGACGGAGTCCGTTAGCCGCGCCTCACTGAGGGAGTTGCCTGTCTTTTACTGGGATCTATTAAAAGTCTGGAACATGGTCGCCTCCAGTCAGGGCGCTCCCCCGCCGGCAGAAGAGAGCGCCTCGGCAGTCCAGGCGGCCGACTCCAGGGACGGACTGGCGGGTGGAGGAGCAGCCGAAGCCCCCGGGGCACCCCTCACTACGGGTGGCGAGGGGGCTCGGGAGTGCGGAGCGATCCCGGCCGAGCTGACCCCTGCTCGGCCGGAACTGCTCATTGGACCCAGGCCCCGAAACCCTCCTTGGGAGCCGGTCCTGCACAACCTAAGCCGCCTCTCAGAAATGCCCTCCGTGCCATTCCAATCAGCGCAGAGGAGTTTCCTGTACGGGCTGCTCCTGCACACTCTCCACTTCCTCACCCTCGTCAGCTGGCTGGACACACCCTGCCGGTCTGCGTTGCCATCTGGTGGCGAGGGGAAACACCGATGGAGGTCTCTCTATGTGGGAGTCCTCCCCCTTCACATGAGGGACCTGGGGTGGAGGGTGTTGCACAGGGCAGTCCCGCGCAATAGACTTTTCAGTACGTTCACAGCCTCCCAGGCCGCCTGTACTTTCTGCGGCCTGGACGAGTCCGTGCTCCATGTATATATGGAGTGTGCGAGGTTGCAGCCCCTGTTTGAGTATTTGAAGGGGCTGCTCCTCAATTCTGGCTGCTCTTCAGTCCCATGCTCCTGATCTTTGGGCACCCGGTGCGGAGGGGCGTGGGCCGGGAGGAGGATCTCCTCGTCTGTCTGCTCCTGGGCCTGGCCAAGGTGGCAATTCACAGGTCCAGGCTGCGGGCTGTCGGGGGGTCCGTCCTCCCCGATTGCCTGCCCGTCTTCCGCGGTTACGTTCGCGCCCGGGTGTCCCTGGAGAAGGAGAATGCGGTGTCCGCCGGTACGCTTGAGGCCTTCCACGACCGGTGGGCACCGCAGGGGCTGGAGTGCATTGTCGACGCCGAGAATGGCATTTTAATTTGAGTTTTTGGTTCATTTATCTGTTTTTAATAAAGTTATTTTAAAAATGTGAATATGTATATAAAGGGGTCCTCAGGAATAAAGGACCCCTTGACAAAAAAAGAAAAAAAAAACGGTTAGATACAGAGTAAAGCTCCATCTGCGCTGTCCCAAAAAAAGGTTTTAAAAAAATGAAAAAAAAACAGCATTGACTGCTGCCTAATTGGAGGTGCTGAGTGGACAATGAGGTTCAGTTGACTGTGGCTGTGTGCTGCGGCTGGAGGCTTGTAAGCTTTGTGACTGCTGCAAGGAGGAAGACGGAGACTGAAAGGAAAGTTTTTCCATCTATCCTGACTACAAAAGAAAACAGGAGGCCATAAGAACTGAAAGCTCTCTTGTGAGTTTGGCTTTTGAAGCTGTTTAATTGATTATTGTGGTGGGGGGGGGGAAGCAGGGAGAAGAGATCTGAAGACCTTGGGTGGGGCAGTTTTGTTCAATATGGAGCTCCTGTGTTTATACCATTTGGTATATCATTAAGGCCTTAGATGGAGTGGAGTTCTTAAACTGTATACAGGAGAACTTTTTAGCTCAATATGTAGAGGATCCAACAAGGGAGGGTGCAGTGCTGCACCTAATTCTGGGGAATGAAGCCGGACAGGTGGTTGATGTGTTGGTGGGGGGGCATTTTGGTGATGGTGACCATAATATAGTACAGTTTAAGCTTGTTATGGAGAAAGAAATAGACAAGTTGCAAAAGAAGGTTTTGGATTGGGGGAGAGCAAATTTTAGTTAAATTCGGCAGGATCTGGCCAAGGTAGACTGGAAAGAGTTACTTGTCGGGAAATCTACAGAAGAGCAGTGGGGGAGCATTCAAAAAGGAAATGGGGAGGGTACAGGTCCAACATGTTCCCTCCAGGGTAATAGGTAGGTGCAACAAGCCCAGAGAACCATGGATGACCAGAAACATTCAGGGTATGATGAGAAGGAAAAGAGAGGCTTTTAGCAAATACAAGAGCAAATCAATGGAAGCATTAGTGTACAGAAAGTGTAGGATGGAGCTTAAGAAAGCAATTAGGAGAGCAAAGAGGGAATATGAGAAAGCTCTGGCTGGTAAAAGTAGGGAAAATCCTAAGATATTCTATAAGTGTATCAATGGGAAGAGGATAACCAGGGAAAGAGTAGGACCCATTAGGGACCAAGGGGGAAATTTGTGGGTGGAGCCAGAGGACATTGGTAGGGTGTTGAACAAATACTTCACATCTGTCTTCACCCAAGAGAATGAGGATGTAGATATGGAACTTAAAGAGAGAGACTGTGAGGTTCTTGAGCAAATTGTCATAGAGAGTGACAAGGTATTGGAGGTTTTGGAAGGCTTAAAAGTGGACAATATGTGTCCCAGGATGCTGTGGGAGGCGAGGGTGGAGATTGCAGGGGCTCTGACCCTAATTTTTAATTCCTCTCTGGCCACGGGGGAGGTGCCAGAGGACTGGAGAACAGCTAATGTGGTCCCACTATTTAAGAAAGGTTGTAGAGATAAGCCAGGGAACTACAGACCAGTGAGTCTCACGTCAGTAGTAGGGAAACTATTGGAGAAAATTCTGAAGGAGAGAATCTATCTCCACTTGAAGAGGCAAAATTTGATTAGGAATAGTCAGCATGGCTTTGTCAGAGGGAGGTCATGCCTAACAAATTTTATTGCATTTTTTGAGCATGTGACCAGGTGTGTAGATGAGGGTAGTGCAGTTGATGTAGTTTACATGGATTTCAGCAAAGCCTTTGACAAGGTCCCACATGGGAGACTTATCAAGAAAACAAATGCACATGGGATACAGGGTAACTTGATAAGGTGGATTCAAAATTGGCTTAGCTGTAGGAGACAGAGAGTGATGACAGACGGCTGTTTTAGTGACTAGAAGCCAGTTTCCAGTGGCGTACCACAGGGATCTGTGTTGTGTCACCTATTGTTTGTCGTTTATATAAACGACATAGATGACCATGTGGGGGATAGGATCAGTAAGTTTGCGGATGACACAAAGATTGGCCGAGTGGTTAACAGTGAGGTTGAGTGTCTCAGGTTACAGGAAGATATAGACGGGATGGTCAAATGGACAGAAAAGTGGTTAACTCTTACATGCCCTCTGAAATGGCCTAGCAAGCCACTCAGTTGTACCTAACCGCTACGATGTCAATAAAAAGGAATGAAACCGGACAGACCACCCGGCATCGACCTAGGCACCGGAAACGACAACGGCAAACCCAGCCCTGTCGACCCTGCAAAGTCCTCCTTACTAACATCTGGGGGCTTGTGCCAAAGTTGGGAGAGCTGTCCCACAGACTAGTCAAGCAACAGCCTGACATAGTCATACTCATGGAATCATACCTTACAGACAATGTCCCAGAAACTGCCATCACCATCCCCGGGTATGTCCTGCCCCACCGGCAGGACAGACCCACCAGAGGTGGCGGGACAGTGGTATACAGTAGGGAGGAAGTTGCACTGGGAGTCCTCAACATCAACTCTGGACCCCATGAAGTCTCATGGCATCAGGCCAAACATGGGCAAGGTAACCTCCTACTGATTACCACCTACCGCCCTCCCTCAGCTGATGACTCAGTACTCCTCCATGTTGAACACCACTTGGAGGAAGCACTGAGGGTGGCAAGGGCACAAAATGTACTCTGGGTGGGGGACTTCAATGTCCATCACCAAGAGTGGCTCGGTAGCACCACTACTGACCGAGCTGGCCGAGTCCTAAAGGACATAGCTGCTAGACTGGGTCTGCGGCAGGTGGTGGGGGAACCAACACAAGGGAAAAACATACTTGACCTTGTCCTCACCAATCTGCCTGCCGCAGATGCTTCTGTCCATGACAGTATTGGTAGGAGTGACCACCGCACAGTCCTGGTGGAGACGAAGTCCTATCTTCACATTGAGGATACCGTCCATCGTGTTGTGTGGCACTATCACCGTGCTAAATGGGATAGATTTCGAACAGATCTAGCAATGCAAAACTGGGCATCCATGAGATGCTGTGGGCCATTAGCAGCAGCAGAATTGTACTCAACCACAATCTGTAACCTCATGGCCCAGCATATCCCCCACTCTACCATTACCATCAAGCCAGGAGACCAACCCTGGTTCAATGAAGAGTGCAGGAGGGCATGCCAGGAGTAGCACCAGGCATACCCCAAAATGAGGTGTCAACCTGGTGAAGTTACAACCCAGGACTACTTGCAAGCCAAACAGTATAAGCAGCATGCAATAGACAGAGCTAAGTGATCCCATAACCAACGGATCAGATCTGAGCTCTGCAGTCCTGCCACATCCAGCCGTGAATGGTGGTAGACAATTAAACAACTAACAAATATCCCCATCCTCAATGATGGGGGAGCCCAGCACATCAGTGCGATAGATAAGGCTGAAGCATTTGCAACAATCTTCAGCCAGAAGTGCCGAGTTGATGATCCATCTTGGCCCCCTCCTGAAGTCCCCAGAATCACAGATGCCAGTCTTCAGCCAATTCGATTCACTCCGTGTGATATCAAGAAATGACTGAAGGCACTGGATACTGCAAAGGCTATGGGTCCTGACAATATTCCGGCAATAGTACTGAAGACCTGTGCTCCAGAACTTGCCGCACCCCTAGCCAAGCTGTTCCAGTATAGCTACAACACTGGCATCTACCCTGCAATGTGGAAAATTGCCCAGGTCTGTCCTGTACACAAGAAGCAGGACAAGTCCAACCCGGCCAATTACTGCCCCATCAGTCTAGTCTCAATCATCAGCAAAGTGATGGAAGGTGTCATCAACAGTGCCATCAAGCAGCACTTGCTTAGCAATAACCTGCTCAGTGATACCCAGTTTGGGTTCCGACAGGGCCACTCAGCACCTGACCTCATTACAGCCTTGGTTCAAACATGGACAAAAGAGCTGAACTCAAGAGCTGAGGTGAGAGTCACTGCTCTTGACATCAAGGCAGCATTTGACCGAGTATGGCATCAAGGAGCCCTAGCAAAACTGGAGTCAATGGGAATCGGGGAAAACTCTCTGCTGGTTCGAGTCATACCTAGCGCAAAGGTTGTGGTTGTTGGAGGTCAATCATCTGAAATCCAGGACATCACTGCAGGACATCACTGCAGGAGTTCCTTAGGGTAGTGTCCTCGGCCCAACCATCTTCAGCTGCTTCATCCATGACCTTCCTTCAATCATAAGGTCAGAAGTGGGGATGTTCACTGATGATTGCACAATGTTCAGCACCATTCGCGACTCCTCAAATACTGAAGCAGTCCGTGTAAAAATGCAGCAAGACCTGGACAATATCCAGGCTTGGGCTGATAAGTGGCAAGTAACATTTGCGCCACACAAGTGCCAGGCAATGACCATCTCCAACAAGAGAGAATCTAACCATTTCCCCTTGACATTCAATGGCATTACCATCGCTGAATCCCCCACTATCAACATCCTAGGGGCTACCATTGACCAGAAACTGAACTGGAGTAGGCATATAAATACCGTGGCTACAACGCACCAAGGCTCCTTAGCACCTTCCAAACCCGCGACCTCTACCAACTCAAAGGACAAGAGCAGCAGATGCATGGGAATATCACTACCTGCAAGTTCCCCTCTAAGTCACACACCATCCTGACTTGGAACTATACCGTCGTTCATTCACTGTCACTGGGTCAAAATCCTGGAACTCCCTTCCTAACGGCATTGTTGGTGTACCCACCTCACATGGACAGCAGCGGTTCAGGACGGCAGCTCACCACCACCTTCTCAAGGCAATTAGGGATGGGCAATAAGTGCTGGCCTAGCCAGTGACGCCCACATCCCATGAATGAATTTTTTAAAAAGCTGCTCCTGTGGCCCCATCACCATTCAAAATCCCAACAGCAAAGCATGGAGTTGAAGAGTTACACCCACCCAACTATGACTATTGAGGCTTGCGTAAAGGCAATGACCGAGGTTGTTGGCCCCTCAGCCATTGTCGCAGCCTCGAAGATTTATAGCAATGTTTATGCTGAAGACCAAACAGGAGGGGTCCCTGGCCCCGGGTAGGGTGCTCACTGTGGGTGGGACTTTCCTGCCAGTGGACCCCCTGGGGCCACTGCACAACACTTCATTTTATCAAATGTTCTGCCCTTGATTCCCAGTGAGGAGCTCCTCCCCTACCTGCACCGTCTCGGGTTGCTGAGGTCGGAGATCACCCCAGTCCTGCTCAGTCTTCGGGGAAGCAGTCTCCGACATGTCTCCTCCTGCCGCGAGCTTTGATGTTGAATTGTAGGGGATGGCCTACCATGTCTTCTGGACAGGCCTGCAAGGGTGTGAGGCATGTTTGGAAGGGCTGGCCCAACCTCCAGCAGCCAACTCCACCTCCGCACCTCCCCCCTACTCCTGCAACAAACGTCAGTCAGTCTGTTCTGAAGATTGTGATTTTCATGGCCTCTGGCATGGAGGGGGGCCCCATCCAAGAGGAAGGAAGGCACAACTGGTTGAGAGGCACCGGTTCAATGCATTCCTCAATGGGTTGCTGGGGGAGTGGAAGGCCAGGTGCACTTCCACTCCCTCCTCACAGTGAGGTGTTGGTGACGGGTTTTCAGTACCTTTGACATGAAGATAACCATAGCCAGCCTCAACATCAACGGCAGCAGGGGGTCTCACCGCAGATTTCACAATCTCTCAGTCCTTAGGGAAGGGAGATATGCGGTGAGCTTTCTGCAGGAAACCCACACCGTTCCGGGAGATGAAGCCACCTGGCTCCTGGAGTGGCAGGGTGGGGTCTACATGAGTCACCTAATCCCTATTTCTAGTGGGGTGGCTATCTTGTTGGCCCCGACTTTGCAACCGGAGATCTTGGGTGTCAAGGAGCTTGTGCTGGGCCGCTTGCTCCACCTCGCCGTTCGCCTGGGTAGCGTGCCGCTCCACTTTGTGAACGTGTACGCGCCCAGGCCCGGCGCGTTGCAAGCACGCTTCTTTGTAGAAGTGTCCACTCTCTTGAGCTCTATCGATAGCGGCGAGTGCATCATCCTCGGGGGGGATTTTAACTGTACCCTCGAGGTGGGGGATCGCTCCGGTCCCCAGCGCAGCCAAGCGTCGGTGGAGAAGTTGAGGGAACTGATCAGCTCCCTCAACTTGGTGGACGTCTGGCAGAATCTCCATCCCGACTCCAGCGCCTTCACCTGGAGGTCTGAAGGAGGAGGGTCCCAAATCGACCACCTCTACATTTCGCAGCTGTACATCTCCTGCGTCTCGGCAGCCTCCATGAGGCTGGTGCCAAGCTCGGACCACCACCTGGTGTGGGCAGAGTTCACTCCACTCCGCAAGTGGGTGGGATCCGCGTAGTGGCACTCTAACATCCGTCTGCTGGAGGACGAGTGATTCCGGGACTCGATCCGTCTATTCTGTGCCGACTGGAAGCAGGGGAGCTTTTCCTCATTGAAGCGATCGTGGGATGTGGGCAAGACTCATATCCGTGTCTTCTGTCAAGAGTACACGAAGGGGTCGACCAAGAGACGGGAGACAGAGATTGGGCCCCTCGACTTGGAGTCCCGTCTCAGTCAGGCCGTCGTGGACCAGGCCCTGTGGCAGGTTTACAAAGAAGGGCGCGCTGAGGGACCTGCAGCTTGTGGGGTTCTGAGGAACGTACGTGAGGTCACAGATCCAGATCCTGGAAGTTTCAGACCGCACCTCGCCCTTCTTCTAGTTGCTGGAAAAATGGCGGGGGGAGAGGGGTTCATAAGCGGCTTGTTGAGCTGCTGGCCAACAACGGATCCTCTATCTTTTCGTTGTGCAGCTTTTCCAGGAGCACAGGCATTGCGAGCGAGGAGTGAACAGCTGGGAAGTCAATTTCATCAGGAGTTTCGGTGGAGCAGGGACTGCTGGGTCAGTAGAAACCTATATATTTGGGCTGTTTCTGAACCCGAGACACTACTCTTGTAGTGTCTCCCACCCGCCCTCCTCCTCTTACCAAAAAAAAGGACTCGGTTGTGTGTAGGTAAGGTAAGGCTTTTTCTATTTCTCTTCTTGTTTTATCGTGTGATTGGTTAAAAACTTGGGAATTTAGAATAGTGGGAATGGAGGTTAAGGCAGTTGAATGTTCCTCCTGCAGAATGTGGGAGGTAAGGGTCGCCAAGGGTGTCCCTGCTGACTGCATCTGCGGGAAGTGCACCCAGCTCGAGCTCCTCGAGGACCGTGTTAGGGAACTGGAGCTGGAGCTGGAGGAACTTCGGATCATTCGGGAGGCGGAGGGGATTATTGAGAGGAGTTATCGGGAGGCAGTCACACCTCAGGTAAAAGAAGAAGGTAGATGGGTTACCGTCAGGGGAAGGAGATGGAACCAGCAGGCAGTGCAGGGATCCCCTGTGGCCGTTTCCCTCAACAACAGGTATACCGTTTTGGATACTGTTGGGGGAGACGACTTACCAGGGGTAGGCAATGGGATACAGGTCTCTGGCGCAGAGTCTGTCCCTGTTGCTCAGAAGGGAAGGGGTAAGAGGAGCAGAGCATTAGTCGTTGGGGACTCCATAGTTAGGGGAACAGATAGGAGGTTCTGTGGGAACGAGAGAGACTCACGGTTGGTGTGTTGCCTCCCAGGTGCCAGGGTACGTGATGTCTCGGATCGTGTTTTTGGGATCCTCAAGGGGGAGGGGGAGCAGCCCCAAGTCGTGGTCCACATAGGCACCAACGACATAGGTAGGAAGACAGATGGGGATTTAAGGCAGAAATTCAGGGAGCTAGGGTGGAAGCTTAGAGCGAGAACAAACAGAGTTGTTATCTCTGGGTTGTTGCCCGTGCCACGTGATAGCGAAGCGAGGAATAGGGAGAGAGAGGAGTTGAACACGTGGCTGCAGGGATGGTGTAGGAGGGAGGGTTTTGGTTTCCTGGATAATTGGGGCTCTTTCTGGGGTAGGTGGGACCTCTACAAACAGGATGGTCTTCACCTGAACCAGAGGGGTACCAATATCCTGGGGGGGAGATTTGATAGTGCTCTTCGGGGGGGGTTTAAACTAATTCAGCAGGGGGATGGGAACCTAAATTGGAGTTCCAGTGTGCAGGATGTTGAGAGTAGTGAGGTCAGGGATAAGGTTATAAGGACACAAGAGGGCACTGGCAAGCAAGAGCTTGGTTTAAAATGTGTCTACTTCAACGCCAGGAGCATCCGGAATAAGGTGGGTGAGCTTGCAGCATGGGTTGGTACCTGGGATCTCGATGTTGTGGCCATTTCAGAGACATGGGTAGAGCAGGGACAGGAATGGATGTTGCGGGTTCCGGGATTTAGATGTTTCACTAAGAACAGAGAAGATGGTAAAAGAGGGGGGGGGTGTGGCATTGTTAATCAAGGAAAGTATTACAGCGGCAGAAAGGACGTTTGAGGACTCGTCTCCTGAGGTAGTCTGGGCCGAGGTTAGAAACAGGAGAGGAGAGGTCACCCTGTTGGGAGTTTTCTATAGACCTCCAAATAGTTCCAGAGATGTAGAGGAAAGGATAGCAAAGATGATTCTCGACAGGAGCGAGAGTAACAGGGTAGTGGTTATGGGGGACTTTAACTTTCCAAATATTGACTGGAAATACTATCGTTCGAGTACTTTAGATGGGTCTGTTTTTGTCCAGTGTGTGCAGGAGGGTTTTCTGACACAGTATGTGGACAGGCCAACCAGGGGCGATGCCACATTGGATTTGGTACTGGGTAATGAACCCGGCCAGGTGTTAGATTTAGAAGTTGGTGAGCACTTTGGTGATAGTGATCACAATTCGGTTAGGTTTACCTTAGCGATGGGCAGGGACAGGTATATACCGCAGGGCAAGAATTATAGCTGGGGGAAAGGAAATTATGATGCGATTAGGCAAGATTTAGGATGCGTAGGATGGGGAAGGAAACTGCAGGGGATGGGCACAATCGAAATGTGGAGCTTATTCAAGGAGCAGCTACTGCGTGTCCTTGATAAGTATGTACCTGTCAGGCAGGGAGGAAGTTGTCGAGCGAGGGAGCCGTGGTTTACTAAAGAAGTTGAAGAGCTTGTCAAGAGGAAGAAGAAGGCTTATGTTAGGATGAGACGTGAAGGCTCAGTTAGGGCGCTTGAGAGTTACAAGCTAGCCAGGAAGGATCTAAAGGGAGAGCTAAGAAGAGCAAGGAGAGGACACGAGAAGTCATTGGCGGATCGGATCAAAGAAAACCCTAAGGCTTTCTATAGGTATATCAGGAATAAAAGAATGACTAGAGATAGGTTAGGGCCAATCAAGGATAGTAGTGGGAAGTTGTGTGTGGAATCGGAGGAGATAGGGGAAGTGTTAAATGAATATTTTTCGTCAGTATTTACAGTGGAGAAAGAAAATGTTATCGAGGAGAATACTGAGATACAGACTACTAGGCTAGATGGGATTGAGGTTCACAAGGAGGAGGTGTTAGCAATTTTGGAAAGTGTGAAAATAGATAAGTCCCCTGGGCCAGATGGGATTTATCCTAGGATTCTCTGGGAAGCCAGGGAGGAGATTGCAGAGCCTTTGTCCTTGATTTTTATGTCGTCATTGTCGACAGGAATAGTGCCGGAAGACTGGAGGAGAGCAAATGTTGTCCCCTTGTTCAAGAAGGGTAGTAGAGACAGCCCTGGTAATTATAGACCTGTGAGCCTTACTTCGGTTGTGGGTAAAATGTTGGAAAAGGTTATAAGAGATAGGATTTATAATCATCTTGAAAAGAATAAGTTCATTAGAGATAGTCAGCACGGTTTTGTGAAGGGTAGGTCGTGCCTCACAAACCTTATTGAGTTTTTTGACAAGGTGACCAAACAGGTGGATGAGGGTAAAGCCGTGGATGTGGTCTATATGGATTTCAGTAAGGCGTTTGATAAAGTTCCCCACGGTAGGCTATTGCAGAAAATACAGAAGTATGGGATTGAAGGTGAATTAGTGCTTTGGATCAGAAATTGGCTAGCTGAAAGAAGACAGAGGGTGGTGGTTGATGGTAAATGTTCATCCTGGAGTTTAGTTACTAGTGGTGTACCGCAAGGATCTGTTTTGGGGCCACTGCTGTTTGTCATTTTTATAAATGACCTGGATGAGGGTGTAGAAGGGTGGGTTAGTAAATTTGCAGATGACACGAAGGTCGGTGGAGTTGTGGATAGTGCCGAAGGATGTTGTAGGTTACAGAGGGACATAGATAGGCTGCAGAGCTGGGCTGAGAGATGGCAAATGGAGTTTAATGCAGAAAAGTGTGAGGTGATTCACTTCGGAAGGAGTAACAGGATTGCAGAATACTGGGCTAATGGGAAGGTTCTTGGTAGTGTAGATGAGCAGAGAGATCTTGGTGTCCAGGTACATAAATCCCTGAAAGTTGCCACCCAGGTTAATAGAGCTGTTAAGAAGGCATATGGTGTGTTAGCTTTTATTAGTAGGGGGATCGAGTTTAGGAGCCACGAGGTCATGCTGCAGCTGTACAGAACTCTGGTGCGGCCGTACCTGGAGTATTGCGTGCAGTTCTGGTCACCGCATTATAGGAAGGATGTGGAAACTTTGGAAAAGGTGCAGAGGAGATTTACTAGGATGTTGCCTGGTATGGAGGGAAGGTCTTACGAGGAAAGGCTGAGGGACTTGAGGTTGTTTTCGTTAGAGAGAAGGAGGAGAAGAGGTGACTTAATAGAGACATATAAGATAATCAGAGGGTTGGACAGGGTGGATAGTGAGAGCCTTTTTCCTCGGATGGTGATGGCAAACATGAGGGGACATAGCTTTAAGTTGAGGGGTGATAGATATAGGACAGATGTCAGAGGTAGTTTCTTTACTCAGAGAGTAGTAGGGGCGTGGAACGCCCTGCCTGCAACAGTAGTAGACTCGCCAACTTTAAGGGCATTTAAGTGGTCATTGGATAGACATATGGATGAAAATGGAATAGTGTAGGTCAGGTGGTTTCACAGGTCGGCGCAACATCGAGGGCTGAAGGGCCTGTACTGCACTGTAATGTTCTATGTTCTATGTTCTATCACAGATCCAAAGGGAATGGGCCTTTTGGTCTGTACCTATTGCGGCACGTTGTTCTCTCCGGGTCCGTCCGGCAACGACTCGCGCAGAGTTTTGTGGGAGGATCTGCCGAAGGTCAGCCCGGAGGGTGCCAAAGGACTGAAGGCTCCACCACCTCTCAAGGGTGAAATCCCCGGGGCTGACAGTGGAGTTCCTCAGGGCGTTCTGAGACATCTGGGGGCAGGGCAGGGGGGTGCGATTATGCACAGGTCCTGGGGGAAAGCCTGGTGACCGAGGAGATGTCCCTCTCTTGGTGCAGGGCAGTCATCGTTCTGCTGCCAAAGAGGGGCAATCTCCACCTGCTTAAGATCTCCCTCCTCAGCACAGATTCTAAGATCTTTGCCCGGGCTATGTCTACCTGCCTGGGCTCCGTGCTTTCCCACATGATCCACCCCGACTAATCCTACACAGTCCTGGGCCGGTCCATCCAGGACAACATCCACCTGGTCCAGGACATGATCCATCTTTCTCAGAGGACTGGTCTGTCGGTCAACTTTCTCTCTCTCAATCAGAAGACGTTCAACAGGGTGGATCACAAATACCTTTTCGGGAATCTGCATGCATTCGGATTCGGGCCGCATTTTGTGGCCCGGGTCTGACTTTTTACGCCACCACAGAGTTTCTGGTTAAAGTTAACGGGTCCTTGACGGCCCCCCCTTTGCTTTGGGAGAGGAGTGCGTCAGGGATGCCCCATGTCTGGCCAATTGTATACCATTTGCTTGGAGCCATTCTTGTACCTGCTTCCCAGGAGGTTGGCGGGTATGGCTCTGCACGAGCCGGCCATGCGGGTCATTCTTTCAGCTTATGCCGATGATGTGCTGCTCACAGTCACAGATCCCATTGCATTGCGGAGGATGTACGAATGCCAGTGGACCTTTCCTGAAACGTCCTCTACAAGGATCAATTCAGAGAAATATTCCGGACTCCTAGTGGGTCGGGGCAGGTGGACTCCCTGACGGAGAAGATGACCCCATTTGCATGGAGCACCGCGCACCTCCTCTATCTGGGAGTCCACCTTAGCCCCGCTGAGGAAGCCTGGCCAGCAAACTGGCAGGAGTTGGAGGTGAATGTCACCACTCAGCTGGGGAGCTGGACAGGACTGCTCCGAGTGCTTTCCTACAGGGGCCGAGCGCTGGTCATAAACCAACTGGTGGCCTCCATGCTGTGGTACCGGTTGGTCACTTTGATCCCACCCCCTGCATTTGCCACCAAGATCCAGAAGAAGCTCATCGATTTCTTCTGGGGCATGAGGAAACATTGGGTCTCTGCCGTGGTCCTGAGTCTCCCGATTGAAGAGGGCGGTCAGTCGTTGGTGCAATTCTCTGTCTTCGGACCCTGCAGTGATCCCTGTACGCCAAGCGTCCTCCCAGATGGTGTGTGCTGGCGACGTATTTTCTGTGCTGGGGCACTGCCTTCATGACAACATGCAGCTCCCGGCAGAGAACGTTAGCCGCACTTCTCTGAGGGAGTTGCCTGTCTTTTATCGGGATCTATTCAGAGTCTGGAACATGGTCGCCTCCAGTCAGGGCACTTCCGTGCTGGTGGAGGAGAGGGCCCTGTCTGTCTAGACAGCCGGCTCTGGGCTCAGACCAACAGGTGGAGGAGTAGCCGAAGCCTCCTGGATGCCCCTCACTGCGGGTGTCGAGGGAGCTTGGGAGTATGGAGCACTTCCGGCCGTGCTGACCCTTGCTCGGCTGAAACTGCTCATTGGACCCAGACCTCAAACCCTCCTCAGGAGCTGATCCCTCACTACCTGAGACATCTCTTGGAAATGCCCTCTGTGACATTCCACACCGCACGGAGGGGTTTCCTGTATGGGCTGCTCCTGCACACTCTCCACGTCCTCGCCATTATAATTTTAGTTTTGTTTTAGTTACCTGTTTTCAATAAAGTTATTTATTTACAATGCATATAAAGGGGGCCTGAGGAATAAAGGCTCCCTTGATAAAAATAAAAAGAGCCTGACATATAAAGGCTTCATTAAAAAATGAAGGTTAGATACAGAGTAAAACTCCCTCTCACCACATAATCAAAGGCTTTATGCTGTTGGAAACCAACAGAGGAGAGGGATTCCTTCTGATTTTTGCCTGAAACTCGGCAACTCTGATTTGCTGTCCCATTGGCACATGAATAAGACTAATTTATTTTTTATTTATTTATTTAGAGATACAGCACTGAAACAGGCCCTTCGGCCCACCGTGTCTGTGCCGACCATCAACCACCCATTTATACTAATCCTACACATCCCATATTCCTATCACATCCCCACCTGTCCCTATATTCTCCTACCACCGACCCATACTAGGGACAATTTATAATGGCCAATTTACCTATCAACCTGCAAGTCTTTTGGTGGTGGGAGGAAACCGGAGCACCCGGCGAAAACCCACGCAGACACAGGGAGAACTCGCAAACTCCACACAGGCAGTACCCAGAACTGAACCCGGGTCGCTGGAGCTGTGAGGCTGCGGTGCTAACCACTGCGCCACTGTGCCGTCCAAGTGAGAGATCAGTGATGTAAAGCCTAACCATGACCTATAGAGTAGTGATTCCTCTTTCAGACCAACCAGGAGGTTGCTAATAATGAGGAACAAAATTCCCCTTCTGAAAGGGGCACTATTAATATGAGGCTATTCACTTTGCTGTTCAGAAAGACTTGGGTGTACTTGTACAAGGAACACAAAGTTAACATGCAGGTACAGCAAGCAAGTAGGAAGGTAAATGGCATGTTGGCCTTTATTCCAAGGGGATTGGAGTACAGGAATAAAGAAATCTTGCTACAATTGTAAAGGGCTTTGGTGAGATCACATCTGGACTACTGTGTACAGCTTTTGTCTCCATATCTAAGGAAGGATATACTTGCCTTGGAGACGGTACAGTGAAGGTTCATTAGATTGGTCCCTGGGATGAGAGGGTTGTCCTATGAGAGGCTGAGAAAATTGGGCCTATACTCTCTGGAGTTTAGAAGAATGAGGAGTGATCTCATTGAAACATTAGAATTAGAATTAGAATTAGAACATTACAGCGCAGTACAGGCCCTTCGGCCCTCGATGTTGCGCCGACCTGTGAAACCATCTGACCTACACTATTCCATTTTCATCCATATGTCTATCCAATGACCACTTAAATGCCCTTAAAGTTGGCGAGTCTACTACTGTTGTAGGCAGGGCGTTCCACGCCCCTACTACTCTCTGAGTAAAGAAACTACCTCTAACATCTGTCCTATATCTATCACCCCTCAACTTAAAGCTATGTCCCCTCGTATTTGCCATCACCATCCGAGGAAAAAGACTCTCACTATCCACCCTATCTAACCCTCTGATTATCTTATATGTCTCTATTAAGTCACCTCTTCTCCTCCTTCTCTCCAACGAAAACAACCTCAAGTCCCTCAGCCTTTCCTCGTAAAACCTTCCCTCCATACCAGGCAACATCCTAGTAAATCTCCTCTGCACCCTTTCCAAAGCTTCCACATCCTTCCTATAATGTGGTGACCAGAACTGCACGCAATACTCCAGGTGCGGTCTCACCAGAGTTTTGTACAGCTGCAGCATGACCTCGTGGCTCCGAAACTCGATCCCCCTAAATTGCTAACACCTCCTCCTTGTGAACCTCAATCCCATCTAGCCTAGTAGTCTGAATCTCAGTATTCTCCTCGACAACATTTTCTTTCTCTACTGTAAATACTGACGCAAAATATTCATTTAACGCTGCCCCTATCTCCTCTGATTCCACACACAACTTCCCACTACTATCCTTGATTGGCCCTAATCTAACTCTAGTCATTCTTTTATTCCTGATATACCTATAGAAAGCCTTAGGGTTTTCTTTGATCCTATCCGCCAATGACTTCTCGTGTCCTCTCCTCGCTCTTCTTAGCTCTCCCTTTAGATCCTTCCTGGCTAGCTTGTAACTCTCAAGCGCCCTAACTGAGCCTTCACGTCTCATCCTAACATAAGCCTTCTTCTTCCTCTTGACAAGCGCTTCAACTTCTTTAGTAAACCACGGCCCCTCGCTCGACAACTTCCTCCCTGCCTGACAGGTACATACTTATCAAGGACACGCAGTAGCTGCTCCTTGAATAAGCTCCACATTTCGATACAAGATTGTGAAGGGGCTTGACAGGATAGACACTGACAGCTTGCTTCCCCTGGCTGGGGAATCTAGAACACGGGGGCACTGTCTCAGGATAAGGGGCTGATCATTTAGGATGATCACTGAATACATTTAAGGCTGAGATAGATTTTTTTGATCTCTCAGGGAATTGAGGGATTTGGGGAGTGGGCAGGAAAGTGACTCCAGCCATGATCATATTGAATGGTGGAGCAGACTGGACAGGATGTGTGGTCTACTCCTGCTCCTGTTTCTTGTGTTCTTGTGTAATATGCTGTAACAAAAAACACAAACACTTTGAAAGAAACTTCGCTAATCATACTGAAGTGACATTTCCATGAGTGATGATGCAAATCAGTCCTCCGGTGTCCACCAGCTGCAGAAGGTCTCAAGTGTACCGGCAGACACCATGTGCTCCCTCTCCAGGGATACCCGGGCATGGACATAGCTGCGGAAGAGAGACATACAGTCTGACCAACTTCCGCCTGCTACCTAGACCTGTTGATGATAGAGTGATAATGGGGGACGTCAATTATCCTAAGATAGACTAGAAAATAACAGTGTAAGGGGCAAAGGGGGTAGGAATTCCTTAAATGGCTACAAGAGAACTTCCTTGATGAGGAAGGAAGCAGCTCTCAGGGTAGTGTCCTAGGCCCAACCATCTCCAGCTGCTTCATCAATGACCTTCCCTCCATTACAAGGTCAGAAATGGGGATGTTGATGATTGCACAATGTTCAGCACCATTCACGACAACTCAAGATACTGAAGCAGTCCACATACATCAAAACCTGGACAACATTCAGGTTTGGACTGATATGTGGCAAGTAACATTTGTGCCACACAATGATCATTTCCAATGGAGTCTAACCACCTCCCCTTGACATTCAATGGCATTTTACCATCGCTGAATCCCCCACCATCAACAGCCTGGGCGGGGGGGAGGGGGAGGGGGGGTTGGTGTGGGTCACCGTTGACCAGAAACTTAAGTGCGTCAGCCATATAAGTACTGTGTATTCTGGTCCACCATCTACAAAGGACAAATCAGGAGTGTGATGGAATGCTCTCCACTTACCTAAGGACAATGAAAACAACAACTTATATTTATCTAGCACTTTTAACGGAATAAAACATCCCAGGGCGCTTCACATTAGCGTTGTAAAACAATGTATGACAAAAGAGCCACAAAAGAAGATTTTAGGTGTTACAAGTGTTTTGTTTTTAAAAAGAAAACTTAGAATTCTGTGTGTTTTAAAAAAACTGAGAAAAGGATTTTATTTTTGCTCAGTGGAAGACACCTGTAAATAATTGGAATTCCTGCAATGTTTGGGTGTTTTGAAAGGAAGTTGAACTTGTACAAGAATAAGAAGGGCAACAGTTTTTTGTCGGACAAGAGACACTGTCCAGACATGTCACCATGTTCAGGAAGATTTTTTTTTCACCTTGGACCCTTTAAAAAGCCAATGAATTAGAAAAAGGGCAGGCATTTGAGATCTTACTTTGACCTGCCTGGAAAAAGGAAGAAAGACCCAGAAAAGTGTTACCTCTTTCTGTAAAGGAGACTTGCATCTCTTGAAAAGGAATCCTGCAATTGAGAGGTGGCAGGTTCCTATTGCCTCCAGTCTCTGAAGAATTCCTGCATCCGGAGTGGTTCCTGTCGCCTCCTGTGTTTTGGGAGATCCTGAAATCTTCTACTGCTAGGCTGTTGTTTTTAAAAACCCAAGCAGACTGGTAGCTGCACCCCTGCTGAAAGACCTGTGTGACGCCTGCTGCAGACAAATTGCTTTGAAAGCCTACACATTATAGATTGTTCATCAACTTTGCCTGGAGAGACTTCGAGTGGCATCAGACTATTCAATTCTGGACACCTCACCGTACTGAAAACATCCTACCAGAATGTGAAACTCAATTATTTTTTATAATTCCTTCTATTCCTAAGAAACAGCTGTAAACCAAAATCCTTTTTTCCCAGTTAACCGGTTCTTTTTTGAGTGTATGTGTGTATGCATGAGGGATAAGGAAATAGGGTTTTTTCATATATAGATTTATCTCGTTAGTAGTTAAGACTTATAATTCCCTTTCTAATAATAGTTAATGTTGTTTAAAGAAACCTGTTTTGGTGTGCTTTATTCTGGGGGAAAAGATAGTGTTTAACTTGGCTATTCTTCAGTAGGTGGGAAACTTTATTTGCTATGCTATCACCTGTGGAGTAGTGGGACTGAATTAACAGTGCATTACTCCTGCCTGGGTTGTAACATAGGTCTAATGACCAAAAGTTTGGTCAAGGTGATGGGTTTTAAGGAGTGTCTTAAAGGAGGAAAGTGAGGTGGAGAAGCAGAGAGGTGTAGGGAGGGTATTCCAAAGCTTGGCACCTTGGCAACTGAAGGTGCAGCCACCAAATGGTCGACCGATTAAAATCAGGGATGCCCAAGAGGCCAGAATTAGAGGGGGGCAGAGATCTCGGAAGTTTGTGGGGCTGGATGAGATTACAGAGATAGGGAGGGGGTGAGGGCATAGAGGGATTTGAAGACAAGGATGAGAATTTTAAAACCAAGATATTGCTTTATCAGGAGCCAATGTAGGTCAGTGAGCACAGGGGTAATAGGGGAATGGGACTTGGTGCAAGTTAAGACACGGAAGCAGAGTTTTGGATGACCTCAAATTTATGGAGGTAGAATGTGGGGAGCCAGCCAGGAATGCATTGGAATAGTCAAGTCTGGAGGTAACAAAGGCATGAATGAGGGTTTCAGCAGCAGATGAGCTGAAACAGGGGTGAAGTCGGACAATGTTGCAGAGGTGGAAATAGGCAGTCTTAGTGATAATGCCGATATGAGGTTGAAAGCTCATCTCAGGGTCAAATGTGACACCGACATTGTGAACAAACTGAGTTAATCACAGATTATTGCCAGGGAGAAAGATGGAGTTGATAGCTAGGGAATGGAGTTTGGAGCCGACTGAAAACAATGCCTTCAGTCTTCTCAATATTTTTGGAGGAAATTTCTGCTCATCCAGTACTGAATGTCAGATAAGCAGGCTGATAATTTAGAGACAGTGGAGGAGTGAAGAGAAGAGAGTAGAGCATGAAATAGGAGTAGATATTGAAGCCCTTTGAGGATGCTGCTAAGGAACCATCTCAGGAATAGAGTATTTTACATTTAATATTGGATAATGAGATGGGACTAATTAGTAATCTGATAGTAAAGGATCCTATGTGGGAGAGTGATCATAATATAGAAATTCATATTAAGTTTGAAAGTGGTGTAGTTAAGTCCGAAACTAGGGTTTTAGGTTTAAACAAAGCCAATTACAGAGGTATAAAGGTTGGCCTAGGTAGATTAGATTAAAGGATACAATGGTAGATAAGAAAATGGAAACATTTAAAGAAAGAATTCATAAATCTTAATGAATATACATTCCCATAAGAAATAGGAGCAGGAGTAGGCCATTCGGCCCTTTGAGCCTGCTCCACCATTCAATAAGATCATGGCTGATCTGATTGTGGCCTTAATTCCACTTTCCTTTCTGTCCCCCATAACCTGATACCCCTGTTCATCAAAAATCTGTCCAATTCAGCCTTGAATATATTCAATGACACGGCCTACACTGCTCGCTGGTGAAGAGAATTCCAAACACTGATACCCCTCTGAATCTGAAACTGTGCCTTGTAGTCTAGGTTCCCCCACGAGGAGAAACATCCTCTCAGCATCTACCCTGTTAAGCCCCCTCAGAATCTTGTATGTTTCAATAAGATCACCTCTCATTCTTCTAAACTCCAATGAGTATAGGCCCAAACTGCTCAACCTTTCCTCATAAGACAAATGCCTTCATCCCAGGAATCAACCTAGTGAACCTTCTCGGAATTGCCTCCAATGCAAGTATATCCCTCCTTAAATAAGGAGACCAAGACTCTACAGTGTGCTCTAGGTGCGGTCTCACCAATACCCTGTACAGCTGTGGTAAGAGTTCCCTACTTTTATACTCCATCCCCCTTTGCAATAAAGGCCAACATTCCATTTGTCTTCCTAATTACTCATTGTACCTGAATGATGACTTTTGTGATTCCTGTACAAGGATACCCAGGTCCCTCTGTACCGCAGCATTCTGCAGTCTCTCTCAGTTTAAATAATATTCTGTTTTTCTGTTCTTCCTGCCAAAGTGGACAACCTCACATTTCCCCACATCTGCCAAATTTTTGCCCGCTCACTTAATCTATCTATATCCCTTTGCAGACTCTGTGTCCTCCTCACAACTCACTTTCCTACCTATCTTCATATCGTCAGCAAATTTAGCTATAATACAGTCGGTCCCTTCATCCAAAGTCATTAATAGAGATAGTAAATAATTGAGGCCCTAACACTGAATCCTGTGGCATTCCATTAGATACGAGTCATCCTGAAAATTACACATTTATCGCGATTCTTTGTTTCCTGTTAGTTAGCCAATCCTCTATCCATACTAATATATTATTCCTAACACCATGAGCTCTTGTGTAGTAACCTTTTATGTGGAACCTTATTAAATGCCTTTTGGAAATCCAAATACACTACATTTACTGGTTTCTCTTTATCCATCCATAAGGAATAACAACTCCACTGAAAAATTGGTACATCTGTAGCTGGAGATGGATAAGATTAGATTAAAAGAGGCTTAAAATGTTGCCAAAAAGAATAGTAAACCCGAGGATTGGGTCATAGAGTCATAGTGTTATACAGCACAGAAACAGGCCCTTCGGCCCACTGTGTCTGTGCCGGCCATCAAGCACCTATCTATTCTAATCCCATTTTCCAGCACTTGGCCCGTAGCCTTGTATGCTATGGCATTTCAAGTGCTCATCAAAATACTTCTTAAATGTTGTGATGGTTCCTGTCTCTAGCACCCCTTCAGGCAGTGCGTTCCAGGTTCCAACCACCCTCTGAGTGAAAATGTTTTCCTCAAATCCCCTCTAAACCTCCTATTCCTTACCTTAAATCTATGCCCCCTGGTTATTGACACCTCCACTAAGGAAAAAAGTTTCTTCCTATCTACCCTATCTATATCCCTCATAATTTTGTATAACTCAATCAAGTCCCCCCTCAGCCTTCACTGCCCTAAGGAAAACAACCCTAGCTTATCCAGTCTCTCTTCATAGCTGAAATGCTCCAGCCCAGGCAACATCCTGGTGAATCTCCTCTGCACCCTCTCCAGTGCAATCACATCCTTCCTATAGTGTGGTGGTGCCCAGAACTGTACACAGTACTCCAGCTGTGGCCTAACTAGTGTTTTATACAGCTCCATCATAACCTCCCTGCTCTTATATTCTATGCCTCGGCTAATAAAGGCAAGTATCCCATATGCCTTCCTAACCACCTTATCTACTTGTGCTGCTGCCTTCAGTGATCTACGGACAAGTACACCAAGGTCCGTCTGACCCTCTGTACTTCATAAGGTCCTACCTGTGACCTGTGGTGAACCGCAGGAATCGGTGATGGGACCCTTGCTGTCTATAGTGTACATTAATGATTTCGATGAGAAGATAGGAGGTATGATCAATAAGTTCGCAGATGACACAAAAATTGGTGGTGTCGTAAATAGTGAAGAGGAAAGCCTCAGATTACAGGACGATATATTCCCTTGACTTGTTAGTCCTCCCAAAATGCATCACCTCACACTTCTCAGGATTAAATTCCATTTGCCACAGCTCTGCCCATCTTACCAGCCCATCTATATCGTCCTGTAATCCAAGGCTTTCCTCCTCACTATTTACGACACCACCAATTTTTGTGTCATCTGCGAACTTACTGATCATACCTCCTATATTCACGTCTAAATCATTAATGTACACTACAAACAGCAAGGGTCCCAGCACCGATCCCTGTGGTACACCACTGGTCACAGGCTTCCAATCGCAAAAACAACCCTCGGCATAACCCTCTGCCTCCTGCCACTAAGCCAATTTTGGATCCAATTTGCCAAATTGCCCTGGATCCCATGGGCTCTTACCTTCTTCACCAATCTCCCATGCGGAACTTTATCAAAAGCCTTAGTAAAGTCCATGTAGACTACATCAACTGCTTTACCCTCATCTACACACCTAGTCACCTCCTTGAAAAATTCAATCAAATTGGTTAGACATGATTTCCCCCCACACAGGGCAGCACAGTGGCGCAGTGGTTAGCACTGCAGCCTCACAGTTCCAGCGACCAAGGTTCAATTCTGGGTACTGCCTGTGTGGAGTTTGCAGGTTCTCCCTGTGTCTGCGTGGGCTTTTGCCGGGTGCTCCGGTTTCCTCCCACAGCCAAAGACTTTTAGGTTGATAGGTAAATTGGCCATTATAAATTGCCTGTAGTATAGGTAGGTGGTAGGGGAATATAGGGACAGGTGGGGATGTGGTAGGAATATGGGATTAGTGTAGGATTAGTATAAATGGGTGGTTGATGGTCGGCACAGACTCGGTGGGCCGAAGGGCCTGTTTCAGTGCTGTATCTCTAAATCAAAATCAAAGCCATACTGACTATCCTTGATTAATCCCTGCCTCTTTAAGTGGAGATTAATCCTGTCCCTCAGAACTTTTTCCAATAGTTTCCCAACCACTGATGTTAGACTCACTGGCCTGTAATTATCTGTTTTATTCCTGCTACCCTGCTTGAATAATGGTACCACATTCGCTGTCCTCCAGTCCTGTGGTACCTCTCCTGTGGCCAGAGAGAGTTTGTAAGTTTGTGTCAGAGCCCCTGCAATTTTCTTCCTTTGCTCACATAACAGCCTGGGATACATCTCATCTGGGCCTGGGGATTTATCCACTTTTAAGCCTGCTACAACAGCTAATATCTCCTCCCTTTCAATGCTAATATGTTCAAGTATATCACAATCCCCCTCCCTGATCTCTACACCTACATTGTCCTTCTCCAAAGTGAACACAGATGCAAAGTAATCATTTAAAACCTCACCTATGTCCTCCGGCTCCACACACAGATTGGTCCCTAATGGGCCCTACTCTTTCCCTGGTTATCCTCTTGCCCTTAATATATTTATAAAATGCCTTGGGTTTTTCCTTTATCTTGCCTGCCAGTGTTTTTCATGCCCCCTCTTTGCTCTCCTAATTACTTTTTAAAATACCCCCCTACACTTTCTATACTCGAGTGCCTCCGCTGTTTTCAGCCCTCTGAATCTGCCATAAGCCTCCTTTTTTCCTTATCCAATCCTCAATCTCCCTTGACATCCAGGGTTCCCTGGACTTATTGGTCCTACCCTTCACCTTAATGGGTACATGTTGGCTCTGAACTCTCACTATTTCCTTTTTGAATGACTCCCACTGGTCTGATGTAGAATTTCCTACAAGTAGCTGCTCCCAGTCCACTTTGGCCAGATCCTGTTCTATCATATTGAAATCGGCCTTCCCCCAACTCCTTTCTTTCCAGTCCATCTTTGTCCTTTTCCATAACTACCTTAAATCTTACAGAGTTATGATCACTATCCCCGAAATGCGCCCCCACTGACACTTCTACCACTTGTCCGACTTCATTCCCTAATCTTAGGTCCAGTACTGTCCCTTCTCTTTTAGGGCATTCAATGTCCTGGCTCAAAAAGCTCTCCTGTATGCACTTTAAGAATTCCGCCCCCTTTAAGCCTTTTTAAAAAATTCATTCATGGGATTTGGGCGTCGCTGGCCAGGCCAACATTTATTGTCTATCCCTAATTGCCCTTGAGAAGGTGATGGTGAGCTGCCTTCTTGAACCACTGCAGTCCATTTGGGGTAGGTGAACCCAATGTTAGGAAGGGAGTTCCAGGATTTTGACCCAGCGGCAGTGAAGGAACGGCAATATAGTTCCAAGTCAGGATGGTGTGTGACTTGGAGGGTAACTTGCAGGTGGTGGTGTTCCCATGCATTTGCTGCTCTTGTCCTAGTTGGTAGAGGTCGCGGGTTTGGAAGGTGCTGTCTAAGGAGCCTTGGTGCATTGCTGCAGTGCATCTTGTAGACGGTACACACTGTTGCCACTGTGCGTCGGTGGTGGAGGGAGTGAATGTTTGTAGATGGGGTGTCAATCAAGTGGGCTGCTTTGTCCTGGATGGTGTTGAGCTTCTTGAGTGTTGTTGGAGATGCACCCATCCAGGCAAGTGGAGAGTATTCCATCACACTCCTGACTTGTGCCTTGTAGATGGTGGACAGGCTTTGGGGAGTCAGGAGGTGAGTTACTCGCCGCAGGATTCCTAGCCTCTGACCTGCTCTTGCAGCCACGGTATTTATATGGCTACTCCAGTTCAGTTTCTGATCAATGGTAGCCCCTACGATGTTGATAGTGGGGGATTCAGCGATGGTGATGCCATTGAATGTCAAGGGGAAATGGTTAGATTCTCTCTTGTTGGAGATGGTCATTGCCTGGCACTTGTGTGGCCCGAATGTTACTTGCCACTTATCAGCCCAAGCCTGGATATTGTCCAGGTCTTGCTGCATTTCTACATGGACTGCTTCAGTATCTGAGGAGTCACGAATGATGCTGAACATTGTGCAATCATCAGCGAACATCCCCACTTCTGACCTTATGATTGAAGGAAGGTCATTGATGAAGCAGCTGAAGATGGTTGGGCCCAGGACACTAAGACTCTCTTTGGCCTCCTTGTCTTGAGAGACAATGGGTAAGCGCCTGGAGGTGGTCAGTGGTGTGTGGAGCAGCACCTGGAGTGGCTATAAAGGCCAATTCTGGAGTGACAGGCTCTTCCACAGGTGCTGCAGAAAAATTTGTTTGTCGGGGCTGTTACACAGTTGGCTCTCTCCTTGCGCCTCTGTCTTTTTTCCTGCCAACTGCTAAGTTTCTTCGACTCGCCACACTTTAGCCCCGCCTTTATGGCTGCCCGCCAGCTCTGGTGAATGCTGGCAACTGACTCCCACGACTTGTGATCAATGTCACAGGACTTCATGTCGCGTTTGCAGTCTTTAAAGCGGAGACATGGACGGCCGGTGGGTCTGATACCAGTGGCGAGTTCGCTGTACAATGTGTCTTTGGGGATCCTGCCATCTTCCATGCGGCTCACATGGCCAAACCATCTCAAGCGCCGCTGACTCAGTAGTGTGTATAAGCTGGGGATGTTGGCCGCCTCGAGGACTTCTGTGTTGGAGATATGGTCCTGCCACCTGATGCCAAGGATTCTCCGGAGGCAGCGAAGATGGAATGAATTGAGACGTCGCTCTTGGCTGACATACGTTGTCCAGGCCTCGCTGCCATAGAGCAAGGTACTGAGGACACAGGCTTGATACACTCGGACTTTTGTGTTCCGTGTCAGTGCACCATTTTCCCACACTCTCTTGGCCAGTCTGGACATAGCAGTGGAAGCCTTTCCCATGCGCTTATTGATTTCTGCATCTAGAGACAGGTTACTGGTGATAGTTGAGCCTAGGTAGGTGAACTCTTGAACCACTTCCAGAGCGTGGTCGCCAATATTGATGGATGGGGCATTTCTGACGTCCTGCCCCATGATGTTTGTTTTCTTGAGGCTGATGATTAGGCCAAATTCATTGCAGGCAGCCGCAAACCTGTCGATGAGACTCTGCAGGCACTCTTCAGTGTGAGATGTTAAAGCAGCATCGTCAGCAAAGAAGAGTTCCCTGATGAGGACTTTCCGTACTTTGGACTTCGCTCTTGGACGGGCAAGGTTGAACAACCTGCCCCCTGATCTTGTGTGGATGAAAATTCCTTCTTCAGAGGACTTGAACGCATGTGAAAGCAGCAGGGAGAAGAAAATCGCAAAGAGTGTGGGTGCGAGAACACAGCCCTGTTTCACGCCACTCAGGATAGGAAAGGGCTCTGATGAGGAGCCACCATGTTGAATTGTGCCTTTCATATTGTCATGGAATGAGGTGATGATACTTAGTAGCTTCGGTGGACATCCAATCTTTTCTAGTAGTCTGAAGAGACCACGTCTGCTGACAAGGTCAAAGGCTTTGGTGAGATCAATGAAAGCAATGTAGAGGGGCATCTGTTGTTCACGGCATTTCTCCTATATCTGACGAAGGGAGAACAGCATGTCGACGGTCGATCTCTCTGCACGAAAGCCACACTGTGCCTCAGGGTAGACACGCTCGGCCAGCTTCTGGAGCCTGTTCAGAGCGACTCGAGCAAAGACTTTCCCCACTATGCTGAGCAGGGAGATTCCACGGTAGTTGTTGCAGTCACCGCGGTCACCTTTGTTTTTATAGAGGGTGATGATATTGGCAGCGCGCATGTCCTGAGGTACTGCTCCCTCGTCCCAGCACAGGCATAGCAGTTCATGTAGTGCTGAGAGTATAGCAGGCTTGGCACTCTTGATTATTTCAGGGGTAATGCTGTCCTTCCCAGGGGCTTTTCCGCTGGCTAGAGAATCAATGGCATCACTGAGTTCCGATTTTGTTGGCTGTACGTCCAGCTCATCCATGACTGGTAGAGGCTGGGTTGCGTTGAGGGCAGTCTCAGTGACAGCATTCTCCCTGGAGTACAGTTCTAGGTAGTGCTCAACCCAGCGGTCCATTTGTTTGCGTTGGTCAGTGATTATGTCCCCTGATTTAGATTTGAGGGGGGCGATCTTCTTGATGGTTGGCCCAAGAGCTCTCTTCATGCCATCATACATTCCTCTGATGTTTCCGGTGTCTGAGGCCAGCTGAATATGACTGCGTAGGTGTTGCCAGTAGTCATTTGCGCAGCGCCTGGCTGTTCTTTGTGCAGTACTTTTGGCTACTTTAAGAGCTACGGATGTTAACTCGCTGGGGGCTTTCTTGTAGTTCAACAGTGCAATGCGCTTAGCGGCTATGACAGGTTCCAGCTCTTCAAAGTGAGCTTGAAACCAGTCTGATTGACTATCCCAGTTGATATTGGGGAAGTTAAAATCCCCTACTATTATTACCCTATTATTTCTCCGAGATTTGCCTCCATATCTGCTCCTCTATCTCTCCCTGACTGTTTGGAGGCCTGTAGTACACTCCCAGCAAAGTGATTGCCCCTTTTTTGTTTTTAAGTTCTTCCCAAATGGCCTCATTTGAGGAGCCTTCTAAGATATCATCCCTCCTTACTGCAGTAATTGACTCGTTGATCAACAGTGCAATACCACCTCCTCTTTAACCCCCTCCCCTGTCACACCTGAAGATTCTATACCCTGGAATATTGAGCTGCCAGTCCTGCCCCTCCCTCAACCATATCTCTGTGATAGCAATAATATCATAATCCCATGTGTTAATCAATGCCCTCAATTCGTCTGCCTTACTTGTAAGATTCCATGCATCAAAATAGATGCAATCCAGCCTTACACTATTCGCTTGTGCCTTAACAGGTCTATATTTGCTTTGCTTTCCAGACTGGCTTAGTTTCTCTTCTATATTTGACTGCGCCTCACCCCCTACTGTACCTCCACTCTGTATCCCATCCCCCTGCCAAATTAGTTTACACCCCCTCAACAGCACTAGAAAATCTCCCTGAAAGGATGTTGGTCCCGTTCCGGTTCAGGTGCAACCCGTCCAACTTGTCCAGCTCCCACCTTCGCCAGAAACAGACCCAGTGATCCAGGAAACTAAAGCCCTCCCTCCTGCACCATCTCCTCAGCCACGCATTCATCTGCTCTATCCTCCTATTCCTATACTTGCTAGCACGTGGCACCGGGAGTAATCCGGAGATTACAACCTTTGAGGTCCTGTTTTTTACTCTGCTACCTAGCTCCCTAAATTCTTGTTGCAGGACCTCATCCCTCTTTCTACCTATGTCATTGGTACCAATGTGAACCACGACCTCTGACTGTTCACCCTCCCCCTTTGGAATGTTTTAAAATTTACAAAGGATGAACAAAAAAGTGATAAAGAGAGAGAAAATAGAACATGAGAGTAAACTAGCAAGAAATATAAAAGATGTAGAGGGTGGAAGGAGGTTCACGTGGAGCAGAAACCCCGTTATGGACCTCCTACAAATGCAAAATACTGAGGATGCTGGAAATCTGAAACACAAACAGGAAATACTAGAAATACTCAGCAGGTCAGACAGCATCTGTGGAGAGAGAAACGGAGTACGGTCATTGACCTGAAATGTTAATTTTGTTTATTTCTCTCCACTGATGCTGCCTGACCTGCTGAGTATTTCCAGCATTTACTGTTTTAATTCCTCTTAGGAACATGTAGGGTCAAATGGCCTGCTTCTGTGTTGTTAATACTCTGCTATAAAGATTCAGTCTGTACAATAGCAAGAAGTTATGATCTATCTTTTATTACACCAGGCCAGAGAAAGAAACACAGATACAATCAAATTGTCAGATCCCCACATTACCTTCCACACATTTTTATACTGAGCAGATCATTGTTTTATGCAGAAATTATAGTTTAAACTTTTACAGACGACCATGGGAGTGTAAAATGAGTTAACTGAACACACAGGAATACACAGTGTCTATATGGCAATACACAGTGAATATACGAGAATACACCGTGAATATATGAGACTACACAGTGAATACATGAGACTACACAGTGAATACATGAGACTACACAGTGAATATACGAGATTACAGTGAATATATTGAGTATACAGGTAAATATGAGAGTATACAGTGAATATATAGAGTATACAGTGAATATATGGAGTATACAGTGAATATACGAGATTACAGTGAATATATGGCAGTACACAATGACTAAGCAGGAAAAAGTGGAAGCACTTGACAATACCCAGTCAGCCACTCACTCAATTAAAAGGCAGTAACTTCACCACAAAATATTAACCCAAACTAACTGTTTATTCATCAAACAACTGACCCAATGGCACTGTCTGGGTACTTGCATCTGTGATAAAAATGAAGGTTGGGTCATTCTCCTGCCCCTTTAAGATGGAACATCGCACGGGAGATGCAAGTGTAGCCAACCAACTCCCCTCCCACTATCAACCAGCAGCCTACACACAGAGATAGGACACCCAAAATAATATCACCAGAATCTCCAGCCATTCCCTTTTCCCCAGGTTATTAGCTCTAAATAGATTAGAATGTTTGCCTGAAACTTTCCCCTCACAAGGAAGATTTTCACTCCAGAATTTCTTCAGTTTCCTGCTTCTCAGAAATCACCTTCCCATCAACGACCTTCTGGGAAATGATGACGACTTTCTTAGCGGCTTTCTTTGCATCTGCAATAGATTTGGAAAGACTTTGTTGAGTACACGGGAATATGTAGGGATACACAGTGAGTACGCGGGAATATGTGGGGATACACAGTGAGTACGCGGGAATATGTGGGGATACACAGTGAGTACGCGGGAATATGTGGGGATACACAGTGAGTACGCGGGAATATGTGGGGACACACAGTGAGTACGCGGGAATATGTGGGGACACACAGTGAGTACGCGGGAATATGTGGGGACACACAGTGAGTACGCGGGAATATGTGGGGACACACAGTGAGTACGCGGGAATATGTGGGGATACACAGTGAGTACGCGGGAATATGTGGGGATACACAGTGAGTACGCGGGAATATGTGGGGATACACAGTGAGTACGTGGGAATATGTGGGGATACACAGTGAGTACGCGGGAATATGTGGGGATACACAGTGAGTACGCGGGAATATGTGGGAATACACAGTGAGTACGCGGGAATATGTGGGGATACACAGTGAGTACGCGGGAATATGTGGGGATACGCAGTGAGTACGCGGGAATATGTGGGGATACGCAGTGAGTACGCGGGAATATGTGGGGATACGCAGTGAATACACAGGACTAAACTGAAATACACAGGCAAAGGAGGATGCTTTATGTCTCTTCAAGCCTGCTTCACCAGATCATGGTTGATTTGTGTCTCAACCCCTTTGTATCCCTATCCCTTGATACCCTAATCCTGATGTAATAGTTCCTCTGTATCTACTCCATTAAATCCCTGAATCATTTTAAAGACCTCAGTTAGATGATCTTTTAATCTTTTATGCTCAACACATACACAAACCTAGCCAATGCAAACTGACCTCATAATTTAACCCTTTTAGCCCCGGCATCACTCTGGTGAATCTGTGCTGCCCCCTCTCAAGGCTAATATCTCCTTCCTGAGCTGCAGGGCCCAGAACTGAACACAACTTCTCCAGTTGGGGTCTGATCAAGATCTGTATAACTGAAGCACAACTTCAGCCCCTTTGTTTTCCAAACTCCCTCAAAATAAAGGCCAACATTCCATTGCTGTCTGGATTACTTTTTGCACCTATAACAGTAGCTTTTACTGATTCCTGTACAGGGACCAACCCCCCCTCCCTCCCCACCCTCCTCACTCCAATATCTTTGCTCCTCCACAGCTCTTAGTTTCTCCCCATTAAGAAAATATTCCAATACATTTCCGCTCAGATTTAAAGTAGATGTCCTCACATTTCTCCACATTGAACTCCATCGACCATTGTTTTGCCCACTCACTTAATCTGTTTATGTCGCTTTGTAACATCCTGCTCCCATCTACACAACTTACTCTGCCTCCTAACTTAGTGTCATCTTGGATATAAAACCATCTATTCCTTCGTCCAAGTTATTACTATATATGTGAAAAGATGAGCCCCCAGTACCTTAGGGAACACTATTTGTCACATCCCACTAATCAGAGAATATTCACTTTATCCCTATTCTTTATCTCCTACTTGCCAACTAATTACTGACCCATGTCACACAATTATCTCCAATTCCCTGATCTTCCATCTTGCTAATAACCTCTTGTGTGGAACCTTGTCAAATGCCCTCTGGAAGTCCATGGACACACCATCCATAGAGATGGCCCTGCCAAGCATGCCAGTGACCTCCTCCAAAACTTCAATTAGATCACTCAGAGGAACTACCCTTCACAAAGCCATGCATTTAATCGGCGAATACTGGTCATACGACTAGGACTTAGAAACAGGAGTAGGCCATTTGGTCCTTCGAACCTGCTCAGCCATGGCTAATCTGATTGTGATCTCAACTCCACTTTCCTGTCTGCCCCACCATAACCCTTAACTCTTTTTGTCTACCAAAAATCTATCTAACTCAGCCTTCAATATATTCAATGACCCAGCCTCCACTGCTCTCTGGGGAAGAGAATTCCACAGACTAATGACCCTCTGAGAGAAATTTTTTCCTCATCCCTGTCTTAAAAGTGAGACCGCTTTTTAAACTGTGTGCCCTAGTTCTAGTTTCCCCCACAAAAAGACACATCCTCCCAGTATCCACTCTATCAAGTCCCCTCAGGATCTTATATGTTTCAATAAGATCACCTCTCATTCTTCTAAACTCCAAAGGGTTAAGGCCCAACCTGTTCAACCTTTCTTGATAAGATAAGCCCTTCATCCCTGGAATTAGTTGAATGAACTTTCTCTGAACTGCTTCTCACACAATTATATCCTTTTTCAAATAAAGAGACTAAAACAGTCCACAGTACTCCAGATATGATATCACCAAGATCCTGTACAGCTGCAGTAAAATTTCCCTATGTTTATACTCGTTTCCCCTTGCAATAAATACCAACATTCCATTTGCCTTTCTAATCACTTGCTGTACCTGCATACTTGATTCATGTACCAGGACACCCAGATCCCTCTGTACCACCGAGTTCTGCACTCTCTCTCCATTTAAATAATATACAGCTTTTCTATTCTTCTACCAAAGTGGGCAAGTTCACATTTTCCCACATTATACTCCATCTGTCAATTTTTTGCCCACTCACTTAACCTATCTATATTCTTTTGCAGGCTCTTTACCTCTTCTTAACAAAATACTTTCCTTCCTATCTTTGTGTCATCAGCAAATTTAGCTACCATACATTCGGTGCCTTCATCCAAGTCATTGATATAGTTTGTAAATAGTTAAGGCCCCAGCACTGATCCCTGTGACACACCACTAGTTACAGCTTGCCAACCTGAAAAATACCCATTTATCCCGACTCTCTGCTTCCTGTTAGGTAACCAGTCCTTTATCCATGCTAATATGTTACCCCTACATCATGTGCTCTTATCTTGTGTAGTAACCTTCGATGTGGCACCTTATCAAATGCCTTTTGGAAATCCAAGTACACCTCCACATCTACAGGTTCCACCTTGCTTGTTACTTCTTCAAAGAACTCTAATAAATTAGTTAAACATGATATCCCTTTTACAAAACCATGTTGACTCTGTCTTTATGATTTTCTGAGTATGCTGCTTGACCTCATTAATGGATTCTAGTAATTTCTATATGACAGATGTTAGGCTAACTGGCCTATAGTTTCCTGCTTTCTGTCTCCCTCCTTTCTTGAATAAAAGTGATACAACTGTGATTTTCCAATTCGCTGGGAAACTTCCAGAATCAAAGGAATGTTGAAAGATTATAACTAAAGCCTCTACTCTCTCTGCAGCCCCTTCTTTTTAGACCCAAGGATTCAGGCCATCAGGTCCTGGGGACTTGTCAGCCTTTAGATCTAATAGTTTTCCCAGTACATTTTCCCTGGTGATGGTGATTGTTTTAAGTTCCTCCCTCCATTTCACCTCTTGATTTTCAAGTATCTTTGGCAGGTTTTCTAAGTCTTCTACCATGAAAAAGGACACAAAATACTTGTTCAACCTGGTCCTAATGCTCAATCACTCTGTCCCTGGTGACAGGTTCTAGTAATCTGCTGATGCCATCAGACAGGTCTGTAGTTACCTTGGGCTTCCTTTCCTCCGTTCTTAAATAACGGAGTGACATTCACAATTTTTAAATGTACCAATTCTGAAACTAGAGAGCTTTGGAAAATTATGACCAGTGCACCTGCAAATTCCTACCTATTTATTTTAGCATTTTGGGGCGAAAACCATCAGGCCCTGGTAATGTGTTTATCTTAAGTCCCATTATTTTCTCCATTAGCATTTTGTAGTTAATATTAACTCTGCTCAGTTCCTCCCCTTGACATATTTTTAGGTTCCCTTGTACCTACAGATGTCACTGGTAGGAACTTAATGGATTTGATATAATACAGTGAGTCTGAGATTTCTTTTATAAAAGCAAAATACTGCAGATGATGGAAATCTGAAATAAAAACAAGAAATGCTGGAAATACTCAGCAGGTCTGGCAGTATCTGTGGAGAGAGAACAGGACCTGAAACGTCAACTCTACATCAGATGTTGCCAGACCTGCTGAGTATTTCCAGCATTTCTGGGTTTTCTTTTATTTGTGAGATGTGGGCATCATTGGCTAGGCCAACATTTATTGCCCATCTCGAATTGCCCTTGAATTGAATGGCTTGCTAGGCCATTTCAGAGGACATTTTAAGAGTTAATCACATTGCTGTGGAGTCACATGTAGGCCAGAACAGCAGGTTCCCTTCTCTAAAGGACATTGTGAACCATTTTTACAACAATTGGCAATGGTTTCACGGTCATCATTAGACTAGCTTTTTTAAATTCCAGATTTATTAACTGAATTCAAATTTTACCATCTGCCATGGTGACATTTGAACCCTTGTCCCCAGAGCATTAGCCTGGGCTCTAAACCACAAGTCCAGTGACATTACCCCCACACCACCACTTCCCCCTGTTAGCTGATCTCAGGTGGAACACTATTTCAATTGGCCTCAGAGCCATCTGGGCTAGCGAGGTGAGAGGTCAGCCATGGTTTCCAGTCCCCACTGCCTTCCTGAAATTTCCACGGGAAGATACATGCATGAGGAAACTAGGGACAGTCAGGATTGTTGCTGCCTGTGTTGACTTCATAGGTTGAATAGCCTGTTGATGCCCTCTGCCATGTTGTACAGCCAGGTGGCTCTGCCAGTTCCGCTGTGCAGTACAGTCACCAACTCACCTCCAATGCTCGTAGCAGGAGTAGTTCTTAAGTAATCCGTGTGACTGCGTCTGCAAAACAGAAACATATTTGAGCACAGTGGAGTGATCCCCGTCACTGAGGGCCACAGTCGGGTCATCAACTCAGTTTGGGAGGTTTCATCACCTGGCCTCTTGTCTCTAACTGCTACCCTCCCCCCACATCAAAGGTCGCCCGACATGTCAATCCTTGCGACAATCAGACAACAATGGCAGCAACAATCCCCACAATCCTCCGTGCCCCAGAAAGCGCTCTATCCACCAGGCGGTATTCCCAGTTCGAGCATGCGTGCCGTACGTCCGCTGGAGCCAAACAAGGCAAGAAAATGTCTGCATCGTTTTTCTCCTGGAGTCCAAGAGATTAATTTTGAATTCCAGGAGACTCCAAGACAGTGTGGGGCGGTCAGGCAGCCTCTGTAGGTGTTGAAATTCATCCCACATGCTGGGAATTGGCTTTGGACATGCTAGGGCATTGGAATTAACAAGTAACTATTTCACAAAGAAGACACGTTCTCCTTTATTTCCACTTCTCACTGCATCGGGAGTTTTGAATTATGAAGAAGTGCAGTTAAGAGGGGATTTGTTAGAGTAGATATCGAAAAACTGTATCCAGTGGCAGGAGGGTCGATAACCAGAGGACACAGATTTAAAGTAATTGGCAAAAGGACTGGTGGGAGAGATGAGGAGAATGTTTTTTACACAGTGAGTTGTTGTGATCTGGAAACTTGAAGGGGAAAAATTTGCAGGACGATGGGGCAAGAGCAGAGAGAGTGAGGCTCAAGCAAGAAATGCTGGAAATACTCAGCACATCTGGCAGCATCTGTGGAGAGAGAAACAGAGTTAACGTTTCAGGTCAGTGACTCTACATCAGAACTGACAAATATTAGAAATGTAAAAGGTTTTAAGCAAGTAAGGCGGGGGTGGGGCAAGAGATAACAAAAGTGAAGGTGTTGAGAGGACAAGGTCACAGAGAATAACTGACCAGAAGGTCTTGGAGCAAAGGCAAACAATATATTATTGGTGTGGTGAAAGACAAAGCGTTAATACAGAGAGGGTATAAATGGACAGAAAAATGAACAGCCTGGCCCCAAGCACAAACATGAAAAAACAGCGGGTAGGCACAGTAGAAACAAACTAAACAAACTAAAATAAAATAAACACGAAGAAAAAAAAAATAACTAAAACAAAAAGTAAAAAAGGGGGGCCCGCATGCTCTGAAATTATTGAACCCAGTGTTCAGTCCGGCAGTCTGTAGTGTGCCTAATCGGTAAATGAGATGCTGTTCCTCGAGCTTGCATTGATGTTCACTGGAACACTGCAGCAAGCCCAGGATAGAGATGTGAGCATGAGAGCAAGGGGGGTGTGTTGAAATGGCAAGCAACCGGAAGCTCAGGGTCCTGCTTGCGGACTGAGCAGAGGTATCCCGCAAAGCGGTCACCCAGTCTACGTTTGGTATCCCCAGTGCAGAGGAGACCACATTGTGAGCAGCGAATACAGTATGCTACATTGAAAGAAGTACAAGTAAATCGCTGCTTCACCTGAAAGGAGTGTTTGGGGCCTGGGATAGTGAGGAGAGAGGAGGTAAATGGGCAGGTATTACACCTCCTGCGATTGCAGGGGAAGGTGCAGTGGGAAGGGGACGAGGTGGTGGGGGTAATGGAGGAGTGGACCAGGGTGTCACGGAGGGAACGATCCCTTCGGAATGCTGACAGGGGAAGGGAGGGGAAGATGCGACTGGTAGTGGCATCACGCTGGAGGTGGCGAAAATGGCGGAGGATGATCCTTTGGATGTCGAGGCTGATGGGGTGGAAAGTGAGGACAAGGGGAACCCTGTCAAGGTTCTGGGAGGGAGGGGAAAGGGTGAGGGTAGAGGTGCGGGAAATGGGCCGAACACGATTGAGGGCCCTGTCAACCACAGTGGGGGGGAATCCTCGGTTGAGGAAAAAGGAAGACATATCAGAAGCACTGTCATGGAAGGTAGCAAAATCAGAGCAGATGCGTCGGAGACGGAGAAACTGGGAGAATGGAATGGAGTCCTTTCAGGAGGCAGGGTGTGAGGAAGTGTAGTCGAGGTAGCTGTGGGAGTCGGTGGGCTTATAATGAATATTAGTAGACAGTCTATCCCCAGAGATGGAGACAGAGAAGTCGAGGAAGGAAAGGGAAGTGTCAGAGATGGACCATGTGAAGGTGAGAGAAGGGTGGGAATTAGAAGCAAAGTTCATAAAGTTTTCCAGTTCGGGGCGGGAGCAGGAAACTGCACTGATACAGTCAGCAATGTACTGGAAAAAGAGTTGGGGGAGGGGGCCTGAGTAGGACCGGAACAAGGAATGTTCGACATATCCCACAAAAAGACAGGCATAACTAGGACCCCATAGCGGGTACCCATAGCAACACCTTTTACTTGAAGGAAGTGAGTGGAGTTGAAGGAGAAGTTGCTCAATGTGAGAACAAGTTCAGCCAGGCGGAGGAGGGCGGCGGTGGATGGGGACTGGTTGGGCTTCTGTTCAAGGAAGAAGTGGAGAGCCCTCAAACCATCCTGGTGGGGGATGGAGGTGTAAAGAGATTGGACATCCATAGTGATAGTCATATATGAGAGAGTGGGGCTAATTGGATAGCTCTTTCAAAGAGCCAGCACAGGCACAATAGGCTGAATGGCCTCCCCTGTGCTTTATGATTCTATTGTAACTCCTGCTTTCCTCTGCCAATTTTCTTCTGTACTTCATGCCACCCTGTGCCAGGGTACAGGCAGTAGGTGCCCATTAGTGCATAGTTTGATTGTATGAGCATGTGTGAATGTATCAACATCCTAGGGGTTACCATTGACCAGAAACTGAACTGGAGTAGCTATATAAATACCGTGGCTACAAGAGCAGGTCAGAGGTGAGGAATCCTGTGGCGAGTAACTCACCTCCTGACTCCCCAAAGCCTGTCCACCATCTACAAGTCAGGAGTGTGATGGAATACTCTCCACTTGCCTGGATGGGTGCAGCTCCAACAACACTCAAGAAGCTCAACACCATCCAGGACAAAGCAGCCCGCTTGATTGGCACCCCATCCACAAACATTCACTCCCTTCATCACTGACTCACAGTGGCAGCAGTGTGTATCATCTACAAGATGCACTGCAGCAATGCACCAAAGCTCCTTAGACATCACCTTCCAAACCCGTGACCTCTACCAACTAGAAGGACAAGGGCAGCAAATGCACGGGAACACCACCACCTGCAAGTTCCCATCCAGGTCACATACCATCCTGACTTGGAACAATATCGCCGTTCCTTCACTGTTGCTGGGTCAAAATCCTGGAACTCCCTTCCTAACAGCACTGTGGGTGTACCTACCCCACATGGACTGCAGCGGTTCAAGAAGGCAGCTCACCGCCACCTTCTCGAGGGCAATTAGGGATGGGGGCAATAAATGCTGGCCTGGCCAGCGACGCCCACATCTCGTGAATGAATAAAAAAGACATTGGATTGCCAGAGTATTTAACCGTAGGCAAATTCAAAGCTAAAATCAACCCCATTCTTAAACAGTGACTCTATACTCATGTTCAACCAAACTTACTGGTTAGCAACCCTCCTCAGAAGAACCACAATCACCCTCCCTCCCATCCCCCAGTCATTCCCACGCCCATTCCGAACTCTGTATCTAACCCCGGGTTATACCTGTCCTCAGAGTGTTCGATGGGGGACAGCGTAGAGGGAGCTTTACTCTGTATCTAACCCCCGTGCTGTACCTGTCCTGGGGGTGTTTGATGGGGGACAGTGTAGAGGGAGCTTTACTCTGTATCTAACCCCCGTGCTGTACCTGTCCTGGGGGTGTTTGATGGGGGACAGTGTAGAGGGAGCTTTACTCTGTATCTAACCCTGTACTGTACCTGTCCTGGGGGTGTTTGATGGGGGACAGTGTTGAGGGAGCTTTACTCTGTATCTAACCCCCGTGCTGTACCTGTCCTGGGGGTGTTTGATGGGGTACAGTGTAGAGGGAGCTTTACTCTGTATCTAACCCCATGCTGTACCTGTCCTGGGAGTGTTTGATGAGGACAGTGTAGAAGGAGCTTTCTCTTCTCTTTGGCCTCCTTATCTCGAGAGACAATGGGTAAGCGCCTGGAGGTGGTCAGTGGTTTGTGAAGCAGCGCCTGGAGTGGCTATAAAGGCCAATTCGAGAGTGACAGACTCTTCCACAGGTGCTGCAGAAAAATTTGATTGTCGGGGCTGTTACACAGTTGGCTCTCCCCTTGCGCCTCTGTCTTTTTTCCTGCCAACTGCTAAGTCTCTTCGACTCGCCACACTTTAGCCCCGCCTTTATGGCTGCCCGCCAGCTCTGGCGAACGCTGGCAACTGACTCCCATGACATGTGATCAATGTCACAGGACTTCATGTCGCGTTTGCAGACGTCTTTAAAGCGGAGACATGGACGGCCGGTGGGTCTGATACCAGTGACGAGCTCGCTGTACAATGTGTCTTTGGGGATCCTGCCATCTTCCATGCGGCTCACATGGCCAAGCCATCTCAAGCGCCGCTGACTCAGTAGTGTGTATAAGCTGGGGATGTTGGCCGCCTCGAGGACTTCTGTGTTGGAGATATAGTCCTGCCACCTGATGCCAAGTATTCTCCGGAGGCAGCGAAGATGGAATGAATTGAGACGTCGCTCTTGGCTGGCATACGTTGTCCAGGCCTCGCTGCCATAGAGCAAGGTACTGAGGACACAGACTTGATACACTCGGAATTTTGTGTTCCGTGTCAGTGCGCCATTTTCCCACACTCTCTTGGCCAGTCTGGACATAGCAGTGGAAGCCTTTCCCATGCGCTTGTTGATTTCTGCATCTAGAGACAGGGAGCTTTACTCTGTATCTAACCCTGTTTTTTTTTTTCTTTTTTTCCCCTCTGTATCTAACCCCGTGCTGTACCTGTCCTGGGAGTGTTTGATGGGGACAGTGTAGAGGGAGCTTTACTCTGTATCTAACCCCGTACTGTACCTGTCCTGGGAGTGTTTGATGGGGACAGTGTAGAGGGAGCTTTACTCTGTATCTAACCCCCCGTGCTGTACCTGTCCTGGGAGTGTTTGATGGGGACAGTGTAGAGGGAGCTTTACTCTGTATCTAACCCCGTGCTGTAATTTAGGAGTGAGGTGATTTTACCCATCCCCCTCCAGCAGTTCACGATATTGGTTGATTTCCGCCTGCAGCTTCATGTTGGTTTTGAGGAGACCTTGATACTCCCTATTCTTATCGTTCAGGGTAGCGTGAAGATCGGAGAGCTGCTGCTCATTGATTTGGATCTGTTTGTTGATGGCCTGTAGCTCTGCAGCCGCCTGATCCTCATTGTCCTGCAGAGTGCCTTCCAGTGAATGAATCTAATGAGAAAAGAATCATTTAGCAACAACATCTTGTAATTACATAACATCCTGAACTTAGTAAAACATCCCAAAGTGCTTTACAAGTATTATCAAACAAGGTTTGACAATGAGCCAGATAAAAAGATATTAGGACAGGTGACCAAATGATTTTTCAAAGAGGCGGATTTTAAGGAGCATCTGAAAGGAGCAGAGAGAGATGGAGAGGTTTAGGGAGGGAATTCCAGAGCTTAGGATCCAGGCAGCTGAAGGCACGGCCGCCAATGGTGGAGTGATAGAAATTAGGGGATGCTCAAGGTGCCAGAATTGGAGGAGTGCAGAGGTCTTGGAGGGTATTGGGGCTGGAGATTAGAGACATAGGGAGGGGGTGAAGCCATGGAGGGATGTGAAAACAAGGAAGACATTTTTAAGAAGGAGGCGTTGCTTGACTGGGAGCCAATGTAGGTCAGTGAGCATAGGGTTGATGGGTGAACGGGACTCGGTACAAGATAAGGCAGGTCTTTGAGAACCGACAGGAGTTTGGTCACTGGCCTCAGTCAGAGAAGATGTTCATTCTCCCAGTCTCAGCTGGTCTGGAACACAGGTCTGCAAGCTGAAAGGACAACCACTTGCCAAGTTCCCACTGGCAAGAGATTCTGCCTGCACTGGAATTGAAGCCAGCTGCCAGAGATGAAAGGTTGATGCCTAACTGGACCCAGTTACCAGTTGTGAGAGCAGACTTTCACCCCATCTCTGCTCAGGCTCCGTGACAGCTGCTGGACAGAGGGCAAATCTCAGGGAACTTCTCATTTACTCCAGAAAAACTGTAACATCAATGAGAATTATTGTGTTGGGACCAAAATTACATCAAAGATAGGAAGGAGGAGGGCTAGTTACTGGAAGATGGAATGCAGTGATGAAGTGTGTGTGCGTGTGCGTGAGAGAGAATGAACATGGGCAGATGCAGTGATGAACATTATTAACAGGTATTGATTAGTTTGCTGCGATTGCGTTTGGGACTTACCGTGGCCCCAATGGAGTGATGCTCAACCTCCAGGGTTTTAATCTGACGCCGAAGCCTGGATAGCTCCAGCTTTGCTGCCTGAAGGGCCTCGTTGTTCTTCGAAGCTTCAAGAGAGGCAGCATCAAACTGCGAAAGAGAGAGAACAGAACAAACATTACTTATACCTGATACATACACAGACACACACACAGACAAATGCAAACAGAGAGAGACAGACAGACACACACACACACACACAGACACACACAGACAAATGCAAACAGAGAGAGAGACATACACACACATGGATATACACACCCACAAATACACAGAGACAAATGTAAACACACACAGAGACACAGAGAGAGACAAAGAGAGAGAGAGAGACACACATACACACAAACACAGACAGAGAGAGAAACACACAGACAGACACAGAGACAAATGCAAACACACGGAGAGAGACAGAGAAACACACACACACAGACACATACACAGACACACAGAGACAAATGCAAACACATGGAGAGAGACACACAGAGAGAGAGAGAGACACACACAC
Source organism: Heterodontus francisci (assembly GCF_036365525.1). Classification (NCBI taxonomy): domain Eukaryota; kingdom Metazoa; phylum Chordata; class Chondrichthyes; order Heterodontiformes; family Heterodontidae; genus Heterodontus; species Heterodontus francisci. The sequence continues at coordinate 7,960,480 of NC_090377.1, forward strand.
ACACACACAGAGTCACACATGAGAGACACACATGAGAGAGAGAGACACAGAGAGAGAGACACACACACAGACAGAGAGACACACAAGAGACAGAGTCACACAGGAGAGAGAGAGAGACAGACAGACAGAGAGACAGAAGGAGAGAGACAGAGGGAGAGAGACACAGAGAGACACACAAGAAAGAGAGAGAGACACACACACACACATGGATATACACACATAGACAAATGCAAACACACGAGAGAGATACAGAAACACACACACACACACACACGGAGAGACACACACATACAGACACACAAAGAGACACACAGACACAGAGAATCACAGAGAGACACACGAGAGAGACACAAGAGAGAGAGACAAGAGAGAGAGACACACACACAGACAAATGCAAACACACGGAGAGAGATACAGAAACACACACATACAGACACAGGGAGAGACACACACATACAGACACACAAAGAGACACAGAGAGACACACAGACACAGAGAGACACAAAAGAGAGACACACAAGAGAGACACACAAGAGAGACACAGAAACACACACACACAAACAGACACAGAGAGACACACATACAGACACACAAAGAGACACACAGACACAGAGAGTCACACAAGAGAGACACACAAGAGAGACACAGAGAGGGAGAGAGACACAGAAACACACACACAGACACAGGGAGAGACACACAGAGAGGGAGAGACACAGAGAGGGAGAGACACAGAGAGGGAGAGACACAGAGAGGGAGAGACACACACAGACTCCAAATCACATAGAGACCTGTTTCAGTTACCTTCTTTCTATAACACTCCTCTGCATCCTTCCTGTTCTGATCTGCCAGAGCCTGATATTCCTCACGCATTTTGTTCATAACTTTTGCAAGATCTTCATCATCAGAATTTTCAACCTCCACAGAGATACTGGAATTTGCAATCTGCATTTTGAGTTCATCCACATCCTGCACATAGAGAGAGAGCCTGTGAATATCACAGGGTCTAAGGGAGCACTGCACTGCCAGAGGTGCCAACTTTCAAGTGAGATGTTAAACTGAGGTCCCGTTTGCCTTCTCGGGCAGACATAAAAGATCCCACGGCCACTATTTAAAATGAGAGCAGGGGAGTTCTCCCCTGTGTCCTGGACAGTATTTATCCTTTAACCAATGTCACTAAAACGGATTATCTGGTCATTATCACATTGCTATTTGTGGGATTTTGCTGTACAGAGATTGTCTGCCATGTTGCTTACATTACAATGAACGGTGACTATGATACACTTTGGGACTAGAGCATGGCTACCCGACCCAACCCCGATGGGACCTGACAACATGTGTCAGGTTCGGGTTGGGTCGGGTCGGACAGGTTCTATCACCACTTAAGGTAAGTGGCTCCAATGTTAATGTACTTTTTGGGCTTGAAAGGTGGTTTTGTTACAGTTATTTTAAGCTTGTGCAGATAAGCAACAAAGTGAAAAACGGAAGGTCGGTAACTGATGGTCAGATTGGGTCAGGCGCGTGAAAAAGTGAAAGGACTTGGGCCGGGTTGGGCTTGGGCCGGGTGTGGTTCTAACAGGCTCGGGTCGGGTTTCATTTGCAGACCCGATCCAGTCTTTATTTGGGACATCCTAAGAATGTGGAAGGTGCTATATAAATGCAACTTCTCTATTTACCTCCAGGTGGTTCTTACGGAGGTAACTCAGCTCCTCATTCATGGCCTCAATCTGTGACTCCAGCTGCATACGGCCCATGTTAGTGTCATCGAGGATTTTCCGCAGCCCATTGAGGTCCTGCTCCACTGACTGCCTCAAGTCCATCTCCGACTGCCATCTGGAGACCAATTATTGATGGGTTACAAAGCAGCCTCCAGCATCAGCCCCAGACCTCAAGCTCCTGTGCTCCAGTGATCCTGGTGTTGCACTGGTAACCCAGATAGCATGACTTCAAAACATTGAATTTTACAGCACAGAGGGAGGCTATTCGACCCTTCATGCCTGTGCTGGCTGTCTGAAAGAACTATCCAATCAGTCCCTCCACTGCTCTTCCCCCCATAGCCCCTGTAAGATGTGTCCTTTTCAAATATTTACCCAATTCCTTTTTAAAAGTTACAAAAATTCTCCTCATCTCCCCCTCTGGTTCTTTTGCCAATTACCTTCAATCTGTGTCCTCTGGTTACTGACCCTCCTGCCACTGGAAACTGTTTCTCCTTATTTACTCTATCAGAACCGCTCATGTCTTTGAACACCTCTATTAAATCTCCTCTTAACCGTCTCTGCTCCAAGAACAACAATCCCAGCTTCTCCAGTCTCTACAATATCTAGCTGTGAAATTGAATTCAATAATGCAGTGATTTGTCAGCTGGAATCAGTAATGAACCATGAAAGCTACAGAATATTGGAAAACACAATGTTTTTTTTTATTCTTCCATGGAATTTATGTGTCACTGGCAAGGCCAGCATTTGTTGCCCATTCCTAATTGCCATTGAGGAGGTGGTGGTGAGCTGCCTTCTTGAGCCACTGATTAGCAGTTTTAAACGACTTTGTTAGGCCATTTCAGAGGGCAGTAAAGAGTGGGTCTGGAGTCACATGTAGGCCAGACCGGGTAAGGACAGCAGATTTCCTTCCCCAAAGGACATTAGTGAACCAGATGGGTTTTTACGACAATCGATGATAATTTCATGGCACCATTACTGAGACTAGCTTTCAGTTCCAGATTTTTATTAATTAACTGGATTTATGAATGAATTGAATTGAAATTCTACCAGCTCCCTCAGCCCCTCTCGCAGACTCACTTCACTTTGAAATCATCAGAAGCCAGCTCACTGTTGTCCAGCTGCAGAGTCAGACCAGCATTATCCATATTCACATCCTGGACCTGCACAGGAAAACAGGATTTGTTGATACCAATACAAGCCATTTCACAGGAGGAAGCTGTACAATAAATTATAACTTGTACAAACTCCTTGTAGGTTTTGCCTAACAAAACAATCCACAAGAACTGAATGTAGCAAGACTCATGTCTGTGCAGTAAATGAGTGCAGTAATACTGGTGCCTGATCCATTGAGTGGCCTCCTGTGATACAAGGTACAGCCAGTCATTAGGAAGGGAAATGGAATGTTAGCTTTATTGCAGGGGGATAGAGTATAAAGGTAGGGACACCTAGAGTACTGTGTACAGTTTTTATTCCCTTACTTAAGGAGGGATATACTTGCATTGGAAGCAGTTCAGAGAATGTTCACTAGACTGATTCCTGGGATGAAGGCTTATGAGGAAAGGTTGAGCAGGTTGGGCCTACACTCATTGGACTTTGAAAGAATGAGAGGTGAAACATGTAAAATTCTGAGGGGGCTTGACAGGGTAGATGCTAAGAGGATGTTTCCCCTCGTGGGGGACTCTAGAACTAAGGGGCACAGTTTCAAAATAAGGGGCCTCCCGCTTAAGATGGAGCTGAGAAGGAATTTCTTCTCTCAGAGGGTCGTTAATCTTTGGAATTCTCTTCCCCAGTGAGCAGTGAAGGCTGGGTCATTGAATATATTCAAGGCTGAGTTAGGTAGATCAAAAATCTGTAAGGGGGTGAAGGGTTATGGGGGGCAGGTAGGAAAGTAGAGTTAAGGGCACAATCAGATCAGCCACAATCTTATTGAATGGCAGAGCAGGCTTGAGGGGCCGAATGGCCTACTCCCGCTCCTAATTCATATGTTTGTATAGCTGAGATGCAGCACTCTCACCTCTGAGTCAGACACTCAAGCACAAAGCTTTAGGCTGACAATCGCAGTGCTGAGAGAGTGCTGCACTGTCAGAGGTGCCACCTTTCAGATGAAACGTTAGCACAGTAGATCCTATGGCACTATTTCAAAGAAGAGCTTGTGTTTTATGACCTTATGATAATGTTCAGGATTTCTCTGATTATCTGATACCAAAGCATTTCAGACATCAGGCCCATAATAATGTCAGGAGTGAGATGTCACACATGCATTATTCAAATCAGTCAAACCTGCATCACTTTAACGCAACAAAGTCTAAATTGTTGTTAAGTAAATACAGATTCATTGCGGTTGGATCAAGGAATGGTGAAAATAATCATTTTCAGCTCCAGGGCAGCAGTAACAAGCACAGAATTACTGGCTTCTGTTGCAAAATGTGACAGCCAAGATGTGATATGTGATGTGTAATGATGTGTAATTTTTAATATCTTCATAGATTGTATGGATAGTTGAAGATACAGTATTCTATACTGCATTAGTTACTTGTGTCGTAGTGACACAAAATGATGTCCCGCTTGAGAGACAGAATGAAGGACAGAGAGAGAGAAAGAGGGAGGTGCCAGGTATGGGGTTTGAGAAAAATTACCAGAGGGCGGGGCAAGCTGCAACAGCCAAAATGACAGGAGATGCTTTAGGTTAAGGAATGTCATTTTCCTTCCCTCACCCTTTAGTTAGTTACCTTAAGTACCTTTTTTACAAAGACAGTACAACTTATTTCACAAAGAAGATGGTAAATACAGCAAAATAAATATATTTGCATACATATTTATATATGCACATATATTAAAACTCCTACAACTGGGCACACTTCCTGTCAACTGACTGTGTAAATTTGTCATGCTGGATTTGCACCTTTCCCCAATGGAAACACTGCAGTACCACCACTGGCATGAGTGTGTAATTACAGTGTTACATGCTTACATGTACAGTTTCCACTGTAAATGTAGACATAGAAATCTATAATGAATATACATTAAAAACGAGGAACAGACTTTAAAATGGGGTCTGAATGACATCTATGCACCTGGTCCTATTACATTCACTCCTTAAACCTACTTCACCTGAAGACTAAATTATAGAATGGTTACAGCACAGAAAGAGACCATTCAGCCCATGTACCCAATGCTAGCAGTTTGGCTAGTCCACTCCCTCACCCTTTCCCCATAACCCCTCCAATCTTTTTCCTCTTCAGATAATTGTCCAATTCTCTTTTGAATGCCTCAATTGAATCTGCCTCCACCACACTCACAGGCAGTGCATTCCAGATCCTAAACACTCACTGTGTGAAGAAAGTTTTTCCTCATGTCATCTTTGGTTCTTTTGTCAATCACATTATTGTAGTGTCCTCTGGTTCTCAACCCTTCTGCCACTGGGAACAGTTTCTCTCTATCTAGTCTGTCTAAATCCCTCATGATTTTGAACACTTCTATCAAATCTCCTCTCAACATACTCTTCGCTAAGGAAAACAACCCCAGCTTCTCCAATCTATCCACGTAACTGAAGAATCTCACCCCTGAAACCATTCTCACAAGTCTTTTCTGCACCCTCTCTAAAGCCTTCACATCCATCCTAAAGCGTGGTGCCCAGAATTGGACACAATACTCCACTTGAGGTCAAACCAAGGTTTTATAAAGCTTTATCATACTGGTAACTTCCTTGCTATTGTACTCTATGCTTCTATTTATAAAGCCCAGGATCCCATATGCTTTTGTGACTACTTTCTCAACCTGCTCTGCCACCTTCAATGATTTGTGCACATATACCCCAATATCTATCTGTCCTCTTGAAGTCTATCACAGTCCTCACAATTCACAATACTTACAAGATTTGTGTCATCTGCAAATTTTGAAATTGTATCTTGTGCAGCCAAGTCTAAGTTATTAATATATATCACGAAAAGCAGAGGTCCTAGCACTGACCTCTGGGGAACCCCACTATATATCTATATACAGGTTCACCACTACTCTCTGTTTCCTGTCACTCAGCCAATTCCATATCCATGCTGCCACTGTCCTTTTTATTCCATTGGCTTCAACTTTGGTGACAAGCCTGTCATGTGGCACTTTATCAAATGCCTTTTGGGAAGTCTACATACATCACATCAACCCCATTACCCTCAACAACACTCTTTGTTACCACATCCAAAAACTCAATCAAGTTAGGTAAACTTGCCTTTAACAAATCCTTAATTAATGCACGTTGTCTAAGTGACTGTAAATTATGCCCCAGATTATCATTTCCAAAAGCTTTTCCACTCACTGAGGTTAAAATGACCGGCCTGTAGTTGCTGGGTTTGTCCTTGCACGCTTTTTTGAACAAGGGTGTAACATTTGCAATTAATTTTCCAATCCTCTGACATCACCCTTGTATCTAAGGAGGATTGGGAGATTATGGCCAGTGTCTCTGCAATTTCCACCCTTTCTTCCCTCAGTATCCTCGGCTGCATCTGATCCAATCCTGGTGACTTTTAACTTTAAGTACAGGCAGCCTATGAAGTACCTTCTGTTTATCAATTTTTAACCCATCCAGTGTCTCAGCTACCTCCTCTTTCACTATAACTTTGGCAGCATCTTCTTCCTTGGTAAAGACAGATTCAAAGGAGTCAGACAATACTCAGCCATGCCCCCTGCCTTCATGCGTGAATCCCCTTTTTTTGACCCTAATTAGCCCCAACCCCTCCTTTTACTACCCTTTCACTATTTATGTGCTTATAGAAGGCTTTTGGATTCCCTTTTATATTCGCTGTCAATCTTTTCTCATATGCTCTCTTTGTCTTTGATTTCTTTTTCACTTTCCCTCTGAACTTTCTATATTCAGCCTGGTTCTCACCTGTGTTATCAACCTGACATCTGTCATATTCACGCTAGTGCATGAAACAATACATTTCAAATAAAGCAATCGCGAACAATGGGAAGAGAATTAAACAGATGGATTAAAGAGTTTGAGGAGCCACCTACCTGTTTGCAAACATTTAACACCGGCCTCTCATAAGAGCTCCAGTCCCGAGCCACGTTGCCTTTCTTGACCAGATAGTCTTGGATTTTGCCTTCCAGCGCCCTGTTCTCATTTTCCAAGGTTTTCACCTTGTTCAGAAAATTGGCGAGTCGCTTATTCAGCCCTTGGAGCTCGTCCTGCTGGTTAAAGGAGATTGGTCCCCCCACCCTGCTCAGGCTGGAAGCAATGCTCGGGCTGTAAGAAGCTATCCTGGTGCTCCGGCTGACATCACCCTGCAGGCTCCGAGCGCTGCTCGCTCTCCTGGGGGAGCTGCCAATCACCATACTGCTGGAACTGGCCGTACGGGACAGGTGGCTCCCTTTACCCCAATTCATCATGTACCGCTATCGGCTGGCTGGCTGGCTGTTCGGGGATGTCCTGGGCAGCACTTCACTCCTCTCTCTCGCTGTCTTTCTGTTTCTCTCTCTATCTCTCCGCTCTTCCCTCTGTTTCTTTCTCTCTTTCTCTGTGTCCTTATCTCTGTGTCCCCCTCTTAGTGTTTCTCTAGCTCTCCCTCTGACTGTTTCTCCCTCTGACTATCTCTCCCTCTCTCTTTCTCTGTTCCTCTCTCTATCTGTTTCTCCCTCTATCTCTCTGTTTCTCCCCCACTCTGTTACTCTATCTCTCCCTCTCTCTTTCTCTGTTCCTCTCTCTATCTGTTTCTCCCTCTATCTCTCTGTTTCTCCCCCACTCTGTTACTCTATCTCTCCCTCTCTCTGTTCCTCTCTCTATCTGTTTCTCCCTCTATCTCTCTGTTTCTCCCCCACTCTGTTACTCTATCTCTCCCTCTTTCTCTGTTCCTCTCTCTATCTGTTTCTCCCTCTATCTCTCTGTTTCTCCCCCACTCTGTTACTCTATCTCTCCCTCTTTCTCTGTTCCTCTCTCTATCTGTTTCTCCCTCTATCTCTCTGTTTCTCCCCCACTCTGTTACTCTATCTCTCCCTCTCTCTTTCTCCCTCTCTGTCTCTGTCTCAGGTGAAAAACTCCGATTATATTTACCTGGAGGTGTAGGTTGTGAGTGACGGCTGCATTCTCCAATCAGAGCGCACCGCGACTCCCTAAGGCTAATTAAAATAAAAAGGGGTGTGGTTTAATGCGGCCTCTGTCCAATAGAAAGCGAGGGGAGGCGGGGCCGATGCTTTAAAGGATGGGGGTCCGGTGGGAGCCGGCACTCGGAGTTGTGTTTGATCCGCTGTGAGGATGCAGACTGGCCGCTCACTGTTCAGCGGCCGCCCCCTGCAGAAAGCTGGCAGTTTGCGGACGGTTTCCCGGAGTTTCTCGGTCGCCTCGTCGGCGCTGCTGAATGACGCCCCCCGGGTGGACATCGACCCCCAACAGCGGGCGGCCCGGAACCAGGAGAAGGAGGAGATCAAGGGGCTGAATAACAAGTTCTCGGATGTCATCAGCCGGGTAAGAGACAGAGATCGGAGCCCAAATACCCCCTAACCTGCCTATACCCCTCAAATACCCCCTAACCTGCCTATACCCCTCAAATACCCCCTAACCTGCCTATACCCCTCAAATACCCCCTAACCTGCCTATACCCCTCAAATACCCCCTAACCTGCCTATACCCCTCAAATACCCCCTAACCTGCCAATACCCCTCAAATACCCCCTAACCTGCCTATACCCCTCAAATACCCCCTAACCTGGCAATACCCCTCAAATACCCCCTAACCTGGCAATACCCCTCAAATACCCCCTAACCTGGCAATACCCCTCAAATACCCCCTAACCTGGCAATACCCCTCAAATACCCCCTAACCTGGCAATACCCCTCAAATACCCCCTAACCTGCCTATACCCCTCAAATACCCCCTAACCTGCCTATACCCCTCAAATACCCCCTAACCTGCCTATACCCCTCAAATACCCCCTAACCTGCCTATACCCCTCAAATACCCCCTAACCTGCCTATACCCCTCAAATACCCCCTAACCTGCCTATACCCCTCAAATACCCCCTAACCTGCCTATACCCCTCAAATACCCCCTAACCTGCCTATACCCCTCAAATACCCCCTAACCTGCCAATACCCCTCAAATACCCCCTAACCTGCCTATACCCCTCAAATACCCCCTAACCTGCCTATACCCCTCAAATACCCCCTAACCTGCCTATACCCCTCAAATACCCCATAACCTGCCTATACCCCTCAAATACCCCCTAACCTGCCTATACCCCTCAAATACCCCCTAACCTGCCTATACCCCTCAAATACCCCCTAACCTGCCTATACCCCTCAAATACCCCCTAACCTGCCAATACCCCTCAAATACCCCCTAACCTGCCAATACCCCTCAAATACCCCCTAACCTGCCAATACCCCTCAAATAGCCCCTAACCTGGCAATACCCCTCAAATAGCCCCTAACCTGGCAATACCCCTCAAATAGCCCCTAACCTGGCAATACCCCTCAAATAGCCCCTAACCTGGCAATACCCCTCAAATAGCCCCTAACCTGGCAATACCCCTCAAATAGCCCCTAACCTGGCAATACCCCTCAAATAGCTACCAATACTCCCTAACCCCCCCCCCCAAAAAAGAATACCCCCTCTAACTCTACATCTTAACCCTCAAATATCTGCCATTACTTCCTAACCCTCCCAATCTTTCCCCCCCCCCCCAAAGAAACTGCAAAATACCCCCAAATACACTAAACCCCCAGGACAGAGAGAGACTGGAGCCTAACACCTGCCCCCTCCCCTCCCCTAACAGAGATGGAACAAATTTCCTTGCAGGGTGATTTGCTGTGCTAGTGGGGTTTAAACTAACAGCAGACATGTGGGCACCAGGAGGTAATACACGAGAGGAAGACCAGGTGCATGGAGAATTAAAGAGACAGATAGAACTAGAGTAGGAAATAGTGATGTATGAGGTGGGCCAGAGTGAGAGTGTTACAGTACTAGAGGAGGGAGTAGTTCTGTATTAGAGGGGAGCAGACTGAGAAGGACTATGAGGAATGTAAAGACAGGATTACAATGCATGTGTGTAAATGCACAAAGTGTGGTAAATAAGGTTGGTGAGCTACAAGCACAAATAGCAGTATGGGAATATGATGTAGTGGCAATAATGGAAATGTGGCTTAAAAATGGTGAGGACTGTGTGCTTAATATACAAGGATATAAAGTGTTCAGAAAAGATGGGGGGGGGGGGGGAAGAGGTGGGTGTGGCAGTTCTGATTAGGGAAGAGATTGTAGTCTTGGAAAAGGAGAATGTTCTTGAGGGGACAAGGGTAGAATCCATTTGGTTAGAGTTGAGAAGCAAAAAAGGTATAATCACACATTACTAAGGTTATTCAATAGACTTCCAAATAGACAGAGAGAGAGGAGCAAATCTGCAGGGAAATTCACAGATGTACAAGATCTATAGAGTGGTGAAATAAAAACAAGAGCACAGTGGCGCAGTGGTTAGCACTGCAGCCTCACAGCTCCAGCAACCCGGGTTCAATTCTGGGTACTGCCTGTGTGGAGTTTGCAAGTTCTCCCTGTGTCTGCGTGGGTTTCCTCCGGGTGCTCCGGTTTCCTCCCACATGCCAAAGACTTTCAGGTTGATATGCTAATTGGCCATTATAAATTGCCCCTAGTATAGGTAGGTAAATATAGGGACAGGTGGGGATGTGGTAGGAATATGGGATTAGTGTAGGATTAGTATAAATGGGTGGTTGATGGTCGGCACAGACTCGGTGGACCGAAGGGCCTGTTTCAGTGCTGTATCTCTAAACTAAACTAAACTAAATGCTGGAACCACTCAGCAGGTCTGGCAGCATCTGTGGAAAGAGAAGCAGAGTTAACGTTTCGGGTCAGTGACCCTTCCTTGGAACGGGTGATATATAGAGTGGTGATATTGGGGGACTTTAATTACCCAAATATTAACTGGGATAATTTTAAAGGGTAAGGAGGGGGAGGAATTTCTAAAATCTGTTGAGAACTTCCTGAATCAGTATGTTCTCAGTCCAACTAGAAAGGAGCTATTTCTGGATCTGGTGCTGGGGAATGAGGTGAACCAAGTGTCTGTTGGGGGACACTTGGGTAAGAGTGATCACCATATCATAAGGTTTAGATGAGTAATGCAGAAAAAAAAGGAAAGAAATAAGATAGAATGTCTAGATTGGAAAAGGGTTAATAGAAGGGATTTAGCCAGGGTAAAATGAAACCGAAGACTGACAGGAAGAGCTGTATCAGAACAATGTATTATCTTTAAGGAAGAGATGCTTCAGGTACAGGCTCGGTACATTCCAACAAGAGTGAAAGGTAGGAAAATCACAGCTCCTTGGATGACAGGAGAGATAGAGATGATGAAGAAACAAAAAAAAGAGGGGGTGTGTCAGGTGAACTCATCAATTGAGAACCAAGCCAAACACAATAAGTTGAGAGGGGGGGAGGAAAATAATACTGGCAAAGAGAATGAGAATAGAATGGCAGTTAATGTAAAAGGAACCCGAAAATCTTCTACTGACATGTAAATAGTAAGTGAGCAGTAAGAGGAGGAGTGGGGTTATTCTGGAAAGAGAGCGTAATATATGCTTAGAGGCACAGGGAAAGGCTAATGTTCTTTTGTATCAGTGTTCACCAAAGAAATGGAGGCTGACAAAATATCAGTAGAAGCAGAGAGGGTACAGGCAATATATAGGATACAAATTGATGGGGGAAGTACTAAAAAGGCTGGCTCTGCTGAGGGTAGATAAGCCACCTGATCCGGATGCCTTACATCCCAGGTTGCTAAAGGAAGTGAGGTTGGAGATAGCGGAAGGGCTTGTCATAATCTTCCAATTCTCCCTAGATACAGGAGAGGTGCCAGAGGATTGGAGAGTGGCAAATGTGACATCCTTTATTCAAGAAAGGGTGTAAGGACAGTCCTAGCAATTACAGGTTAACATCAGTGGTGGGTAAGGTTTTAGAAACAATCAGGGAAAATATCAATGGCCACTTAGAGATCTGAGTTAATTGAGGAGAGCCAGCATAGATTTGTAAAAAGCAGATCATGCTTGACTAATCTAATTGAATTTTTTGATGATGTAACAGAGAAGGTTAATGAAGGGAATGCGGTGGATGTTGTTTATATGGATTTTAAGAAAGTGTTTGATAAAGTACCACAAAGGGCTGGTTAACATAATTGAGGCTCATGAAATAGGATCAATATTAAATTGGTTAAAAAAACTGGCTTGAGGACAGAAAACAGTGAGTTGTAGTAAATGGTTTTTTTCCAGACTGGAGGATGGTAGACTGTGGTGTTCCCCAAGGTTCAGTGCTGGGACCACTGATTTTTTGCTATATATAAATGACTTGGATATTGGAATACAGAGTAGAATCTCAAAATTTGCCGATGACACCAAACTTGGAGGTGTGGCAAACAGTGAGGATGACATGAACTACCTGCAACAGGACATAGATAGGCTAGCAGAATGGGCAGAGAGGTGGCAGATGGAATTCAATACAGACAAGTGTGAGGTAATGCATTTTGGCAGAAGGAATAGGGAGGGGCAATATATACTTAATGACACAGTTCTGAAGGGTGTACAGGGCCAGAGGGACCTGGGGGTCCATGTGCATCGATCTTTGAAGGTGACAGGACATATTGTGAGTGGTTAATAAAGCATGAGAGATCTTGGGCTACATAAATAGAGGCATAGAGTACAAAAGCAGGGAAGTCATGCTGAACCTTTATAAAGCTCTGGTTCGGCTCCAACTGGAATATTCCATCCAGTTCTGGTCACCACACTTCAGGAAGGATGTGAGGGTCCTTGAGAGGGTGAAGGAGATTTACTAGAATGGTTCCTGGGATGGGGGATTTTAGTGACAAGGTTAGGTTCGAAAATTTGGGTTTGTTCTCCTTAGAACAAAGAAGATTGAGGGGAGATTTAATATACGTGTACAAGATTATGACCGGCTTAGATAATTTAGACAAGGAAAAGTGGTTCCCATTAACTGATGATACAAGGGCAGGTTGAAAGTTTTGGGCAAGAGATGCAGCAGGAATAGGAGGAAGAAGCACTTTTTCACTCTGGGTGGTAATGACCTGGAGATGGTTAATGACGTCAAGAGGAAGTTGGATGGTCACCTGAGAGAAATAGACTTGCAGGGCTACAGTGATCGAGCTGGGGAGTGGGACTAACTGCATAGCTTTCTGAGGAGCTGACATAGACATGATGGAATGAGGGTGCTGGGGCTGGAGGAGATTATAGAGATAGGGAGGGGATGGAAAACAAGATCGGGAGAGAAATATTAATTGCCCATCCAGCAGGGAGAGGGTTAATTGAATTATACAGGCATTTAGCTTAACACTTACAGGATACAGACTGTATTCCATTTACTTTGAGCAGAAATCAGTCATTTGTACAAACTGGCAGAGACTGGAGCAGCCCTGACCCTGAACCATTACTGGCACCTTCTGGCTGAAAAGGTATACCCCCTCCTCCACCGCCCCCTCCTCCACCGCCCCCTCCTCCACCGCCCCCTCCTCCACCACCCCCGCACAGTGGAGCAACGGGTTCTTGCATTTCAATCATGTCTTTCACCACTCCGAGATTAACAGCCAATTAATTTTTGAAGTGGAGTCACTGTTGGAGGAAGTGCGACAGCCAATTTTTACACAGCAAGATCCCACAGATAGCAATGTGATGCTGACTGGATACCCTGTTTTTGTGATGTTGGTTGAGGTATTGACCCAGGACACTGGCGAAAAGTCTCCCACTGGTCTTTGAAATAATGTCATGGGATCTTTTACGTCCATCTGTGACAGCAGACGGGGTCTCAGTTTAACATTTCATCTGAAAATCGATAGCTCCGCCAGTGCGGCGGCCCCTCATTGCCGACCTCATTGCCCACCCTCTGCCAGTGCGGCGGCCCCTCATTGCCCACCCTCTGCCAGTGTGGCGGCTCCTCATTGCCGACCTCATTGCCCACCCTCTGCCAGTGTGGCGGCTCCTCATTGCCGACCTCATTGCCCACCCTCTGCCAGTGTGGCGGCTCCTCATTGCCGACCTCATTGCCCACCCTCTGCCAGTGTGGCGGCCCCTCGGGTGCATTGGGAGTGTCAGTTGGGATTTTGTTCTGGAGTGAGACTCCCAAACCCACAATGTTCTAATTGGATGTACCACCAGCTGTCAGTCTATTGCAGACTATGAGGACTCTGCAGGTCAGCTGGGCTGGGTGTGCCTGGGTCCCACGCCCCAGCCTCATGCCCAGGTTGAAACTGAGTGGCCTGTCTGGTTTAATTCTTTTCCGTTCTGGTGGGTTTGATGATTTGCTGGGTCATTTCAGAGCGGAAGAGTAAAATACCTTGGTTATTTTGTACAGGTTCGTAAACTGGAGCAGGAGAACAAAGTGCTGGAGACGCGCTGGGAGCTTCTGCGGCAGACAGACACGTACAAGTCAAATGCTGACAAAATTGTCAATTTGTTCTGCAACAAACTGAAGCAACAGCTATCTGACCTGGAGAGGGAGAGAGAGAGGCTGAAGGCACAGATCACACAGACACAGCGCATGGTCGAAGACTTCAAAGGAAAGTACGAGGACGAGATTAACGCCCGCGCAGGACTGGAGAATGAATTTGTCATGCTTAAAAAGGTTGGTAGACAATCCTAGGATCTGACTGTAATAGTTTGTGTGTTGTGTGCAACGATGCAGGAGGGCGACTTCTGCAAGGGTTCAGGGAGCAGATACCAGAGAAATGAATGGCAGGGATCAGTGCCCGAATTCACAGCATTCCATAGTCTCTGCCCTCCAATCTGTGCTCCTGTACTGAAATGGAGGGTCGCAGGAACAGTTATAAATTCACTTTAAATTTAAACCAACATGAAACCATATTAGACATAGTTTGAATGCTATTTACCACATCAAACCAATAGAAAGCTAGCCCTTGCACAAAAACGTGATTCAAGAATATTGGCAACAAGGAGCTTTTGCGGCAACAGAGTCTGCTAAAGCAATAGGTGTGGGCCAGGAAGACTGTGCCACTTTATGCTGAAGACTTCCTCGTCCTTGTCCCATTCCCCTGCTTGATTATCCGATCAGCATCATATTCTGTGCAGCCCGGCTACCAATTATACATTGACCGTAACAGGGAGGCGAAACTACATAAACTAGGATTGTAGTCCCTGGAATTTAGAAAGTTAAGGGGTTATTTGATTGAAGTTTCCGATATCCAGGAGAACAGATAGGGTAGGTGGAGAGAAATTGGTTGGGAGTCTCTGACTAAGGGACGCAGTTTAAATATTAAAACTAGATCGTTCAGGGGTGAATTTAGGAAACCACTTCCATACACAAAGGGCGGTAGAAGTTTGGAACTCGTTTCAACAAATGGCAGTTTATTTATTTTAAAACTTGCAGGTGGTGATGTTCCCATGCATCTGCTGCCCTTGTCCTTCGAGGTGGTAGAGGTTGCAGGTTTAGAAGGTGCTGTCTAAGGAGCCTTGGTGCATTCCTGCAGTGCATCTTGTAGATGGTACACACTGCTGCCACTGTGCATCGGAGGTGGAGGGAGTGAATGTTTGGAGATGGGGTGCCAATCAAGCGGGCTGCTTTGTCCTGGATGGTGTCGAGCTTCTTGTGTTGTTGGAGCTGCACCCATCCAGGCAAGTGGAGAGTATTCCATCACACTCCTGACTTGTGTAGGTGAAGAGATTTGGAGAATCAGGAGGTGAACCACTGTCTGCAGAATTCCAAGCTTCTGACCTGCTCTTGCAGCCAGGGCATTTATATGGCTGGTCCAGTTAGGTTTCTGGGCAGTGGTGAACCAGGATGGAAGGTGTCACCAACAGTGCTATCAAGCACCACTTAAACAGCAACAACCTGCTCACTGACACTTAGTTTGGGTTCTGCCAGGGCCACTCAACTCCTGACCTCATTACAGCCTTGGTTCAAACATGGACAAAAGAGCTGAACTCAAGAGGTGAGGTGAGAGTGACTGCCCTTGACATCAAGGCAGCATTTGACCGAGTATGGCATCAAGGAGCCCTAGCAAAACTGAAGTCAATGGGAATCAGGGGGAAAACCCTCCACTGGTTGGAGTCATACCTAGCGCAAAGGAAAATAGTTGTGGTTGTTGGAGGTCAATCATCTTAGCCCCAGGACATCACTGCAGGAGTTCCTCAGGTAGTGTCCTAGGCCCAACCATCTTCAGCTGCTTCATCAATGACCTTCCCTCCATTATAGGGTCAGAAGTGGGGATGTTCGCTGATTATTGTATGATGTTTGGTACCATTCGCAACTCCTCAGATACTGAAGCAGTCTGTCCATATGCAACAAGACCTGGACAATATCCAGGCTTGGGCTGATAAGTAGCAAGTAACATTCATGCCCCACAAGTGCCAGGCAATGACCATCTCTGAGAGAATCTAATGTTCAATGGCATTACCATCATTGAATCATCCACCATCAACATCCTGGGAGTTACCGTTGACCAGAAACTGACCACTCTCCCCTCCTGACTCCCCAAAGCTTGTCCACCATCTGCAAGGCACAAGTCAGGAGTATGATGGAATACTCTCCATTTGCCTGGATGGGTGCAGCTCCAACAACACAAGAAGCTCGACACCATCCAGGACAAAGCAGCCCGCTTGATTGGCACCCCATCCTCAAACATTCATACCCTCCACCACTGACGCACAGTGGCAGAAGTGTGTACCATCTACAAGATGCACTGCACCAAGGCTCCTTAGACAGCACCTTCTAAACCCGTGACCTCTTCCACCTAGAAAGACAAGGGCAGCAGATGCATGGGAACACCACCACCTGCAAGTTCCCCTCCAAGTCACACACCATCCTGACTTCGAACTATATCGCTGTTCCTTCACTGCCACTGGGTCAAAATCCTGGAACTCCCTTCCTAACAGCACTGTGGGTGTACCTACCCCACATGGACTGCAGCGGTTCAAGAAGGCAGCTCACCACCACCTTCTCAAGGGCAAATAGAGATGGGCAATAAATGCTGACCTAGCCAGGGATGCCCACATTCCAAGAGCAGATTGGGGAAAAAGCTGCATAGTTATTCAGTCTGAGAAGGAAGGGGCTTGATGGGCTGAAGGGCCTTTGTCCAGTCCAGATTTTGTGGTGTAATAAGTTAAAAATGACTGACTAAATCACCTAAAGTCTCCAATTTCTTGTCCCGAAAACATTTTAACAGGAAGTAGATGATGCCTATTTTCACAAGGTAGAGCTGGAATCAAAGCTGGAATATCTGACCAATCTGATTGAGTTCTTGAAAATGCTGTATGCAGAGGTATGTTTTTTATTGTACAATTCAAATCGTTAATTTACATGTGGTCCCAGGAATTGGGAAAGGCCTGTTACACTGTCTCTCAGACTTAGGATAATTAGCGAAAGATTCAGTACGGCGATAAGCTTTTTTTTTTACACAGTGAGTTGTTGTGATCTGGAACGCACTTCCTGAAAGGGCGGTGGAAGCAGATTCAATAGTAACTTTCAAAAGGGAATTGGATAAATACTTGAAAAGGAAAAATTTGCAGAGCCATGAGGAAAGGGCAGGGGGGTGTGGCACAGATTGCCACATGCATGATGAGCTGAATAGTCTCCACCTGTGCTGTCCATTTCTATGACTCCTGCTTCAGCCTATCTCATCCAGAAATTCCTTACAACTGCCCTCTGGCAAATCATAGTAAATCCATCTGTTTTTTTAAATTGATCCCAGCGTTTGTTTTTGCCTCCAGACCCCATTGCACAGTCCATTTCACGTGTTCCCCACACTTTGAAGAAAAACGTCTTGCTGCCAGCCCAGGAGTGTTCCTGTAGATCAGTGACCTATTTGCATGGTTTTGTCTGAAGCAGTTTTCCACATTTGCCTCTTTAATACCATTTGCTATTGATTAAGGCTTTAATATCACCACCTCTCCATCACTCACTCAATAGGCCAGAAAAACTAAGCTCTTCCAAGCTTCATCAAAATCCAATTTTTGATGCGAAGGATCAGCCTTGTGAATCTTCTCTGTCTGCCCTCCCTCAGCGATCAACTACCTCCCAGTGATCTGTTATTCACTTCCAGGGCATAACACATGGTACATTGTAGAGGGAGGTTTACTCTGTATCTAACCCTGTGCTATACCTGTCCTGGGAGTGTTTGATGGGGACAGTGTAGAGGGAGCTTTACTCTGTATCTGGGACAGTGTAGAGGGAGCTTTACTCTGTATCTGGGACAGTGTAGAGGGAGCTTTACTCTGTATCTAACCCCCGTTTTTTTTTTTCTTTTTTTTTCTAACCCCATTTTTTTTATGGGGACAGTGTAGAGGGAGCTTTACTCTGTATCTGGGACAGTGTAGAGGGAGCTTTACTCTATCTAATCCCTGTGCTGTACCTGTCCTGGGAGTGTTTGATGGGGACAGTGTAGAGGGAGCTTTACTCTGTATCTAACCCCCGTGCTGTACCTGTCCTGGGAGTGTTTGATGGGTACAGTGTAGAGGGAGCTTTACTCTGTATCTAACCCCCGTGCTGTACCTGTCCTGGGAGTGTTTGATGGGTACAGTGTAGAGGGAGCTTTACTCTGTATCTGGGACAGTGTAGAGGGAGCTTTACTCTGTATCTGGGACAGTGTAGAGGGAGCTTTACTCTATCTAATCCCCATGCTGTACCTGTCCTGGGAGTGTTTGATGGGGACAGTGTAGAGGGAGCTTTACTCTGTATCTGGGACAGTGTAGAGGGAGCTTTACTCTGTATCTAACCCCCGTGCTGTACCTGTCCTGGGAGTGTTTGATGGGGACGGTGTAGAGGGAGCTTTACACACTCTCAGTTGGAATAACAATGTCTCAATTAAACTACCGAAAGGAACTGGAGAGTCTCTAACAGGCTGTGGAATGTGTGATTTCAGGAAATCCAGGAGCTTCAGTCACAGGTCCAGAGCACGGCCGTCACCCTGAAGGTCAACAACAGCCGCCGACTGGACATGAAACAAATGATTGACGACATGAAACAGCAACATGCTGATATTGCAGCCAGGAACAAGGCTGAGGCCGAGGCCTGGTACCAGAATAAGGTGTGCAGTAATATGGCTGGCCCATAGAAGTCAGAGGGTGGTAGTAGATGGAAAGTATTCAGCATGGAGCTCGGTGACCAGTGGTGTTCCACAAGGATCTGTTCTGGGACCTCTGCTCTTTGTGATTTTTATAAATGACTTGGATGAGGAAGTGGCAGGCTGGGTTAGCAAGTTTGCCGATGACACGAAGGTTGCTGGAGTTGTGGATAGTGTGGAAGGCTGTTGTAGGTTGCAACGGGACACTGGCAGGATGCAGAGCTGGGCTGAGAAGTGGCAGATGGAGTTCAACCTGGAAAAGTGTGAAGTGATTCATTTTGGAAGGTCGAATTTGAATGCGGAATACAGGCTTAAAGACAGGATTCTTGGTAGTGTGGAGTCCATGGGGGTCCATGTCCATAGATCGCTTAAAGTTGCCACCCAAGTTGATAGGGTTGTTAAGAAGGCGTATGGTGTGTTGGCTTTCATTAACAGGGGGATTGAGTTTAAGAGCCGCGAGGTTATGCTGCAGCTCTATAAAGCCCTGGTTAGACCACACTTGGAATATTGTGTTCAGTTCTGGTCGCCTCATTATAGGAAGGATGTGGAAGCTTTAGAGAGGGTGCAGAGGAGATTTACCAGGATGCTGCCTGGACTGAAGGGCATGTCCTACGAAGAGAGATTGAGGGAGCGAGAGCTTTTCTCATTGGAGCGAAGAAGGATGAGAGGTGACTTGATAGAGGGGTACAAGATGATGAGAGGCATAGATAGAGTGGATAGCCAGAGACTTTTTCCCAGGGTGGAAAGGGCTATCACCAGGGGGCATAATTTTAAGGTGATTGGAGGAAGGTTTCGGGGAGATGTCAGAGGTAGGTTCTTTACACAGAGAGTGGTGGGTGTGTGGAATGCACTGCCAGCCGTGGTAGATACATTAGGGGCATTTAAGTGACTCTTGGATAGGTACATGGATGATAGTAGAATGAAGGGTAGGTACGTAGTTTGATCTTAGAGTAGGTTAAAGGTTCGGCACAACATCATGGGCCGAAGGGCCTGTAATGTGCTGTACTGTTCTATGTAATTGCAGTTAGTGTCAACTGAAATTCGAATAAGGAATTTCCTGTTACTCTTCTTCCTCTGAGCAAGAAGAAAAGAACTTGCATTTATATAGCGCCTTTCATGACCTCAGGAAGTCTCTAAACACTTTACGGACATTGACATACATTTGAATTGTGGTCACTCTCTATCTCTCTGATAACCCATCTCTGTTCCTGTGGTCACTCTCGGTCTCTCACTATCCCTTTTGACAGTGAGACGTGTGCCAGGCAGGTCAATAAAGGGTGTCACTGATATCAACTCTGCTTGTCCACAGTTATTGGAGCTGGAGAATGACAGAGCCAAACAGAACGATGATCTCAGAAATGCCAAGAATGAGATTGCTGAACTCAACCGCTACCTGCAGAAGATGAAGTCTGACATTGATGGGCTTCAGAACCAGGTATGAATTTAACCCACAGAACAGGTTCCAATCTGGTCAACAGGACATAGTCATACAGCACAGAAACAGGCCCTTTGGCCCATCATGTCTGTGCCAGCCATCAAGCATCTAACTATTCTAATCCCATTTTCCAGCACTTGTCCCATAGCCTTGTATGCTATGGCGTTTCAAGTGCTCATCTAAATACTTCTTAAATGTTGTGAGGGTTCCTGCCTCTACCACCTCTTCAGGCAGTGCGTTCCAGATTCCAACCACCCTCTGGGTGAAAATTTTTTTCTTCAAATCCCCTCTAAACCTCCTGCTCCTTACCTTAAATCTATGCCCTCTGGTTAATGACCCCTCTGCTAAGGTTAGGTAGGAAGAAACTTTTTCCCTATCAATGCCCCTCAATCAGGTCCCCCCTCAGCCTTCTCTGCTCTAAGGAAAACAACCCTAGCCTTTTCAGTCTCTCTTCATAGCTGAAATGCTCCAGCCCAGACAACATCCTGGTGAATCTCCTCTGCACCCTCTCCAGTGCAATCACATCCTTCCTATAGTGTGGTGACCAGAACTGTACACAGTACTCCAGCTGTGGCCTAACCAGCGTTTTATACAGCTCCATCATAACCTCCCTGCTCTTATATTCTGTGCCTCTGCTAATAAAGGCAAGTATCTCATATGCCTTCCTAACCACCTTATCTACCTGTGCTGCTGCCTTCAGTGATCGACGGACAAGTACACCAAGGTTCTGCTGTACAGAACTTTAGTTGGGCCACACCTAGAATATTGCGTGCAATTCTGGTCGCCACACTGCCAGAAGGACGTGGAGGCTTTGGAGAGGGTACAGAGGAGGTTTACCAGGATGTTGCCTGGTCTGGAGGGCATTAGCTATGAGGAGAGGTTGGATAAACTTGGATTGTTTTCACTGGAACGACGGAGGTGGAGGGGCGACATGATAGAGGTTTACAAAGTTATGAGTGGCATGGACAGAGTGGATAGTCAGAAGCTTTTTCCCAGGGTGGAAGAGTCAGTTACTAGGGGACATAGGTTTAAGGTGAGAGGGGCAAAATTTAGAGGGGATGTGTGTGGCAAGTTTTTTTTACAGAGGGTGGTGAGTGCCTGGAACTTGCTGCCAGGGGAAGTGGTGGAAGCAGATACGATAGCGACGTTTAAGAGACATCTTGACAAATACATGAATAGGAAGGGAATAGAGGGATATGGGCCCCGGAAGTGCAGAAGGTTTTACTTTAGGCAGGCATCAAGATCGGCGCAGGCTTGGAGGGCTGAATGGCCTGTTCCTGTGCTGTACTGTTCTTTGTTCTTTGTCCATCTGATCTTCTGTACTTCCTGGGGTCCTACCATCCATTGTATATTCCCTTACCTTGTTAGTCCTCCCAAAATGCATCACCTCACACTTCTCTGGATTAAATTCCATTTGCCACTGCTCTGCCCATCTTACCAGCCCATCTATATCGTCCTGTAATCTAAGGCTTTCCTCCACACTATTTACAACACCACCAATTTTCGTGTTATCTGCAAACATACTGATCATACCTCCTATAGTCATGTCTAAATCATTAATGTACGCTACAAACAGCAAGGGTCCCAGCACCAATCCCTGTGGTACACCACTGGTCACAGGCTTCCACTTGCAAAAACAACCCTTGACCATTACCCTCTGTCTCCTGCCACTAAGCCAATTTTGGATCCAAATTGCAAAAGTGGGACCTTATCAAAAGCCTTACTGAAGTCCATGTAGACTACATCAACTGCTTTACCTTCATCTACATATCTAGTAACCTCCTCGAAAAATTCAATCAAGTTAGTTAGACACGATCTCCCCCTGACAAAGCCATGCTGGCTATCCCTAATTAACCCCTGCCTCTCCAAGTGGAGATTAATCCTGTCCATCAGAATTTTTTTCAATAATTTCCCAACCACTGATGTTAGACTCACTGGCCTGTGATTACCTGGTTTATCCCTGCTACCCTTCTTAAATAATGGTCCCACATTTGCTGTCCTCCAGTCCTCTGGTACCTCTCCTGTGGCCAGAGAGGATTTGAGAATTTGTGTCAGCCCCTGCAATCTCCTCCTTTGCCTCACATAGCAGCCTGGGATACAAGTCATCTGGGCCTGGGGATTTATCCACTTTTTTAAGCCTGCTAAAACAGCTGATACTACTTCCCTTTCAATGCTAATTTGTTCAAGTAGATCACAATCCCCCTCCCTGATCTCTACACCTACATTGTTCTTCTCCATAGTGAACACAGATGAAAAGTAATCATTTAAAACCTCACCTATATCCTCCAGCTCCACACACAGATTGCCACTTTGGTCCCTAATGGGCCCTAATCTTTCCCTGGTTATCCCCTTGTCCTTAATATACTTATAAAATGCCTTGGGATTTTCCTTTATCTTGCCCATCAGTGTTTTTTCATGTCCCCTCTTCGCTCTCCTAATTAATTTTTTAAGTACTCTTCTACACTTTCTATACTCTAGTGCCTCTGCTGTTCACAGTGCTCTGAATCTGCCATAAGCCACCTTTTTTTTTCCTTAGCCAATCCTGAAGGAGGTTCAGAAACCTGCAGCTCAGCAATAAAACATCTCAAGGGTCCTCTCTCTAAAACTGGGTACAGTGGGGGTTAGGTAGAGGAATGCTCTAAAAGTCTGAAACTTAAATTATTAGCATATATCTAAACCTGTTTTCTTTTTGAGCAGCCAACCCCATGCTGTATCTGTCCTGGGAGTGTTTGATGGGGACAGTGTAGAGGGAGCTTTACTCTGTATCTAACCCCTGTTTTTTTTTTTCCAAGGTGGCCTTTATACCCCAGGCCCCTTTTATATATTTCATGTCGATGGGGCCTTTATTCCTCGGGCCCCCTTTATATACATATTTACAAAAATAACTATTAAAAACAGAATAATAAACCAAAACTCAAATTAAAATGCCATTCTCTGCGTCGATGATGCACTCCAGTCCCTGTGGTGCCCACCGGTCGCGGAAGGCCTTAAGCGTACCAGCGGACACCGCATGCTCCCTCTCCAGGGACACCCGAGCACGAACGTAACCACGGAAGAGGGGCAGGCAATCAGGGAGGACGGACCCCCTGACGGCCCGCAGCCTGGACCTGTGAATTGCCACCTTGGCCAGGCCCAGGAACAGACCGACTAGGAGATCCTCCTCCCGGCCCAAGCCCCTCCTCACTGGGTGCCCAAAGATCAGGAGTGTGGGACTGAAGTGCAGCCAGAACTTGAGGAGCAGCCCCTTCAAATACTCGAACAGGGGCTGCAACCTCGCACACTCCATATATATGTGAAACACTGACTCGTCGAGGCCGCAGAAAGTACAGGCGGCCTGGGAGTCCGTGAACCTGCTTAAAAGTCCATTGCACGGGACTGCTCTGTGCAATACCCTGCACCCCAGGTCCCTGATGTAAAGGGAGAAGACTCCTGCATAGAGACCTCCATCGGGGTTTACCCGCGCCGCCAGATGGCAATGCGGACCGCCAGGGCGTGTCCAGCCGGCTGACGAGGGCGAGGAAGTGGAGAGTGTGCAGGAGCAGCCTGTACAGGAAACTCCTCTACGCCAATTGAAATGGCACGGAGGGCATTTCCGAGAGGCGGCTCAGGTTGTGTGGGACCGGTTCCCGAGGAGGGTTTCGGGGCCTGGGTCCGATGAGCAGTTCCAGCCGAACGGGGTTCAGCTCGGCCGGGAGCGCTCTGCACTCCCAAGCCCCCTTGCCACCCGCAGTGAGGGGTGTCCCGGGGGTTTCGGCTACTCCTCTGCCCGCCGGACCGTCCCCGGAGCCGGCTGCCCGGACAGCCAAGGCGCTCTCCTCCGCCGGCGGAGGAGCGCCATGACTGGAGGCGACCATGTTCCAGACTCTGAATAGATCCCGGTAAAAGACAGGCAACTCCCTCAGAGGCACGGCTAACGGACTCCACCGGGAGCTGCGTGTCATCTTGAAGGCAGTGACACTGGCAGAAAAAATACGTCGCCAGCGCACCATCTGGGAGGACGCTCGACGTACAGGTATCTCTGCAGGGTCCGAAGGCGGAGAGTCGCAGCCTGGGTGCGGACGCACACCAGCGACTGGCCGCCCTCAATCGGGAGACTCAGGATCGCGACAGAGACCCAGTGTTTCCTCTTGCCCATGAAGAAATCGATAGGTTTCTTCAGGATCTTGGTGGCAAATGCAGAGGGTGTGGCCAAAGTGACCAACCAGTACCACAACATGGAGGCCACCAGTTGGTTTATGACCAGCACTCGGCCCCTGTAGGAAAAGACTCAGGGCAGTCCTGTCCAGCGCCCTAGCCAAGCGGTGACTTTTGCCTCCAACTCCTGCCAGTTTGCCGGCCAGGCTTCCTCAGCGGGGCTAAGGTGGACTCCCAGATAGGGGAGGTGCGTGGTGCTCCACGCAAAAGGTGTCAACTCCTCCGGCAGGGAGTCCACCCGCCACTGACCAACCAGGAGTCTGGAACATTTCTCCCAATTGATCCTCGCGGAGGACGCGGCAGAAAAGGTTTAGTTTAGAGATACAGCACTGAAACAGGCCCTTCGGCCCACCGAGTCTGTGCCAACCATCAACCACCCATTTATACTAATCCTACACATTCCTACTACATCCCCACCTGTCCCTCTATTTCCCTACCACCTACCTAAACTAGGGGCAATTTTATAATGGCCAATTAACCTATCAACCTGCAAGTCTTTGGCATGTGGGAGGAAACCGGAGCACCCGGAGGAAACCCACGCAGACACAGGGAGAACTTGCAAACTCCACACAGGCAGTACCCAGAATCGAACCCGGGTCCCTGGAGCTGTGAGGCTGCGGTGCTAACCACTGCGCCACTGTGCCGCCCATCTGCTGGCAGTCGCGCATCCTCCGCAAGTCAACGGGATCTGTGACCGCGAGGAGCACGCCGTCGGCGTAAGCCGAGAGGATGACCCGCATGGCCGGCACGCGCAGAGCCAATCCCGTCAACCTCCTGCGAAGCAGGCACAGGAAGGGCTCCACGCAGATGGTATACAATTGGTCGGACATGGGGCATCCCTGATGCACTGCTCTCCCAAAGCGAAGGGGCGCCGTCAAGGACCCGTTAACCTTGATTAGACACTCTGCGGCGGCGTATAAAATTCGGGCCCGGGCCACGAAATGCGGCTCGAGTCCGAAAGCGCGCAGAGTCCCGAGAAGGTATTCGTGATCCACCCTGTCGAACGCCTTCTCCTGATCGAGGAAGAGAAAGGCGACCGACTGACCAGTCCTCTGGGAAAGATGGATCAGGTCCCGGACCAGGTGGATGTTGTCCTGGATGGACCCGCCCAGGACCGTGTAAGACTGGTCGGGGTAGATCACGTGGGCCAGCACGGAGCCCAGGTGGGTAGACAAAGCCCAAGCAAAGATCTTCTAATCCGTGCTGAGGAGGGAGACCGGATGCCAGTTTTTAAGCAGGCGGAGATCGCCCCTTTTCGGCAGCAGGACGATGACCGCCCTGCGCCACAAGAGGGGCATCTCCCCGGTCGCCAGTCTTTCCCCCCAGGACCCGCGCGTAATCGTCTCCCAGAACACCCTGAGGAACTCCACGGTCAACCCATCCAGCCCTGGGGATTTGCCCCTCGAGAGCTGGTGGAGGGCGCCGGTCAGCTCCGCCAACGTGAGTGAAGCCTCCAATCCTTCGGCGCCCTCCGGGCTGACCTGCGGCAGGTCCTCCCACAAAACTCTGCGCGCATCCTCGCTGGACGGATCCGGATAGAACAACGCACTGTAATAAGTATGGACCAGGAGGCCCATTCCCTCCGGATCTGTGATGGAGGATCCGTCGTCGGCCAGCAGCTCGACGAACTGCTTACGGACACCCCGCCATTTTTCCAGCGAGTAGAAGAAGGGTGAGGCGCGGTCCAAATCTTCCAGGATCTGGATCCGCGACCTCACGTACGCGCCTCGGGAGCCTATGAGCTGCAGGTCCCTCAACGCGCCCTTCTTCTCTTTGTACGCCTGCCACAGGGCCGGGTCCACGACGGCATGACCGAGACGGGACTCCAAGTCGAGCACCTCCCTCTCAAGGTGCCCGATCTCGGCTTCCTGCCTCTTGGTCGACCGTTTCGCGTACTCCCAACAGAAGATGCGGATGTGAGTCTTGCCCACAGCCCACCATAGCCTCAAGGAGGGGAAGCCCCCCTGCTTCCTTCTCCAGTCGGCCCAGAATCGACAGAACGAGTCCCGGAATCACTTGTCCTCCAGCAGCCGGTTGTTAAAGTGCCAGTACGCGGACCCCCCCCCGCGTGCAGAGCAGAATGAACTCCGTTCACCAGGCGGTGGTCTGAGCACAGCACCAGCCGCATGGAGGTCGCTGAGATGCGGGAGATGTACGCCTGCGAAAAGTAGAGGCGATCGATTCGGGACCCTCCTCCAGACCTCCACGTGAAGGCGCTGGAGTCGGGATGGAGATTCCGCCAGATGTCCACCAAGTTAAGGGAGCTTATCAGTTCCCTCAACCTCTCCACCGACGCTTGGTCGCGCTGGGGACCAGAGAGATTCCCCCACCTCGAGGGTGCAGTTAAAATCCCCCCCCCGAGGATGATGCACTCGCCACTATCGATGGAGCTCAAGAGAGCGGACACTTCTTTCAAGAAGCACGCTTGCAATGTGCCGGGCCTGGGCGCGTACACGTTCACAAAGTGGAGCGGCACGCTACCCAGGTGAACGGCGAGATGGAGCAAGCAGCCCGGCACTAGCTCCTTGACACCCAAGATCTCTGGCTGAAAAGTCGGGGCCAACAAGATAGCCACCCGACTAGAAATAGGGGTGAGGTGACTCATGTAGACCCCACCCTGCCAGTCCAGGAGCCAGGTGGCTTCGTCTCCCGGAACGGTGTGGGTTTCCTGCAGAAAGCTCACCGCGTATCTCCCTTCCCTAAGGACTGAGAGATTGTGAAATCTGCGATGAGACCCTCTGCTGCCGTTGATGTTGAGGCTAGCTATGGTTATCATCTTGTCAAAGGTACTTAAAACCCGTTACCAACACCTCACTGTGAGGAGGGAGTGGAAGTGCACTTGGCCTTCCACTCCCCCAGCAACCCATTGAGGAACGCATTAAATCGGCGCCTCTCAACCAGTTTCACGCCCGCGCCCTTGCTTGCTTTCTTGAGGGCGGCACAGACTGACTGGATGATCAGCCCCAGACTCTCCCAACGGCCGAGGGTCAGCTGAACTTTATTGCGACAACCCCTGCAAGCTGCGAGGAAATCCCGGAGTTCCACCTTGGGGATGAGAGGAGACTCGGTGGGAGGCACGAGGGACTCCACCACCTCACTGGCGATGGAATCAAGGTCATCCTCCGTGCCCCACACTGAATCCCCATCATCCTCTGGGTTATCACCGCCAGCGGCCGACACACCCACCACACACTGCGAGGCGGATGTCCCGGCTGCGCCAGCTGATCCCGCCTCCGTCACGATCCCACCGCCAGGATCGATGGTAGAGGAGTCCTCTCTGGGTTCTACTGTGAAACTGGAGCCTGTGGGCGCCAGCGGTTCAGGACCCCCCTCCACCTCCGTCCCCAGGCCAATGAGTGGTCCAGGGGAGACGGAAGTTCCCGACTCCGGAAATCCAGCCGGTGCCGAGACTGGAGGTGGAGAGAGGAGGCCATCTCCCGCCCCGCCAGCACCCACAGGCCCAGCAGCAAGGACAACATTTTCAATTGCAACCGGGTCGGGTGTCTCCTGGTTGGTGGAGGACTCCGGCAGGGAGGGCTGACCCTTTGGGGCCTCGCCCCTCCCCTCCAGGCACCCGACCCAGTAGCAGTGGCAGAATGCGCGGCGTCCCCAGGCTCCCCCACCGCAGGCAGGGCTCCACTTACTCCTTCAGGAGGGGCCACGTGTACCGGGGCCTCCCCCTCCCCTCCTGAGGAATAGGGTGCTCCTGCCCAGACTTTGTAGCTTTGGTGGTGGTGGTACGGGAAACCTGGGGACCCGAAACAGGAGACAGCTCCCCTCCAACAGATGGGCCCTGCGCCTCAGGGCCCCTTGTTACCTCTGTGGAGGGGTGCCTTCTCTTTTTTTTTTTTTCCCCCAGTTGGGTGCGGAGGCTCAGATCTCCATGCCATCAGAGGCCTCCGCCTCCACACTTTTTTTTTTTTATTCACCCTGGGCCTGAGCCCAGCCCTGGGGCAAGTTGACTCCCCGAGATCGGGCTTTGGGCTGAGCTCAGACTCTGGTTGTGTCAATGTGTCCTGGGGACGCGCCTCTCTGTTCATTTTTCCTCCGCGCCTTCCTTCCACTTGGACGGGCACCCTCCTCCCGACTGGTATCTGGTGGAGGTGCAGCGGCGCCGCCCTGGGCTGCCGAGGTGTTGGCAGCCGGGAGGTTGGGGCAGTTCTTACGAACATGCCCCACCCCCTTACAGACATGGCACCGCACCCCGTCCAAGGTCCAGAAGACGCGGTAGGCCGTCCCCTGGAACTCTACATTGAAATGGCCCTCTGTAACCTCCTCCCACGCTGGCTACATGAATAGCTGGCGGTGGAAGGAGTAGACATGTCGGAGGCTATTCTCCCGAAGACCGAGCGGAACTGGGGTGAGCCCCGTCTTTACCTCCCCCCAGATGGTGCAGGTGGGGAAGGAGGAGCTCACCAGGAATGAAGGGTGGGACATTGGATAAAATGACCCTTTGTGCAGTGGCCTCCAGGGGGTCCACTGGCAGAAAGGTCCCGCCCACGGTGAGCCCCTTGTTCAGAGCCAGGGACACCGCCCGCTCAGTCCTCAGGAATAGCACTGCCTTCCTGTACATTTTAGAGGCTGCAACAATGGCCAAAGGGCCGACGACCTCGGCCATTGCTTTCACACATGCCTCTATCGTCATGTTCGGGTGGACGTAGCTCTTGACCCCATGCTTCGATGTTAATAAAGCAAACGGTGACGGGGCAACAGGTGCAGCTGCAGCAGCATATGTATGGGAAGGCCCTGCCACCAGAGAAGGAAGGCTTGTCATGGGGTCTAAGAGCTACGTCCACCCCCAAGAAACAAAGCAAATTTACACAGTTGAAATGAAAAAAAGCAAACTTTAAACAAGGTGGAGTGGGAGTAGAGGAGGGTAGGAAGGTAAAGGAAAAGGGGGGATAGGTGACTGAGGCGACTGAGTGGAGGAAGGGAGAGAAAGGCTGAAAAGGATGTTTGATCGAACTGCCAGTTGGAGCACCTTTATCACAATTGGTCCAAAACTGTTTGTTGTCTTCCAGTTGGGGGAGGCTTCTTCGCCCGGGACGGCTGGAGCCGCCCGGTACTCTCCTCTTCTGATCTTAACAAGAAAGTCTTCACCCGGGCAACTCCAGCTGTCCCAAGCAGGCAGTTGGGGTGGGGAGGGTGCTCCCTGTGTGCAAGCACCAATACAAATACAGCGGCCCCCTACCGGATTTAGCAGCCCCACCCAAGTCTTCCGGCCTCTTCTCCCTCCCCCAGACAGTTCAAACTTGGTCCTTCAGGTGCCCTGACACCCACCTCTCCAAAACAATTACAACCTTCCCTGATGGTTTCAATCCACTCTGCATTCACCTCTCTCCAGTCTCCCCTCTCCACTCTGCAGTTGCAGTAGCACAGGTGCAGCAGCTCCCCCTGATTGCAGGCAGGAAGTGCTCCAAATTGCCCAGCCAATCCCTGTGCTCTACCTGTCCTGGGAGTGTTTGATGGGACAGTGTAGAGGGAGCTTTACTCTGTATCTAACCCTGTTTTTTTTTTTTTCTTTTCCTTCTTTTCAAGGTGGCCTTTATACCCCAGGCCCCTTTTATTTTTGTCAAGGGGGGGAGCTTCTTTCCTCAGGCGACCTTTATATGAATTTAAATAACAAGTAAATAAAACAAACCTCCAAATTAAAATGCAATTTTCTGCATCAATGATTCACTCCAGCCCCTGCAAGAAGGCCTCAAGTGAACCGGCGGACACTGCATGCTCCTTCTCCAGGGACACCCGGCTGTGAACATCACCTTGGAAGAGGGGCAGGCAATGAGGGCAGACAGATCCCCTGATAGTCCACTGCCTGGACCTGTGAATTGCTACCTTGGCCAGGCCCAGGAGCAGACTGACTAGGAGATCCTCCTCCCGGCCCATGCCCCTCCTCACTGGGTGCCCAAAGATCAGGAGCATGGGGCTGAAGTGCAGCCAGAACTTGAGGAGCAGCCCCTTCAAATACTCGGAGGAGCTGCAACCTCGCACGCGCCATATATACAGGGGAATACTGACTCGTCCAGGCCACAGAAATTACAGGTGGCCTGGGAGTCCGTGAACTTACTTAAGTCTATTGCATGGGACTGCCCTGTGCAACGCCCTCCATGCCAGGTCCCCAGTATAAAGGGGGAGGACTCCTGAGTAGAGAGCGCTCACCGGGGTTTCCCCTCGCCGCCAGATGGCAACATGGACCGCCAGGGTGTGTCCGGGCAGCAGACGAAGGTGAGGAAGTGGAGAGTGTGCAGAAGCAGCCCCTCCACACAGTGTAGAATGACACGGAGGGCATTTCCACGAGGCAGCTCGGGTTATAAGGGACCAGCTGCCGAGGACACCTAACCCATCGGCTGATGGAGAGATTTTTCCCGTGGGGTTCACCAGGCTCCCCCTGCCACAGGTGGGTCCTCTCCTTCCTCATCGGCAATTGCCAAATTAACAGGGGCTTCTCTTCCCCACTCCATCCTGAGGGACAGAGGGCTGCCAGTTAGGGCTCGAGGGCCTAATGGTGCTGTGGTAGGGGGAGCTGACAAGCCGCACCCGGAGATGGACCCTGCAACTCATGGCCCTCTTCAGAGGAGGGGCATGGAGGCTCTGAGACCTCCATCTCACTAGAGGTCTCTGTTTCTACCCCCGCACCCACCTGCCCAGATTCCTTCGGCCTGAGCTCTGCCAAGTGGGTTACCCTGGATCAAGCCTAGGGCTGAGTTCAGGCTCTGGTTGTTTTTCCATGTCCAGGGGGGGTGCCTTTGGGTGTTTAGTCTTTCATCGTGCCTTCCTTCCTGCCAGATGGGGCCCTCCTCACCCTTCCCAGAACAGTCTGTGAGGTGGCTGCTATAGGTGTAGGGGGAGATGCAGTGGTGCCACCCTGGACCATTGAGGTGGAGTTGGTGGCTGGGAGGTTGGGGCAGTTCTTATGAATATGCCTCACCCCCTTACAAGCATCGCACCACACCCGTCCTGAGGTTGCCCCCTGCAGCTCTACATTGAAATAGCCCTCCGTGACCACCTCCTGCGGCAGAAGGAGTAGAGGTGTCTGAGGCTGTTCTCCCAAAGAACAAGTGGAAGTGGGGTGCTTCCCGACCTCACCTTCTCCTGTCGATGCAGGTGGGGGAGGAGGAGCTCACTGGGAATGAAGGAATGCACATTGGACAACAGAATTTGCTGCGCAGTGGCTTTAGAGGGCCTACTGGCAGGAAAATCCCACCCACAGTGAGCCCCTTTCTCAGGGCTAGGGACACCACCCACCCAGTCTTCAGGAAAAATACAGCTTTCCCGTACATTTTTGAGGCTGCGATAACGTCCAAGGGGCCGACAACCTTGGCTCACTGCTGTGTCCAGGAGATTAATCTCTAGTTCTTGGAGACTCCAGGACAAGCTTGGAGGGTTGGCAACTCTATTAAACATGTCATTTTCCCATAGCGCGCCTCACTGGAGTCTAACATTGCGGATGCGGAGGAGCGGAGACAGATGGCCATCGATGAGGCCAAGAGCCACCAGAGCAATTTGCAGCAGGCCCTGAGCAACATCAAGACAGACATCGCCGATCAGATGCGTGAGCACCAGGAACTGCAGAACGCAACAATGGCACTGGATATGGAGATCATCACCTACAAAAAACTACTGGACGGGGAGGAGGAGAGGTAAACACAACATTAAAAACATACTGCCAGGAGGAACCTCCATTTCTACAGTGCGTTTCACCATCTCCCATCCCAAAGCACTTTACAGCCAATAGAAAGACTTTTATTAAACCATCGTAACTGTTGTAGGAAACGTGGCAGCCAAATTATGCACAGTAAGATTCCACAAACAACAATGACCAGCTAATTTTATCTTCAGGTTGGTTGAGTGATGAATATTGTCTGGGACACCAGGGGAACCTCCTCCTCACCCCCACTCCCCACCGACTGTTCCTCATATGAGATTAAGTGGTCTTAAAGGTCGCTGTTATGAGCCAGGTTCAGGAGGATTTAGAGGGTAATTTTTTCACTCCTCCAGTCCTAGTGCACGGTGCCAGGATACATGAGAATACTGGGCCAGAATCTTGCAACTACAGTAAAGAGCAAGGATGCCGTTTCCATTCCCTGAAAGACGCGGGGAACCGGTTGGGCTTTTACAACATTTTCCTCTTTATCTTTTCTGCTGCCAATGCACAAATGAACAGATTTGTTCCATTAAATTTCTCAAATTGCCCTGGTGGGATGTGAACTTTGGCTTCATAATTAGAGGCATTGAGTACAAAAATAGGGAAGTTATGCTGAACCTTTATAAAGCTCTGGTTAGGCCACAACTAGCATATTGCATCCAGTTCTGGTCACCACACTTTAGGAAGGATGTGAGGGTCATTGAGAGGGTGAAGAGGAGATTTACCAGAATGGTTCCAGGGATGAGGGATTTTAGTTACAAGGTTAGGTTGGAGAAGCTGGGGTTGTTCTCCTTGGACCAAAGGAGATTGAGGGGAGATTTGATCGAGGTGAACAAGATTGTGACATTTAGATAAGGTAGACCAAGAAAAGCTGTTCCCATTAACTAATGGTACAAGGACTGTGAGAGACGGATATAGGGTTTTCGGCAAAGGATGCAGGGGGGATATGAGAGAGAACTTTATGTAGAGTGGTAACAACCTGGAACTCGCTGCCTATGAGGGTGGTGGAAGTGGAGATGATAAATGATTTCAAAAGGAAATTGGATGGGCACTTGCAGGGCTACGGGGTAAGAGCAGGGGAGTGGGTCTGACTGGATTGTTCTAGAGAGCCAGCATAGACTCGATGGGCCAAATGGCCTCCTTCTGTGCCATTATAACTGACTGTTGACATCCCCTGGGTTGCTAAGTTACTGAATTGCTTTGGGGCATCATCTAATGGTCTTTTCCTGCCCATCAATTTCATATGGTACAATCATTTAAATTATTTGACATAACTCGGTCAGGCGACATAATGAGCAATGGTAATTGCACACTAAATATCCTGATGTGTTGCTACACTCTAATAGCCAATTGTGAATGTCCTGAATGCCTACTGCTGTTTCATTGATTCCATTCCAGGGATGGCACTTCAACCAGTGGAACCATCACCCGAATGGTCAACGTGAGCGGTCCAAAGGGAAACTCAATCAAGACAAGATCGAAATTCTGTAAGAATAATATTCCACTTGAGTTTTTAACTTTGTGCAATGAAAGGAAGAGATCTGATAGAGGTCTTCAGAATTACAAAGGGATTCAATAGGGTAAATGTAGAGAAGATGTTTCCACTTGTGCGGGAGACCAGAACCAAGAGGCTATAAATGAGTCAATAATAAATCCAATGGGGAATTCAGGAGAAACTTCTTTAACCAGAGAGTGGTGAGAATGTGGATCTCACTACCATAGGGGTTGAGGCAAATAGTCATAGTCATAGAGATACAGTACTGAAACAGGCCCTTCGGCCCACTAACTCTGTGCTGACCAACAACCACCCATTTATACTAATCCTACATTAATCCCATATTCCCTACTACATCCCCACAATTCTCCTATCACCTACCTACACTAGGGGCAATTTATAATGGCCAATTTACCTATCAACCTGCAAGTCTTTGGCTGTGGGAGGGAACCGGAGCACCCGGAGGAAACCCACGCAGTCACAGGGAGAACTTGCAAACTCCGCACAGGCTGTACCCAGAATTGAACCCAGATCACTGGAGCTGTGAGGCTGCAGTGCTTACCACTGCTGCCCCCAATAGTATGGATGTATTTAAGGGGAAGCTAGATAAACATGAGGGAGAAAGGAATAGAATGATATGTTAATGGGGTTAGATCAAGAGGGGTGGGAGGAGGCTCGTGTGCAGCATAAACACCAACATGGACCAGTTGGGCTGAATGGCCTGTTTCTGTGGTGTGAAATTCTATGTAATTCTTGGTTTCCATCCCTTTTTTAAAAATCTTTCTGTTGTGGGGGGTGGGGTGGGGGTGGGGGAAGAGACTGAGATATCACTTTACCCTCAAGTAAAAGTCCTGAGCCTGAGGAAACCTTGAGGAGATGCAGATTGGGTAGAGAAGCCCAGCTTGCCCAACTCTGAAGCCTGTGGTCTGTGCACATTCCACTTAAAAGATTGATGAGCTCACACGCTTTCCAGCACAACTGGTGGGGGTAGGGCACGAGGAAAGGGATTGAACTGAGGGAATGGGGAGAGATTCCTTCTTAAAATGGTGAACATTCTGAATGTTCACTATTTGAGCTGCTTGTAGCTATACCAGAACCAAACATTTGAAGTAATTCAATGTCCCATCAAACAAGTTTGATTTTGACATGTTCAAAAACACAGCATATAGGAAGTGACATTGCCAGTAAGTAAGCTAAGGCCCGTCTAGTTTGCCTCCAGTGCCCGAGAACCCATGATACATAGATAATGGAGTCATTGATAAATCAAAGCAAAAAAAAATAGTCTTCAACAAACTCTGACATGAGACAAGGAAAACCATTGGTGGAAGGCTTTGGAACCATAGTTCTACATGGTGAAGACCCACTGGGAAAGCTTACAGACCATCCTGTGGCATTACCTGTATTTCACATCTGGCCTTGCTACTCATAACCAGTGAGGAAGACCCCACCCTCAAGGTCATAATCACACTGGCCTTCGTGAATTCAGAACAAGCTTGGATTTGAGCTGGCTGCTTGACCACTGGATGCAGCAGGTAACACTTCATCTTTGGGACTTGAGCCATTGTCCTGGCCAATGGAATCTGCTGCCTGCAAGATTCCTAATGTTAAATGGCTTTGGATCGAGTCAGCCCAGTTACCAGGGTTCATTCACAAAAAGTTCAACTCGAGTTAACATTCCCTCTGAACAAGGGATGGTGGGGAAAACAGATACTTTAACTAGTCATTTATCTACATCTCTGTAGAAACCAGTTCCTTTAAATAAACAAAATCCTGTCTTTTTTTTCAATTAGATTAAGTTCACTCGGTTATAGTGGACGGATTTGAAATGGATAGAAACAGGAATCCATTTCCCTGCCATCGAACAACCCACCGCTGACTACATCACACCTGAAAACCCTCCTTCCAGACAATCACCACAGGCAAACAACAGGCCTGAGCGGGAGATGGCAGACAGAACCTTTTTCCTGTTTGGAACTTGGTTTCAATTGTATTGCTGGTCTTAGTTTAAAAAAAATCTGGTGTCTATTCAGCTGTTTAATGTAACACTGCTAAACACTTAGTGTCATAGCTTGCCTTGTCTGTTTTTATTCAGTCCGACTCTGCTCAATTCTCTGAACTCTCCCCTCCTGTCCCTCTCAATCCCCAAATCCATGTCCCACACACTCTTTCCCCAATCACACCACCCCCCCCCCCCCCCACCACACCTCCGTCCCACGCACTCTCCCTCCTCCCTCACTCTCCCCATGACTCATCACTCAGTATCTGACTCAATCATTCTTACCCAGAACCTCAATCTGTGGGACTCTGTCCCTCCCTCAGTCTATTCTGCTTCCACAGTTCTCGATAAAAGCCAAACACGGTTTCACCTTTTGAATATTGCATGATTTACCTCAATGTTAGGGATCTTTATCCAAACTTCCTGCTGTCCTGCACTAAGTGCCTCATCCCTTCATTTGTTTATGGTGAAATGTACTTTTCCTGTTGGGGCAAATATTTATCATTGTTGGGTATTGTGTAATAAAAAATTCAAACAAAGATCTCTGTCTTTGGTTGTCAATGAAGTATCAGAGTTTATGTTCAGATGTGTGAAAACAGCTCACCCTCTCAAGAAGGGACATTGACCCAGGATCATGTACCTTGATCCAGAGACTGGGCCTTTCCCTATGACCTCACCAGGGTCCTCATCTCATCTCAGCTGGTGAGTGTCCAGTCCAGCCTTTAAACTGTGGAATGACCAGAATTTAATCAAACCTTCCTCAGTGGTGACCCTTTCGGTGGATGACTGATCCACAACCACCAGTGTGCACCCTCCGCTATCAAATCCCAGTGGTAACAGGCCAGATCCCAAATTCTGCTCCCTCCCTTCGAATGATCTAACTAACCTTCACCCACCTAGTGCCAAATTGGATTTTGAATTTACATAGACTGTGATCCCAGAAGTTAGGCCAGGTTTGCGATCACTGGCGTCCTCGAGTGTTGATCCCATTAGAATAGTGCAGAGTCGGTGAGCTCATTTCCAGGGGCCTGAAAGGTTCCTGCACCATTACAGAGACATCTCGCATGTCTGCTGGCCCCATGCTGCTGGAAACCCCAGCTGCCAACTGGGGGGATGCCCAGAGAGCCCCGCCCCACAAGAAATGCGGTCTGTCCCCCTTTCTGTTGCTGAATGAAATCACTGGAAAACCCAGTTAAGTTAGTGCATCCGGGTCCTGTTGCAGTGATGGTGGAGCAGAATTTGGTCCCAAGCTGCCAATTTCTAAGTTACCAGCAGGGGGAGACTATGATTATGTCAGGATGTTGCTTGTAACTTGTTCTCCTTGACCATAAGCGTCAAAAAAACCATGGTCATGGGACAAGGTGTTACATCTCCATCCCTGATCGCACGAAATAACACCCCACTGGGTCCATGGTGACAGTCTGTCCCGTAATGCAGAGCTCAAAACACTCATCGGGAAAGCAGCTACCATCTTTAGCCGACTTGCAAAACACGCATGGGATAACACCAAGCTGACCCTTCGGACCAAGCTGATGGTTTATGAGGCCTGTGTTCTCAGCATCTTGCTGTATGACTGTGAAACATGGATGACTTACAGCTACCAGGAAAAGAAGCTCAATAATTTCCATCTTCACTGTGTTGCATTATGGGTATACCCCGGCAGGGCAAAGTCAAAAATGTGGCAGTCCTCTCAAAGGCAGAGCTCCCAAGTGTGTTGGCACTAATCAAACAGGGGGGGCTTCGGCAGCTCTCCCACATCTGCAGGATGGAAGACGGTCGCATACCCAAGGACCTTCTGTATGGTGAGGTAGCCAGAACCAGACAGCCAGTGGGTGCCCAAAGCTCCTCTTCAATGATGCTTGCGTGTGATATGAAGGTCCTAAATGTCAACTATCACACCTGGGAGTCACTAGCTGGTGAAAGAGGGAAATGGCGACACAGCCTGTGGACTGGTGTGCACTACCACGAAGACCAGTGGCTACAGCAGCTTGGCAACAGGCGTCAACACTGAAAACAACAACTGACGGCGTCACTTGGCGGTTTCACGTGCAACACTTGTGACAGAGCCTGCTTCTCAAGGATTGGCCTTCACAGCCATCAGCAAAGGTGCGCCAAGAGAAGACACTGTATCTCTCTAAGTGCTGCATCTCTCTGAGACACCCCCACCAAAATGGATTGTTTGTTGTGTGTCCATAATTTTTCGTAAATGAAAGGATGCCAACCAAAAAAAGTGCTTGACTAGTCTGTGGGGCAGCTGTCCCAATTTTGGCACAAGTCCCCAGATGTTAGCGAGGAGGGTTGACTGGGCTGGGTGTGCCTTTGCCCATTCCAAAGCTAATGCCTAGGTCAAAGCCGAGTGGTCCTTCTAGTTTTTATTTTATTATACCTTTTTTATTGTGATTTTATACAACTGATTGGCTTGCGAGAGCATTTCAGAGGGCAGTTAAGAGTCAACCACATTGCTGTGAGTCTAGAGACACATACTGGGTGACGCAAAAGACATTGGTGAATCAGTTGGGTTTTTACAACAATCCGGCAGCTTCATAGTCATTTTTACTGAGACCAGCTTTTCATTCCAGATTTATTTAGTTGTTTTTTTTTTCTGATATAGCTGAATTCAAATTCACAAACTGCTAATAATCTCTGGTTTATTCATCCTAGATTATTAATCCAGCAACACAGACACTACTGAATCCTCCAACGTGTTGTGTGGCACTACCACTGTGCTAAATGAGATAGATTAAGAACAGAACTCACAGCTCAAAACTTGGTTTAGGTAAATGGACTGTGTCTCCAGCCAAGGAGAGAGCGTACAGACAAAAACACGACATATGGCTGGTAATTTCTCAGGAGGGACGGTTTCCAGCGCATGTCAGATTGAAAATACAGTCTAGAAGGATAAGATGAATGGGTCAAGTAGCATTCTTTATCTGATGCCATTTTATGAATTGTTGAATTGCTTAATTGAAAGCAGGGATTGGAATGAATTCCTTCCAGTAAGATGAATGGGACAGGAAGCAGTGAGTATGACCAGTGCTTGCACAACCGCAAAGGATGACATCTTTGCATGATTCAGGATTCATTGATGCAGCTTGTGAGCTCAGCTGACCCTCCACTTGTGCAATTGTAGGCCTGCTTCCCACAGACCCTTTGAGTCTGCACAGATCATCACTCCTGACCCACAATAACATAAGGACTAGGAGCAGGAGTGGGCAATTCAGCCCCTCGAGCCTGCTCCGCCATTCAATACGATCATGGCTGATCTCATCTTGGCCTCAACTCCACTTTCCTGCCCGTTCTCCATAACCCTTCAAACGTTTACTAATTAAAAATCTGTCTATCTCCTCCTTAAATTTACTCAATGTCCCGGCATCCACCGCACTCTGGGGTAGTGAATTCTATAGACTCACGACCCTTTGAGAGAAGTAATTTCTCCTCATCTCTGTTTTAAATCTGCTACCCCTTATCCTAAAACTATGACCTCTCATTCTAGATTGCCCCACAAGAGGAAACATCCTCTCTACGTCTACTTTGTCAAACCCCTTAATCATCTTATACACCTCAATTAGATTTCCTCTCATTCTTCTAAACGCTCGAGAGTAAAGATCT
The DNA here is from genome assembly GCF_036365525.1 of Heterodontus francisci. NCBI lineage: Eukaryota > Metazoa > Chordata > Chondrichthyes > Heterodontiformes > Heterodontidae > Heterodontus > Heterodontus francisci. Next base: position 7,999,635 of record NC_090377.1, read on the forward strand.
AAACTGCTCAATTTCTCTTCATAAGACAAACCCCTCATCTCTGGAATCAATCTAGTGAACCTCCTCTGAACTGCCTCCAATGCAACTACATCCCTCCTCAAGTAAGGGGACCAAAACTGTACGCAATACTCCAGGTGCAGTCTCACTAATGCCTTGTACAGTTTCAGCAACACTTCCCTACTTTTATACTCTATTCCTTTAGCAGTAAATGCCAAAATTCCATTTGCCTTCCTTATTACCTGCTGCACCTGTGTACTAGTTTTCTGCGATTCATGCACGAGGACACCCAGATCCCTCTGCACTGAAGCACTCTGAAGTTTCTCTCCATTTAGATAATAATTTGCCTTTCTATTCTTCCAACCAAAATGGATAACCTCACACTTATCCACGTTAAGCTCCATCTGCCAAATTTTGGCCCATTCACCTAACCTATCCATATCCATTTGTAAATTTCTTATTTCTTTATTGCAACTTACTATCCCACCTATTTTAGTGTCATCTGCAAATTTGGCTACAGTACCTTCTATCCCTGCATCCAAGTCATTAATATAGTTTGTAAATAGTTGGGGCCCAAGGACTGAACCCTGTGGCACCCCACTAGTTACATCTTGCCAACCAGAAAAGGACCCATTTATCCCGACTCTCTGTTTTCTGTTGGTTAGCCAATCCTCTATCCAAGCTAATAAATTGCCCCTAACCCCATGTGATGTTGTGTATTAACCTTTTGTGCGGCACCTTATCAAATGCCTTCTGGAAGTCCAGATATACTACATCTACAGGATCCCCATTATCCTCTTTACTTGTTACAATGACTCTAAGCTGGAGGGGTGTCAGCCTTGCTCAGTGGGTAACACTCTCCCTCACCTCTGAGTCAGCATGTTGTAGGTTTAAATCCAACCCCAGTGACTTGAGCACATAACCTATGCAGAAACTCCAGTGCAATACTAAGGGAGTGCTACGTTGTCATAGGTGTTGTCTTTCAGATGAGCTGTTAAACCGAGGCCCCATCTGCCCTCTCAGGTGGACATAAAACATCCCACAGCATTATTTGAAGAACAGAGGAGTTCTCCCTGGTGTCCTGGCCAATATTGATCCTTCAATTAACATACTAAAAACAGGTTATTTGCTCATAATCACATTGCTATTTGTGGGAGTTTGCTGTGCACTAATTAGCATGTCACATTCTGACAGTAATTCAAAGTACTTCATTGGCTGTGAAGCACTTTGGGACATCCTGAGACTGTGAAAGGTGCCACAGAAATGCAAGTTATTTTTAAAGGATGTGGCCCTGACTTTCCCCAGGACTGGTGATTAGGTGGGAGAAAGGCATCAGGTGCAAGCGGCTCAGTGAGGGAGGAATATCAGACAGGACCAGAAACACTCTGAGGGGACTCCGTGAATTTCCATCAGACCTGGAACAGACTGACTCGAATCTTGGCACAGCCCTACTGCCCTTTTAAACTCCAGTATTTTAGTTCTCCTGTTACTGTATCACTCAAAGTCTTGACAACGCCATCTGGTAAATCTCACTCATCGCTCAGTGCTGACTGGGCTCCTGACTGGACAGTAGAAAAGATTACAGACTGCAACAGAAACTGTGAGTCATTCTCACTGGGTTCTGCCCCCTCTGACGTCACAACTCCATTTACAGTAATTTACGAGGAACAGTTTATGTTTTGCAAACTCTGCCTCTTGGGTAACCAGTGGCCCTTGAACTGAAACATGGGGCAGGATCTTGCCAGTGTGGAACAGCCTGTCCCATTAGTTAGACTTTTAACTGAACCCATCAGCTTGAGTAATTTTTTGCCCGGTAATTTGCTGCAAGTGCGAGCTGATAACGATGCTGCAAGGGCAACGAGACACCTGGGGAAATGGGACCAACTATCTATCTCCTTAACCAATGAGATTTTAAACATAGAAAATGTATCTATGTATCTGTGCATTCTGAACAAGAACAATGCAGTCTAACCCACCATCCAGCTCTTGTTCCATAGCCCTCTAGGTTACAGCACTTCAAGTGCAAGTAGTTTTTCAATGCAATGAGGCGTTCTGCCTCTACCACCTGTTCAGGCAGTGAGTTCCAGACCCCCCTCACTCACTGGGTGAAAGAAATTCTCCTCAACTCTCCTCTAATCCTTCCACCAATTACTTTAATTCCAAGCCCCCCAGTTATTGATCTCTCTACTAAGGGAAATAGGTCCTTCCTATCCACTCTATCCAGGTCCCTCATAATATTATACACCTCAATTCAATCTCCCCTCAACCTCCTTGTTCCAAAGAAAACAATCCCTGCCTATCCAATCTTTTCTCATAGCTAAAGATTGAGAAATAAACTGGAGAATGATGGAGAAGGAAATAGAGTGAATTAGAGTCAAATCAGGGAGAGAAAGAGAAATAAAGAGAGGGAAAGAAAGAAGAGAAAAAGACAGAAAGGAAAGTAACAAAAAAAGTAAATTTAAAATGACATTTTTTTAAATCTCCAGCAATAATTGACTACTTGCAGGAATGAGATTAAATTGTTCTCATTCTGGGCCGGAGAGGCTGATTGGCATTGCATTAACAATTAACACATTGTTAAATAGGTATTATGATATTAGTTACCAGCCCTAATTTTTTTGCAGTGAGTTTACTGGACACGTAAGGTGAAAATTCAGCAAGTTCCTAAAAATAACGGGGAGGTTGAGGCTGAGATGCCGAATGTGTGCAGCAAACATCAGCGCACGTCAACACCAGCAAGTTACATACAAACATACGAATTAGGAGCAGGAGTAGGCCACTCGGCCCTGTGAGCCTGCTCCGCCATTCAATAACAACATGGCTGACATTCAAAATTTAGTTTGTAATTAACAGCGTGCATCATTAACACACCATTCATTTTTCAGCAAGATTTGGCCCAATTGTTTCATCATCACTCAAGCCTTCCATTGGTGACCAATTTGTGTCATCACCTTACTTTACTTAATCTTCTCAATCTACCACTGATTTCTGCTCATACCTGTTACTTAACCAGCAACCCACTAAATAGAATACCTGGGTAATGGGTAAAACCAACTGACCTTCATCGGAATGTCCAGGCAGCCAGTCTCAATCTGATAGCATTCAATGGTTTTTACATCAGTCACTTTGGGACAGCTAGTGGGGAATCACAGTTTGAAATTAACCTTTTCAACAAATGTCTTTCAAAACTTCGTTTTCAAATGTGATGTAGCTGGCAAGGACCCATCCCTAGTTGTTCTGGAAAGGTGGTAGTGGTGAGTTGCCTTCTTGAACCATTGTAGGCTTCATACAATTAAGCAACTTTCTACGCAACATCAGAGGACAGTTAAGAGTCTAGGACATCGGTGTCGGACCTGAGTCACATATAGGGTCATACGGGGTAGGAACAGCAGGTTTCCTTCCCGAAAGGACATTGGTTTTTATGACATTTAGGACTTCGTGCTGATTACCATCTAACGCCCCCACCCCTCCCCCCCTCAGCTGATGAATCAGTACTCAGTGCAAGATGCACGGCAGCAATATACCAAGGTTCCTTAGACAGCACCTTCCAAACCCGTGACCTCTACCACCTAGAAGGACAAGGGCAGCAAATGCATGGGAACACCACCACCTGCAAGTTCCCCTCCAAGTCACACACCATCCTGACTTGGAACAATATCACCATTCCTTCACTGTCACTGGGTCAAAATCCTGGAACTCCCTTCCTAACAGCACTGTGGGTGTACCTACCTCACATGGACTGCAGTGGTTCAAGAAGGCAGCTCACCACCACCTTCTCAAGGGCAATTAGGGATGGACAATAAATGCTGGCCTAGCCGGGGATGCTCACATCCCATGAATGAATTAGGAAAAATCCAACAGCGTCATGGTCACTCTTGCTGAGACCAATATTGATACATAATTTGCACACGATGCTGATTTTGACATGCATAAGAACATAAATAGCAGATGGAGTAGACCATTCGGCCCCTCGAACCTGGCTGATCTGCCTCAACTCCACTTTCCCACCTTATTGCCATTTCCCTGTAATTCACATGCAATACAAATTTTTACATGTAATTTACATCTACCACTTTTGACATGTAATTTCATGCGATAGCATATTTTCAAGTTTTCCTTCATTCTAAGAGATTTCAATGAGGCAATGACATGTTCGAAAATCCAATGAGCCTTTATTGATTTAACTGGAGAGTATTAATTCCATTGGCCGACTCACTCTGTGTCAGTTTGGTGGTTCCTGTCTCTCCACCGCTTTGGCTTATTTCCATTTCAAACTGTACACTTACAAGCAGCACCGTGAAGAACCTTTGAAACCTCTGCCAACTGTGGTTTGACACAGGACCCAAAACCTTCAAGGTTCCAGTTTCGAGCTGTCAATGAGAAGTTTACAATGTGCACTCATGGCAAAACTCCAAATATTAAGTAACAGAACTAACTCTGCAGGGTCTGCACCTGCCCAATTCAAAGCAAATAAATAATGTATTAAATAAAACTCATCATCGAGAGAAATGAACAAATAAAATATAAACTTGAATATCAGTTGGGTTGAACTGAATTGGAAACTTATAGTTATAGACGATATCTCTAGATTTGTTTGGTGTTTGGAAAACATTTCATGCTTTTGCTTGTGTGATTTACGGTTAAAGCACATGAGATGAACTCAGTGACTGTATTGGTGTGTGTGTGGCTCAGTTGCACTCTGACCACCTCCAGATGTCCCAAAGTGCTTTACAGCCAGTGAAGCACTTTGTAAAGTATAAAGTAGGAAATGTGACAGTTAATTTGTGCACAGCAAGCTCCCACATGCAGCAATGTGGTAATGACCAGATTATCTGCTGAAGTAGGTTGAGGAATAAATATTGGCCAGGACACCTTCAGGATTAGGGCCTAAAATAGTAACACCTAAAAACAATAAAATACACATACAGCAAAAAGAAACATTTCAGTTCAAGTTAGTTTCTTTGCCACAACATTGGCAAACTCTTTGGAAAACATTTCTCCATAGTTCAAAGTATTCCTTATTGTTCAGAACTAGGACGAATGGGACCAGGGCGGCACTGCTGATCCCTAAACAGGACAGGATGATGTGGAGCCTGGAACCTCTACTCCTCACAAAGAAGGAGACATGGATGTAAACAATGTAAGGGACCCAACAAAGCAGGAAGATGAGGAAGAAGGCGATGACACACTTGGCGTATTTAAAGTCCATTTCCTGCTCCACTGGTGAGGCTGAGTGACTGTGTACTGACCTGTGGATCTTCTTAATTGCGTTCATTTGCCTTCGTGCCACATAGAGTATTCGGACAATCATTACGGTGATAGCTACAATGGAAGGAATGAGCAAGCCATAGATCTCCAGGTAAATGTATGAAGAAGGGAAAATGAATTTGAAATAGCAATATGTGGTTCCCGGGTTCCAGTTGTTCCAACCAATCAGAGGCAGTGAGGTGAAAAGCAAGGGCAGGACCCAGGTGGTCAAAATGACAATGGGAACAGACTCATGAATCCAGGAGATCCCATAGTGCAAAGGATGGACAATGCAAACATACCTGTCATAGTGGACCACCACCATGTTGGATAGGAAAGAGAGGAAGATGAAGTTTGGGAAGAGATGGAAGAAGAAGCAGATCCAGAAAGCAAACCCGCTCTTGAAGCTCATCCTGGGGATGGAGGGCAGGATGAGGCCAGTGCACAGATCAGCCACCAGCAAACTCAGGAAATAGTAGTTGGTGGGGTTGTGCAGCCTCTTGTTGCCGATGATCCCCACAATGGTGACCAGATTTCCTGCTACGATGATGCTGGAAAGAGGAATGGACAGCAAGTTGATCAGGACCTTCTGGGAGGAATAGCAAGCATCCGGACTTGAGCTGTTCAAGCATTCATCCCAGCTCTCATTCATATTCCAAGTACTGGGCTCCAAATGTCAAATGCACGGGAATGACATCAATCCCAGCTCAGTGCGAGACCAACTTGATAGCAGTTCAAGTTTTGGAGAGTACAAGAATAGTCCAATGATGTGCCAATGGGAAGCTGAGTGGAATTAATCTCTAAGAACAGGGGCGATTCCATTCACCATGTCCACCGAATGGCCTTTGTCCCAGGAATGATTTCTTCCGAGTAGCAGTGCAGCCCTTTAAAGCCCAAATTCCTTGGTGTTCACTCTTGAGTGTTGGCTTGGATTTCGGGTCTGTCCTTCTCACTGCTACACCTCCCGCAACTGACAGAGGAAACCTATTTAAATCGGTCCAATGAATCTAAAGTGCTCCGGGAGTCATTGATCCTGGTTCAATATCCTGACATTCCTTGTGATGAAAGTTTTCTCCCTCCAAAGAGGTTTTCTATTTTTCAGGGAAGTCGTTGAGATTTTATTTTCCGCAGGAAGTTACAATAAAATTAATTAATCTTTCAAAAGACGGGAAAGGGTGCAGCTTCAGTGTTAAAGTGTGTGAGTTCAGGGTTAAACTCTGCTCCACTCACATCCCAACACACTAACTCTCAGCTATCTTGTTATTGCTGTTAAAAACACTGCTTAAAAACACCCCTCATAGAGTCCAAGACAGAACAAACTGTGTCTCTTCAAATGAACTGAGTGCAGTTGTTTTAATCGCATAGGGAAGTGAGATGTGCTGATCTCAAGCTCCAATTGGTCCACCTCATCGCCCTCTTACCCTTCTTTCACATCTCTCCGTTCCCCAGCTCTGTGACTCACGCCATCCCTTTCTCCCTTAGTGACCCAATCACTCAAATAATACTTACTGTTAGTCAGGATATTTCTTTTAACTCTCGTGAAATTTTGAACGACCAAACATCTCCGCTTTTCTCTAATTACATAGAAAGCATTTTAAACATAAGCTGCAAAAAAGACACAAGATGTTCCAAATATACCTTAAACTCATATCTGATGAGTTATAAATCACAAAGCTAAAGCACAACTTTATATAAACCTCGCCCCCTGCACCCCTCGATTAGATTCCAGTCTGTAACTCACTCCTGGGTATCTGTTATTCTATATATAAACCCCCCGAACCCCTCGATTAGATTCCAGTCTGTAACTCACTCCCGGGTATCTGTTATTCGATATATAAACCCCCTGAACCCCTCGATTAGATTCCAGTCTGTAACTCACTCCCAGGTATCTGTTATTCTATATATAAACCCCCGAACCCCTCGATTAGATTCCAGTCTGTAACTCACTCCCAGGTATCTGTTATTCGATATATAAACCCCCCGAACCCCTCGATTAGATTCCAGTCTGTAACATACTCCCAGGTATCTGTTATTCTATATATAAACCCCCGAACCCCTCGATTAGATTCCAGTCTGTAACTCACTCCCAGGTATCTGTTATTCGATATATAAACCCCCCGAACCCCTCGATTAGATTCCAGTCTGTAACATACTCCCAGGTATCTGTTATTCTATATATAAACCCCCGAACCCCTCGATTAGATTCCAGTCTGTAACTCACTCCCAGGTATCTGTTATTCGATATATAAACCCCCCCCCCGAACCCCTCGATTAGATTCCAGTCTGTAACATACTCCCAGGTATCTGTTATTCTATATATAAACCCCCCGAACCCCTCGATTAGATTCCAGTCTGTAACTCACTCCCGGGTATCTGTTATTCTATATATAAACCCCCGAACCCCTCGATTAGATTCCAGTCTGTAACATACTCCCAGGTATCTGTTATTCTATATATAAACCCCCGAACCCCCAGATTAGATTCCAGTCTGTAACATACTCCCAGGTATCTGTTATTCTATATATAAACCCCCCGAACCCCTCAATTAGATTCCAGTCTGTAACATACTCCCAGGTATCTGTTATTCTATATATAAACCCCCGAACCCCCAGATTAGATTCCAGTCTGTAACATACTCCCAGGTATCTGTTATTCTATATATAAACCCCCTGAACCCCTCGATTAGATTCCAGTCTGTAACTCACTCCCAGGTATCTGTTATTCTATATATAAACCCCCGAACCCCTCGATTAGATTCCAGTCTGCAACTCACTCCCAGGTATCTGTTATTCGATATATAAACCCCCTGAACCCCTCGATTAGATTCCAGTCTGTAACTCACTCCCAGGTATCTGTTATTCTATATATAAACCCCCGAACCCCTCGATTAGATTCCAGTCTGTAACTCACTCCCAGGTATCTGTTATTCGATATATAAACCCCCTGAACCCCTCGATTAGATTCCAGTCTGTAACTCACTCCCAGGTATCTGTTATTCTATATATAAACCCCCGAACCCCTCGATTAGATTCCAGTCTGTAACTCACTCCCAGGTATCTGTTATTCGATATATAAACCCCCCGAACCCCTCGATTAGATTCCAGTCTGTAACATACTCCCAGGTATCTGTTATTCTATATATAAACCCCCGAACCCCTCGATTAGATTCCAGTCTGTAACTCACTCCCAGGTATCTGTTATTCGATATATAAACCCCCCCCCCCGAACCCCTCGATTAGATTCCAGTCTGTAACATACTCACAGGTATCTGTTATTCTATATATAAACCCCCCGAACCCCTCGATTAGATTCCAGTCTGTAACTCACTCCCGGGTATCTGTTATTCTATATATAAACCCCTCGAACCCCTCGATTAGATTCCAGTCTGTAACTCACTCCCTGGTATCTGTTATTCTATATATAAACCCCCTGAACCCCTCGATTAGATTCCAGTCTGTAACTCACTCCCGGGTATCTGTTATTCTATATATAAACCCCTCGAACCCCTCGATTAGATTCCAGTCTGTAACATACTCCCCGGTATCTGTTATTCTATATATAAACCCCCTGAACCCCTCGATTAGATTCCAGTCTGTAACATACTCCCAGGTATCTGTTATTCTATATATAAACCCCCCGAACCCCTCAATTAGATTCCAGTCTGTAACATACTCCCAGGTATCTGTTATTCTATATATGAACCCCCGAACCCCCAGATTAGATTCCAGTCTGTAACATACTCCCAGGTATCTGTTATTCTATATATAAACCCCCCGAACCCCTCAATTAGATTCCAGTCTGTAACATACTCCCAGGTATCTGTTATTCTATATATAAACCCCCAAACCCCCAGATTAGATTCCAGTCTGTAACATACTCCCAGGTATCTGTTATTCTATATATAAACCCCCTGAACCCCTCGATTAGATTCCAGTCTGTAACATACTCCCAGGTATCTGTTATTCTATATATAAACCACCCAAACCCCCAGATTAGATTCCAGTCTGTAACATACTCCCAGGTATCTGTTATTCTATATATAAACCCCCTGAACCCCTCGATTAGATTCCAGTCTGTAACATACTCCCGGGTATCTGTTATTCTATATATAAACCCCTCAAACCCCTCGATTAGATTCCAGTCTGTAACTCACTCCCGGGTATCTGTTATTCTATATATAAACCCCCCGAACCCCTCAATTAGATTCCAGTCTGTAACATACTCCCAGGTATCTGTTATTCTATATATAAACCCCCAAACCCCCAGATTAGATTCCAGTCTGTAACATACTCCCAGGTATCTGTTATTCTATATATAAACCCCCTGAACCCCTCGATTAGATTCCAGTCTGTAACATACTCCCAGGTATCTGTTATTCTATATATAAACCACCCAAACCCCCAGATTAGATTCCAGTCTGTAACATACTCCCAGGTATCTGTTATTCTATATATAAACCCCCTGAACCCCTCGATTAGATTCCAGTCTGTAACATACTCCCGGGTATCTGTTATTCTATATATAAACCCCTCGAACCCCTCGATTAGATTCCAGTCTGTAACATACTCCCAGGTATCTGTTATTCTATATATAAACCCCCCGAACCCCTCGATTAGATTCCAGTCTGTAACATACTCCCAGGTATCTGTTATTCTATATATAAACCCCCTGAACCCCTCGATTAGATTCCAGTCTGTAACATACTCCCGGGTATCTGTTATTCTATATATAAACCCCTCGAACCCCTCGATTAGATTCCAGTCTGTAACATACTCCCAGGTATCTGTTATTCTATATATAAACCCCCCGAACCCCTCGATTAGATTCCAGTCTGTAACTCACTCCCGGGTATCTGTTATTCTATATATAAACCCCCCGAACCCCTCGATTAGATTCCAGTCTGTAACATACGCCCGGGTATCTGTTATTCTATACATAAACCCCCGAACCCCCAGATTAGATTCCAGTCTGTAACATACTCCCGGGTATCTGTTATTCTATATATAAACCCCCGAACCCCCAGATTAGATTCCAGTCTGTAACATACTCCCAGGTATCTGTTATTCTATATATAAACCCCCCGAACCCCTCGATTAGATTCCAGTCTGTAACATACTCCCGGGTATCTGTTATTCTATATATAAACCCCCGAACCCCCAGATTAGATTCCAGTCTGTAACATACTCCCGGGTATCTGTTATTCTATATATAAACCCCTCGAACCCCTCGATTAGATTCCAGTCTGTAACTCACTCCCAGGTATCTGTTATTCTATATATAAACCCCCGAACCCCCAGATTAGATTCCAGTCTGTAACATACTCCCGGGTATCTGTTATTCTATATATAAACCCCCCGAACCCCTCAATTAGATTCCATTCTGTAACATACTCCCAGGTATCTGTTATTCTATATATAAACCCCTCGAACCCCTCGATTAGATTCCAGTCTGTAACATACTCCCGGGTATCTGTTATTCTATATATAAACCCCCCGAACCCCTCGATTAGATTCCAGTCTGTAACATACTCCCAGGTATCTGTTATTCTATATATAAACCCCTCGAACCCCTCGATTAGATTCCAGTCTGTAACTCACTCCCAGGTATCTGTTATTCTATATATAAACCCCCGAACCCCCAGATTAGATTCCAGTCTGTAACATACTCCCGGGTATCTGTTATTCTATATATAAACCCCCGAACCCCCAGATTAGATTCCAGTCTGTAACATACTCCCAGGTATCTGTTATTCTATATATAAACCCCCCGAACCCCTCGATTAGATTCCAGTCTGTAACTCACTCCCGGGTATCTGTTATTCTATATATAAACCCCCCGAACCCCTCGATTAGATTCCAGTCTGTAACATACTCCCGGGTATCTGTTATTCTATATATAAACCCCCGAACCCCCAGATTAGATTCCAGTCTGTAACATACTCCCAGGTATCTGTTATTCTATATATAAACCCCCCGAACCCCTCGATTAGATTCCAGTCTGTAACTCACTCCCGGGTATCTGTTATTCTATATATAAACCCCCCGAACCCCTCGATTAGATTCCAGTCTGTAACATACTCCCGGGTATCTGTTATTCTATATATAAACCCCCGAACCCCCAGATTAGATTCCAGTCTGTAACATACTCCCAGGTATCTGTTATTCTATATATAAACCCCCGAACCCCTCGATTAGATTCCAGTCTGTAACATACTCCCAGGTATCTGTTATTCTATATATAAACCCCCGAACCCCCAGATTAGATTCCAGTCTGTAACTCACTCCCGGGTATCTGTTATTCTATATATAAACCCCCCGAACCCCTCGATTAGATTCCAGTTTGTAACTCACTCCCAGGTATCTGTTGTTCTATATATAAACCCCCCCGAACCCCTCGATTAGATTCCAGTCTGTAACTCACTCCCAGGTATCTGTTATTCTATATATAAACCCCCCGAACCCCTCGATTAGATTCCAGTCTGTAACTCACTCCCAGGTATCTGTTATTCTATATATAAACCCCCCCGAACCCCTCGATTAGATTCCAGTCTGTAACTCACTCCCGGGTAACTGTTATTCGATATATAAACCCCCGAACCCCCAGATTAGATTCCAGTCTGTAACATACTCCCAGGTATCTGTTATTCTATATATAAACCCCCGAACCCCTCGATTAGATTCCAGTCTGTAACATACTCCCAGGTATCTGTTATTCTATATATAAACCCCCGAACCCCCAGATTAGATTCCAGTCTGTAACATACTCCCGGGTATCTGTTATTCTATATATAAACCCCCCGAACCCCTCGATCAGATTCCAGTCTGTAACTCACTCCCGGGTATCTGTTATTCTATATATAAACCCCCCGAACCCCTCGATTAGATTCCAGTTTGTAACTCACTCCCAGGTATCTGTTGTTCTATATATAAACCCCCCCGAACCCCTCGATTAGATTCCAGTCTGTAACTCACTCCCAGGTATCTGTTATTCTATATATAAACCCCCCGAACCCCTCGATTAGATTCCAGTCTGTAACTCACTCCCAGGTATCTGTTATTCTATATATAAACCCCCCGAACCCCTCGATTAGATTCCAGTCTGTAACTCACTCCTTGCAAGGATGAAACGAGAACTGAGAGGTTATAAGTATGAGGAAAGATTGAAGAGGTTGGTGCATTCTCCTGTAGAAAAGGGAGACTGTGTGGTGACATAATAGATGCCTTTACAATGATGAAAGGGTTTGATAGGGTAGACATAGAGATGTTTGCACTAATGGAAGAGACCAAAACAAGGGGCCATAAATTAAAGATGGTCACTAATATATCCAATCGGGAATTCAGGAGAAACCATTTTAACAAGAGAGTGGTGAGAATGTAGAAGCTGCTTCCACAGGAAGTAGTTGAGGTGAATAGTGTAGATCCATTTAAGAGGAAGCTGGATAAACACATGAGGGAAAAAGGAATATGTTGATGAGGTGAGATGGAGAGGGGTGGGAGGAGGCAGCATGAACACTGGCACAGATCAGTTGGGCAGAACGGCCTGTTTCTATGCTGTACCTTCTCAGTAATTCTGTACTTATTAAAAGGTTAACACAATTAATGCGTCTGTCAATTAATACCTGCCAGAAACTACATCAAATGTCCTTCTACCCCCCAACCAGATATTTCAAATTGAATTCAAACTGTCAACCTGTCATGGATGATTTGAAGTCACATTCAGGACTGTTGGTCCAGGCTCCTGGATTACTACTCTGTTAACATAACGACATCACTGAAGTGTAAAACAAATGAATGCAGATAGTGAATGGAGAGAATGATTGGGCAGTGTGTGCAAGGAACGATCACAGCCTGACAAATATGTGAAAGATCACATGGAGCACTGGCAGAACATTCCAGTATGTTTGCCTCAGTGGGTAGCTCCCTGACTTACACCAAAGGATTCTGATTTCAAGCCCCTGAGACTGGAGCACCCAATGGACTTGACACCCCAGTGCAGTACTGAGGGAGTGCTACACATCCCAGTGCAGTACCAAGGGAGTGCTACACCCCAGTGCAGTACCGAGGGAATGCTACACATCCCAGTGCAGTACCGAGGGAGTGCTACACATCCCAGTGCAGTACCGAGGGAGTGCTACACATCCCAGTGCAGTACCGAGGGAGTGCTACACATCCCAGTGCAGTACCGAGGGAGTGCTACACACCAGTGAAGTACCGAGGGAGTGCTACAAATCCCAGTGCTGAATCGAGGGAGTGCTACACACCATGCAGTACCGAGGGATTGCGACACACCAGTGCAGTATCGAGGGAGTGCTACACACCAGTTCAGTACCGAGGGAGTGCTACACACCAGTGCAGTGCCAAGGGAGTGCTAAACACACCGATGCAGTACCAAGGGAGTGCTACACATCCCAGTGCAGTACCGAGGGAGTGCAACACACCAGTGCAGTACCGAGGGAGTGCTACACATCCCAGTGCAGAACCGAGGGAGTGCTACACATCCCAGTGCAGTACCGAGGGAGTGCAACACACCAGTGCAGTACCGAGGGAGTGCTACACATCCCAGTGCAGAACCGAGGGAGTGCTACACATCCCAGTGCAGTACCGAGGGAGTGCAACACACCAGTGCAGTACTGAGGGAGTGCTACACACCAGTGCAGTACCGAGGGAGTGCTACACATCCCAGTGCAGTATCGAGGGAGTGCTACACACCAGTGCAGTACCAAGGGAGTGCCACACATCCCAGTGCAGTACCGAGGGAGTGATACACACCAGTGCAGTACCGAGGGAGTGCTACACATCCCAGTGCAGTACCGAGGGAGTGCTACACATCCCAGTGCAGAACCGAGGGAGTGCTACACACCAGTGCAGTACAGAGGGAGTGCTGCACACCAGTGCAGTAACAAGGGAGTGCTACACATCCCAGTGCAGTACCGAGGGAGTGTTACACACTCCAGTGCAGTACCGAGGGAGTGCTACACATCCCAGTGCAGAACCGAGGGAGTGCTACACACCAGTGCAGTACCGAGGGAGTGCTACACATCCCAGTGCAGTACTGAGGGAGTGCTACACATCCCAGTGCAGAACCGAGGGAGTGCTACACACCAGTGCAGTACCGAGGGAGTGCTGCACACCAGTGCAGTAACAAGGGAGTGCTACACATCCCAGTGCAGTACCGAGGGAGTGTTACACACTCCAGTGCAGTACCGAGGGAGTGCTACACATCCCAGTGCAGTACCGAGGGAGTGTTACACACCCCAGTGCAGTACCGAGGGAGTGCTACACATCCCAGTGAAGTACCGAGGGAGTGCTACACATCCCAGTGCAGAACCGAGGGAGTGCTACACACCAGTGCAGTACTGAGGGAGTGCTACACACCAGTGCAGTACCGAGGGAGTGCTACACATCCCAGTGCAGTATCGAGGGAGTGCTACACACCAGTGAAGTACCGAGGGAGTGCTACACACCCCAGTGCAGTATCGAGGGAGTGCTACACATCCCAGTGCAGTACCGAGGGAGTGCTACACCCCAGTGCAGTATCGAGGGAGTGCTGCACATCCCAGTGCAGTACCGAGGGAGTGCTACACACCAGTGAAGTACCGGGGGAGAGCTACACACCCCAGAGCAGTATCGAGGGAGTGCTGCACATCCCAGTGTATTACCGAGGGAGTGCTACACACCCCAGTGCAGTATGGAGGGAGTGCTACACATCCCAGTGCAGTACCGAGGGAGTGCTACACACCCCAGTGCAGTACCGAGGGAGTGCTACACACCAGTGCAGTACCGAGGGAGTGCTACACACCCCAGAGCAGTATCGAGGGAGTGCTGCACATCCCAGTGTATTACCGAGGGAGTGCTACACACCCCAGTGCAGTATGGAGGGAGTGCTACACATCCCAGTGCAGTACCGAGGGAGTGCTACACACCCCAGTGCAGTACCGAGGGAGTGCTACACACCAGTGCAGTACCAAGGGAGTGCTACACATCCCAGTGCAGTATCGAGGGCATGCTACACACCAGTGTATTACCGAGGGAGTGCTACACACCCCAGTGCAGTACCGAGGGAGTGCTACACACCAGTGCAGTATCGAGGGCATGCTACACACCAGTGTATTACCGAGGGAGTGCTACACACCCCAGTGCAGTACCGAGGGAGTGCTACACACCAGTGCAGTACCAAGGGAGTTCTACACATCCCAGTGCAGTACCGAGGGAGTGCTGCACACCAGTGCAGTACCAAGGGAGGGCTACACATCCCAGTGCAGTACCGAGGGAGTGCTACACATCCCAGTGCAGTACCGAGGGAGTGCTACACATCCCAGTGCAGTACCGAGGGAGTGCTACACATCCCAGTGCAGTACCGAGGGAGTGCTACACATCCCAGTGCAGTACCGAGGGAGTGCTACACATCCCAGTGCAGTACCGAGGGAGTGCTACACATCCCAGTGCAGTACCGAGGGAGTGCTACACATCCCAGTGCTAAATCGAGTGAGTGCTACACACCAGTGCAGTACCGAGGGATTGCGACACACCAGCGCAGTATCGAGGGAGTGCTACACACCAGTTCAGTACCGAGGGAGTGCTACACACCAGTGCAGTGCCAAGGGAGTGCTAAACACACCAGTGCAGTACCAAGGGAGTGCTACACATCCCAGTGCAGTACCGAGGGAGTGCAACACACCAGTGCAGTACTGAGGGAGTGCTACACATCCCAGTGCAGAACCGAGGGAGTGCTACACATCCCAGTGCAGTACCGAGGGAGTGCGACACACCAGTGCAGTACTGAGGGAGTGCTACACACCAGTGCAGTACCGAGGCAGTGCTTCACATCCCAGTGCAGTATCGAGGGAGTGCGACACACCAGTGCAGTACTGAGGGAGTGCTACACACCAGTGCAGTACCGAGGGAGTGCTACACATCCCAGTGCAGAACCGAGGGAGTGCTACACATCCCAGTGCAGTACTGAGGGAGTGCTACACATCCCAGTGCAGAACCGAGGGAGTGCTACACATCCCAGTGCAGTACCGAGGGAGTGCGACACACCAGTGCAGTACTGAGGGAGTGCTACACACCAGTGCAGTACCGAGGGAGTGCTACACATCCCAGTGCAGAACCGAGGGAGTGCTACACACCAGTGCGGTACCGAGGGAGTGCTACACACCAGTGCAGTACCAAGGGAGTGCCACACATCCCAGTGCAGTACCGAGGGAGTGATACACACCAGTGCAGTACCGAGGGAGTGCTACACATCCCAGTGCAGTACCGAGGGAGTGCTACACATCCCAGTGCAGAACCGAGGGAGTGCTACACACCAGTGCAGTACCGAGGGAGTGCTGCACACCAGTGCAGTACCAAGGGAGTGCTACACATCCCAGTGCAGTACCGAGGGAGTGTTACACACTCCAGTGCAGTACCGAGGGAGTGCTACACATCCCAGTGCAGTACCGAGGGAGTGTTACACACCCCAGTGCAGTACCGAGGGAGTGCTACACATCCCAGTGAAGTACCGAGGGAGTGCTACACATCCCAGTGCAGAACCGAGGGAGTGCTACACACCCCAGTGCAGTATCGAGGGCATGCTACACACCAGTGTATTACCGAGGGAGTGCTACACACCCCAGTGCAGTACCGAGGGAGTGCTACACACCAGTGCAGTACCAAGGGAGTGCTACACATCCCAGTGCAGTACCGAGGGAGTGCTGCACACCAGTGCAGTACCAAGGGAGGGCTACACATCCCAGTGCAGTACCGAGGGAGTGCTACACATCCCAGTGCAGGACCAAGGGAGTGCTACACATCCCAGTGCAGTACCAAGGGAGTGCTACACATCCCAGTGCAGTACCAAGGGAGTGCTACACACCAGTGCAGTACCGAGGGAGTGCTACACACCAGTGCAGTGCCAAGGGAGTGCTAAACACACCACTGCAGTACCAAGGGAGTGCTACACACCCCAGTGCAGTACCAAGGGAGTGCTACACACCAGTGCAGTGCCAAGGGAGTGCTAAACACACCAGTGCAGTGCCAAGGGAGTGCTAAACACACCAGTGCAGTACCGAGGGAGTGCTACACATCCCAGTGCAGTACCGAGGGAGTGCTACACATCCCAGTGCAGTACCGAGGGAGTGCTACACATCCCAGTGCAGTACCGAGGGAGTGCTACACATCCCAGTGCTAAATCGAGTGAGTGCTACACACCAGTGCAGTACCGAGGGATTGCGACACACCAGCGCAGTATCGAGGGAGTGCTACACACCAGTTCAGTACCGAGGGAGTGCTACACACCAGTGCAGTGCCAAGGGAGTGCTAAACACACCAGTGCAGTACCAAGGGAGTGCTACACATCCCAGTGCAGTACCGAGGGAGTGCAACACACCAGTGCAGTACTGAGGGAGTGCTACACATCCCAGTGCAGAACCGAGGGAGTGCTACACATCCCAGTGCAGTACCGAGGGAGTGCGACACACCAGTGCAGTACTGAGGGAGTGCTACACACCAGTGCAGTACCGAGGCAGTGCTTCACATCCCAGTGCAGTATCGAGGGAGTGCGACACACCAGTGCAGTACTGAGGGAGTGCTACACACCAGTGCAGTACCGAGGGAGTGCTACACATCCCAGTGCAGAACCGAGGGAGTGCTACACATCCCAGTGCAGTACTGAGGGAGTGCTACACATCCCAGTGCAGAACCGAGGGAGTGCTACACATCCCAGTGCAGTACCGAGGGAGTGCGACACACCAGTGCAGTACTGAGGGAGTGCTACACACCAGTGCAGTACCGAGGGAGTGCTACACATCCCAGTGCAGAACCGAGGGAGTGCTACACACCAGTGCGGTACCGAGGGAGTGCTACACACCAGTGCAGTACCAAGGGAGTGCCACACATCCCAGTGCAGTACCGAGGGAGTGATACACACCAGTGCAGTACCGAGGGAGTGCTACACATCCCAGTGCAGTACCGAGGGAGTGCTACACATCCCAGTGCAGAACCGAGGGAGTGCTACACACCAGTGCAGTACCGAGGGAGTGCTGCACACCAGTGCAGTACCAAGGGAGTGCTACACATCCCAGTGCAGTACCGAGGGAGTGTTACACACTCCAGTGCAGTACCGAGGGAGTGCTACACATCCCAGTGCAGTACCGAGGGAGTGTTACACACCCCAGTGCAGTACCGAGGGAGTGCTACACATCCCAGTGAAGTACCGAGGGAGTGCTACACATCCCAGTGCAGAACCGAGGGAGTGCTACACACCCCAGTGCAGTATCGAGGGCATGCTACACACCAGTGTATTACCGAGGGAGTGCTACACACCCCAGTGCAGTACCGAGGGAGTGCTACACACCAGTGCAGTACCAAGGGAGTGCTACACATCCCAGTGCAGTACCGAGGGAGTGCTGCACACCAGTGCAGTACCAAGGGAGGGCTACACATCCCAGTGCAGTACCGAGGGAGTGCTACACATCCCAGTGCAGGACCAAGGGAGTGCTACACATCCCAGTGCAGTACCAAGGGAGTGCTACACATCCCAGTGCAGTACCAAGGGAGTGCTACACACCAGTGCAGTACCGAGGGAGTGCTACACACCAGTGCAGTGCCAAGGGAGTGCTAAACACACCACTGCAGTACCAAGGGAGTGCTACACACCCCAGTGCAGTACCAAGGGAGTGCTACACACCAGTGCAGTGCCAAGGGAGTGCTAAACACACCAGTGCAGTACCAAGGGAGTGCTACACACCCCAGTGCAGTACCGAGGGTGTGCTACACATCCCAGTGCAGTACCGAGGGAGTGCTACACATCCCAGTGCAGTACCGAGGGAGTGCTACACATCCCAGTGCAGTACCAAGGGAGTGCTACACATCCCAGTGCAGTACCGAGGGAGTGCTACACATCCCAGTGCAGTACCGAGGGAGTGCCATACATCCCAGTGCAGTACCGAGGGAGTGCTACACATCCCCGTGCAGTACAGAGGGAGTGCTACACATCCCAGTGCAGTACCGAGGGAGTGCTACACATCCCAGTGCAGAATCGAGGGAGTGCTACACATCCCAGTGCAGTACCGAGGGAGTGCTACACACCAGTGAAGTACCGAGGGAGTGCTACAAATTCCAGTGCAGAATCGAGGGAGTGCTACACACCAGTGCAGTACCGAGGGATTGCGACACACCAGTGCAGTACCAAGGGAGTGCTACACATCCCAGTGAAGTACCAAGGGAGTGCTACACACACGTGCAGTACTGAGGGAGTGCTATACACCAGTGCAGTACCGAGGGAGTGCTACACAACAGTGCAGTACCCAGGGAGTGCTACA
The DNA here is from genome assembly GCF_036365525.1 of Heterodontus francisci. Classification (NCBI taxonomy): domain Eukaryota; kingdom Metazoa; phylum Chordata; class Chondrichthyes; order Heterodontiformes; family Heterodontidae; genus Heterodontus; species Heterodontus francisci. The sequence goes on from NC_090377.1 coordinate 8,019,181, forward strand.
CACCAGTGCAGTATCGAGGGAGTGCTACACACAAGTGCAGTACTGAGGGAGTGCTACACACCAGTGCAGTACCGAGGGAGTGCTACACATCCCAGTGAAGTACCTAGGGAGTGCTACACACCAGTGCAGTACCAAGGGAGTGCTACACACCAGTGCAGTACCGCGGGAGTGCTACACACACCAATGCAGTACCGAGGGAGTGCGACACATCCCAGTGCAGTACCGAGGGAGTGCTGCACACGAATGCAGTACCGAGGGAGTGCTACACACCAGTGCAGTTCCGAGGGAGTGCAACACACCAGTGCAGTACCGAGGGAGTGCTACACACCAGTGCAGTACCGAGGGAGTGCAACACACCAGTGCAGGACCAAGGGAGTGCTACACATCCCAGTGCAGTACCGAGGGAGTGCTACACATCCCAGTGCAGTACCGAGGGAGTGCTACACATCCCAGTGCAGGACCAAGGGAGTGCTACACATCCCAGTGCAGTACCAAGGGAGTGCTGCACATCCCAGTGCAGGACCAAGGGAGTGCTACACATCCCAGTGCAGTACCAAGGGAGTGCTGCACACCAGTGCAGTACCGAGGGAGTGCGACACACCAGTGCAGTGCCAAGGGAGTGCTAAACACACCAGTGCAGTACCAAGGGAGTGCTACACACCCCAGTGCAGTACCAAGGGAGTGCTACACACCAGTGCAGTGCAAAGGGAGTGCTAAACACACCAGTGCAGTACCAAGGGAGTGCTACACACCCCAGTGCAGTGCCAAGGGAGTGCTAACCACACCAGTGCAGTACCAAGGGAGTGCTACACATCCCAGTGCAGTACCGAGGGAGTGCTACACACCGGTGCAGTACCGAGGGAGTGCTACACATCCCAGTGCAGAACCGAGGGAGTGCTACACATCCCAGTGCAGTACCGAGGGAGTGCGACACACCAGTGCACTACTGAGGGAGTGCTACACACCAGTGCAGTACCGAGGGAGTGCTACACATCCCAGTGCAGTATCGAGGGAGTGCTACACACCAGTGCAGTACCGAGGCAGTGCTACACACCAGTGCAGTACCGAGGGAGTGCTACACACCAGTGCAGTACCGAGGGAGTGCTACACATCCCAGTGCAGTAACGAGGGAGTGCAACACATCCCAGTGCAGAACCGAGGGAGTGCTACACACCAGTGCAGTACCGAGGGAGTGCTGCACACCAGTGCAGTACCAAGGGAGTGCTACACATCCCAGTGCAGTACCGAGGGAGTGTTACACACTCCAGTGCAGTACCGAGGGAGTGCTACACATCCCAGTGCAGGACCGAGGGAGTGTTACACACCCCAGTGCAGTACCGAGGGAGTGCTACATATCCCAGTGAAGTACCGAGGGAGTGCTACACATCCCAGTGCAGAACCGAGGGAGTGCTACACACCAGTGCAGTACCAAGGGAGTGCTACACATCCCAGTGAGGTACCGAGGGAGTGTTACACACCAGTGCAGTACTGAGGGAGTGCTACACACCAGTGTAGTACCGAGGGAGTGCTACACACCAGTGAAGTACCGAGAGAGTGCTACACACCCCAGTGCAGTATCGAGGGAGTGCTACACACCAGTGAAGTACCGAGAGAGTGCTACACACCCCAGTGCAGTATCGAGGGAGTGCTACACATCCCAGTGCAGTACCGAGGGAGTGCTACACACCAGTGCAGTATCGAGGGAGTGCTGCACATCCCAGTGCAGTACCGAGGGAGTGCTACACACCAGTGAAGTACCGGGGGAGTGCTACACCCCAGAGCAGTATCGAGGGAGTGCTGCACATCCCAGTGTATTACCGAGGGAGTGCTACACACCCCAGTGCAGTATGGAGGGAGTGCTACACATCCCAGTGCAGTACCAAGGGAGTGCCACACATCCTAGTGCAGTACCGAGGGAGTGCTACACACCAGTGCAGTACCAAGGGAGTGCTGCACACCAGTGCAGTACCGAGGGAGTGCTACACATCCCAGTGCAGTACCGAGGGAGTGCTACACATCAAAGTGCAGTACCGAGGGAGTGCTACACATCCCAGTACAGTACCGAGGGAGTGCTGCACACCACTGCAGTACCAAGGGAGTGCTACACATCCCAGTGCAGTACCGAGGGAGTGCTACACATCCCAGTGCAGTACCGAGGGAGTGTTACACACCCCAGTGCAGTACCGAGGGAGTGCTACACATCCCAGTGCAGAACCGAGGGAGTGCTACACACCAGTGCAGTACCAAGGGAGTGCTACACGCCAGTGCAGTACCAAGGGAGTGCTACACATCCCAGTGAAGTTCCGAGGGAGTGCTACACATCCCAGTGAAGTACCGAGGGAGTGCTACACACCAGTGCAGTACCGAGGGAGTGCTACACACACCAGTGCAGTACCGAGGGAGTGCTACACACACCCGTGCAGTACCAAGGGAGTACTACACATCCCAGTGAAGTACCGAGGGAGTGCTACACACCAATGCAGTACCGAGGGAGTGCTACACACCAATGCAGTAACGAGGGAGTGCTACACACCAATGCAGTACCGAGGGAGTGCTACACACCAATGCAGTACCGAGGGAGTGCTACACATCCCAGTGCAGTACCGAAGGGGTGCTACACACCAGTGAAGTACCGAGGGAGTGCTGCACAACAATGCAGTACCGAGGGAGTGCGACACATCCCAGTGCAGTACCGAGGGAGTGCTACACACCAGGGCAATACCGAGGGAGTGCTGCACACCAATGCAGTACCGAGGGAGTGCTACACACCAGTGCAGTACCGAGGGAGTGCTACACACCAGTGCAGTGCTGAGGGAGTGCTGCACACCAATGCAGTACCGAGGGAGTGCTCCACACCAGTGCAGTACCGAGGGAGTGCTACACACCAGTGCAGTACCGAGGGAGTGCTACACACCAGTGCAGTACCGAGGGAGTGCTACACACCAGTGCAGTTCCGAGGGAGTGCTACACACCAGTGCAGTTCCGAGGGAGTGCTACACACCAGTGCATTACCGAGGGGGTGCTACACAACAGTGCAGTACCAAGGGAGTGCTACACACCAGTGAAGTACCGAGGGAGTGCTACACACCAGTGCAGTACCAAGGGAGTGCTAGACATCCCAGTGCAGGACCAAGAGAGTGCTACACATCCCAGTGCAGTACCGAGGGAGTGCTACACATCCCAGTGCAGTACCGAGGGAGTGCTACACACCAGTGCAGTACCGAGGGAGTGCTACACATCCCAGTGCAGTCCCGAGGGAGTGCTACACACCAGTGCAGTACCGAGGGAGTGCTACACACCAGTGCAGTACCGAGGGAGTGCTCCACACCAGTGCAGTACCGAGGGAGTGCTACACACCAGTGCAGTACCGAGGGAGTGCTACACACCAGTGCAGTACCGAGGGAGTGCTACACACCAGTGCAGTTCCGAGGGAGTGCTACACATCCCAGTGCAGTACCGAGGGAGTGCTACACATCCCAGTGCAGGACCAAGAGAGTGCTACACATCCCAGTGCAGTACCGAGGGAGTGCTACACATCCCAGTGCAGTACCGAGGGAGTGCTACACACCAGTGCAGTACCGAGGGAGTGCTACACACCAGTGCAGTACCGAGGGAGTGCTACACACCAGTGCAGTACCGAGGGAGTGCTACACATCGCAGTGCAGTATCGAGGGAGTGCTACACACCAGTGCAGTACCGAGGGAGTGCTACACATCCCAGTGCAGTACCGAGGGAGTGCTACACACCAGTGCAGTACCGAGGGAGTACTACACATCGCAGTGCAGTACCGAGGGAGTGCTACACCCCAGTGCAGTACCGAGGGAGTGCTACACACCAATGCAGTACCGAGGGAGTGCTACACACCAATGCAGTACCAAGGGAGTGCTACACACCTTAGCAGTACCGAGGGAGTGCTACACACCAATGCAGTACCGAGGGAGTGCTACACACCAGTGAAGTACCGAGGGAGTGCTACACACCTCAGCAGTACCGAGGGAGTGCTACACATCACAGTGAAGTATCAAGGGAGTGCTACACATCACAGTGAAGTATCGAGGGAGTGCTACACACCAGTGCAGTAGGGAGGGAGTGCTACACACCAATGCAGTACCGAGGGAGTGCTACACATCCCAGTGAAGTACCGAGGGTGTGCTACACACCAGTGCAGTAGGGAGGGAGTGCTACACACCAGTGCAATACCGAGGGAGTGCTACACATCACAGTGAAGTACCGAGGGAGTGCTACACACCAGTGCAATACCGAGGGAGTGCTACACATCCCAGTGAAGTACCGAGGGAGTGCTACACACCAGTGCAGTACCGAGGGAGTGCTACACATCTCAGTGCAGTACCGAGGGAGTGCTACACACCAGTGCAGTACTGAGGGAGTGCTACACACCAATGCAGTACCGAGGGAGTGCTACACACCAGTGAAGTACCGAGGGAGTGCGACACATCCCAGTGCAGTACCGAGGGAGTGCTACACACCAGTGCAGCACCCAGGGAGTGCAACACACCAGTGCAGTACCGAGGGAGTGCTACACAACAGTGCAGTACCCAGGGAGTGCAACACACCAGTGCAGTACCGAGGGAGTGCGACACAACAGTGCAGTACCGAGGGAGTGCTGCACACCAATGCAGTACCGAGGGAGTGCTACACACCAGTGCAGTACCGAGGGAGTGCTACACACCAATGCAGTACCGAGGGAGTGCTACACATCACAGTGAAGTACCGAGGGAGTGCTACACACCAGTGCAGTACCGAGGGAGTGCTACACACCAGTGCAGTACCGAGGGAGTGCGACACACCAGTGCAGTACCGAGGGAGTGCTACACATCCCAGTGCAGTACCAAGGGAGTGCTGCACACCAGTGCAGTACCGAGGGAGTGCTGCACACCAGTGCAGTACCGAGGGAGTGCTACACACCAGTGCAGTACCGAGGGAGTGCTGCACACCAGTACAGCACCAAGGGAGTGCTGCACACCAATGCAGTACCGAGGGTTTGCTACACACCTGTACAGTACCGAGGGAGTGCTGCACACCAGTACAGTACCAAGGGAGTGCTACACATCCCAGTGCAGTACCGAGGGAGTGCAACACACCAGTGCAGTACCGAGGGAGTGCAACACACCAGTGCAGTACCGAGGGAGTGCTACACACCAGTTCAGTACCGAGGGAGTGCTACACACCAGTGCAGTGCCAAGGGAGTGCTAAACACCCCAGTGCAGTACCGAGCGAGTGCTACACACCAGTGCAGTACCGAGGGAGTGCTACACACCCCAGTGCAGTGCCAAGGGAGTGCTACACACCCCAGTGCAGTACCGAGGGAGTGCTACACATCCCAGTGCAGTACCGAGGGAGTGCTACACACCAGTGCAGTACCGAGGGAGTGCTACACATCCCAGTGCAGTAACGAGGGAGTGCTACACACCAGTGCAGTACCAAGGGAGTGCTACACACCCCAGTGCAGTAACGAGGGAGTGCTACACACCAGTGCAGTACCGAGGGAGTGCTACACACCCCAGTGCAGTACCGAGGGAGTGCTGCACACCAGTGCAGTACCAAGGGAGTTCTAAACATCCCAGTGCAGTACCGAAGGAGTGATACACATCCCAGTGCAGTACCGAAGGAGTGATACACATCCCAGTGCTGTACCGAGGGAGAGCTAGACATCCCAGTGCAGTACCGAGGGAGCGCTACACATCCCAGTGCAGTACCGAGGGAGTGCTACACACCAGTGCAGTACCGAGGGAGTGCTACACATCCCAGTGAAGTACCGAGGGAGTGCTACACATCCCAGTGCAGTACCGAGGGAGTGCTACACATCCCAGTAAAGTACCGAGGGAGTGCTACACATCCCAGTGCAGTACCGAGGGAGTGCTACACATCCCAGTGCAGAATCGAGGGAGTGCTACACATCCCAGTGCAGAATCGAGGGAGTGCTACACACACCAGTGCAGTACCGAGGGAGTGCTACACATCCCAGTAAAGTACCGAGGGAGTGCTACACATCCCAGTGCAGTACCGAGGGAGTGCTAAACATCCCAGTGAAGTACCGAGGGGGTGCTACACACCAGTGCAGTACCGAGGGAGTGCTACACATCCCAGTACAGTACCGAGGGAGTGCTACACACCCCAGTGCAGTATCGAGGGAGTGCTACACACCAGTGCAGTACCGAGGGAGTGCTACACACCAGTGCAGTATCAAGGGAGTGCTACACACCCCAGTGCAGTATCGAGGGAGTGCTACACATCCCAGTACAGTACCGAGGGAGTGCTACACACCCCAGTGCAGTACCGAGGGAGTGCTACACACCCCAGTGAAGTACCGAGGGAGTGCTACACATCCCAGGGCAGTACCGAGGGAGTGCTACACATCCCAGTACAGTATCGAGGGAGTGCTGCACCCCAGTGTATTACCGAGGGAGTGCTACACACCCCAGTGCAGTACCGAGGGAGTGCTACACACCAGTGCAGTACCGAGGGAGTGCTACACACCCCAGTGCAGTACCGAGGGAGTGTTACACACCCCAGTGCAGTACCGAGGGAGTGCTACACATCCCAGTGCAGAACCGAGGGAGTGCTACACACCAGTGCAGTACCAAGGGAGTGCTACACGCCAGTGCAGTACCAAGGGAGTGCTACACATCCCAGTGAAGTTCCGAGGGAGTGCTACACATCCCAGTGAAGTACCGAGGGAGTGCTACACACCAGTGCAGTACCGAGGGAGTGCTACACACACCAGTGCAGTACCGAGGGAGTGCTACACACACCCGTGCAGTACCAAGGGAGTACTACACATCCCAGTGAAGTACCGAGGGAGTGCTACACACCAATGCAGTACCGAGGGAGTGCTACACACCAATGCAGTAACGAGGGAGTGCTACACACCAATGCAGTACCGAGGGAGTGCTACACACCAATGCAGTACCGAGGGAGTGCTACACATCCCAGTGCAGTACCGAAGGGGTGCTACACACCAGTGAAGTACCGAGGGAGTGCTGCACAACAATGCAGTACCGAGGGAGTGCGACACATCCCAGTGCAGTACCGAGGGAGTGCTACACACCAGGGCAATACCGAGGGAGTGCTGCACACCAATGCAGTACCGAGGGAGTGCTACACACCAGTGCAGTACCGAGGGAGTGCTACACACCAGTGCAGTGCTGAGGGAGTGCTGCACACCAATGCAGTACCGAGGGAGTGCTCCACACCAGTGCAGTACCGAGGGAGTGCTACACACCAGTGCAGTACCGAGGGAGTGCTACACACCAGTGCAGTACCGAGGGAGTGCTACACACCAGTGCAGTTCCGAGGGAGTGCTACACACCAGTGCAGTTCCGAGGGAGTGCTACACACCAGTGCATTACCGAGGGGGTGCTACACAACAGTGCAGTACCAAGGGAGTGCTACACACCAGTGAAGTACCGAGGGAGTGCTACACACCAGTGCAGTACCAAGGGAGTGCTAGACATCCCAGTGCAGGACCAAGAGAGTGCTACACATCCCAGTGCAGTACCGAGGGAGTGCTACACATCCCAGTGCAGTACCGAGGGAGTGCTACACACCAGTGCAGTACCGAGGGAGTGCTACACATCCCAGTGCAGTCCCGAGGGAGTGCTACACACCAGTGCAGTACCGAGGGAGTGCTACACACCAGTGCAGTACCGAGGGAGTGCTCCACACCAGTGCAGTACCGAGGGAGTGCTACACACCAGTGCAGTACCGAGGGAGTGCTACACACCAGTGCAGTACCGAGGGAGTGCTACACACCAGTGCAGTTCCGAGGGAGTGCTACACACCAGTGCAGTTCCGAGGGAGTGCTACACACCAGTGCATTACCGAGGGGGTGCTACACACCAGTGCAGTACCAAGGGAGTGCTACACACCAGTGAAGTACCGAGGGAGTGCTACACACCAGTGCAGTACCAAGGGAGTGCTAGACACCAGAGCAGTACCGAGGGAGTGCTACACATCCCAGTGCAGTACCGAGGGAGTGCTACACATCCCAGTGCAGGACCAAGAGAGTGCTACACATCCCAGTGCAGTACCGAGGGAGTGCTACACATCCCAGTGCAGTACCGAGGGAGTGCTACACACCAGTGCAGTACCGAGGGAGTGCTACACACCAGTGCAGTACCGAGGGAGTGCTACACACCAGTGCAGTACCGAGGGAGTGCTACACATCGCAGTGCAGTATCGAGGGAGTGCTACACACCAGTGCAGTACCGAGGGAGTGCTACACATCCCAGTGCAGTACCGAGGGAGTGCTACACACCAGTGCAGTACCGAGGGAGTACTACACATCGCAGTGCAGTACCGAGGGAGTGCTACACCCCAGTGCAGTACCGAGGGAGTGCTACACACCAATGCAGTACCGAGGGAGTGCTACACACCAATGCAGTACCAAGGGAGTGCTACACACCTTAGCAGTACCGAGGGAGTGCTACACACCAATGCAGTACCGAGGGAGTGCTACACACCAGTGAAGTACCGAGGGAGTGCTACACACCTCAGCAGTACCGAGGGAGTGCTACACATCACAGTGAAGTATCAAGGGAGTGCTACACATCACAGTGAAGTATCGAGGGAGTGCTACACACCAGTGCAGTAGGGAGGGAGTGCTACACACCAATGCAGTACCGAGGGAGTGCTACACATCCCAGTGAAGTACCGAGGGTGTGCTACACACCAGTGCAGTAGGGAGGGAGTGCTACACACCAGTGCAATACCGAGGGAGTGCTACACATCACAGTGAAGTACCGAGGGAGTGCTACACACCAGTGCAATACCGAGGGAGTGCTACACATCCCAGTGAAGTACCGAGGGAGTGCTACACACCAGTGCAGTACCGAGGGAGTGCTACACATCTCAGTGCAGTACCGAGGGAGTGCTACACACCAGTGCAGTACTGAGGGAGTGCTACACACCAATGCAGTACCGAGGGAGTGCTACACACCAGTGAAGTACCGAGGGAGTGCGACACATCCCAGTGCAGTACCGAGGGAGTGCTACACACCAGTGCAGCACCCAGGGAGTGCAACACACCAGTGCAGTACCGAGGGAGTGCTACACAACAGTGCAGTACCCAGGGAGTGCAACACACCAGTGCAGTACCGAGGGAGTGCGACACAACAGTGCAGTACCGAGGGAGTGCTGCACACCAATGCAGTACCGAGGGAGTGCTACACACCAGTGCAGTACCGAGGGAGTGCTACACACCAATGCAGTACCGAGGGAGTGCTACACATCACAGTGAAGTACCGAGGGAGTGCTACACATCCCAGTGCAGAATCGAGGGAGTGCTACACATCCCAGTGCAGAATCGAGGGAGTGCTACACACACCAGTGCAGTACCGAGGGAGTGCTACACATCCCAGTAAAGTACCGAGGGAGTGCTACACATCCCAGTGCAGTACCGAGGGAGTGCTAAACATCCCAGTGAAGTACCGAGGGGGTGCTACACACCAGTGCAGTACCGAGGGAGTGCTACACATCCCAGTACAGTACCGAGGGAGTGCTACACACCCCAGTGCAGTATCGAGGGAGTGCTACACACCAGTGCAGTACCGAGGGAGTGCTACACACCAGTGCAGTATCAAGGGAGTGCTACACACCCCAGTGCAGTATCGAGGGAGTGCTACACATCCCAGTACAGTACCGAGGGAGTGCTACACACCCCAGTGCAGTACCGAGGGAGTGCTACACACCCCAGTGAAGTACCGAGGGAGTGCTACACATCCCAGGGCAGTACCGAGGGAGTGCTACACATCCCAGTACAGTATCGAGGGAGTGCTGCACCCCAGTGTATTACCGAGGGAGTGCTACACACCCCAGTGCAGTACCGAGGGAGTGCTACACACCCCAGTGCAGTATCGAGGGAGTGCTACACACCCCAGTGCAGTATCGAGGGAGTGCTACACACCCCAGTGCAGTATCGAGGGAGTGCTACACATCCCAGTGAAGTACCGAGGGAGTGCTACACATCCCAGTGCAGTACCGAGGGAGTGCTACACACCCCAGTGCAGTATCGAGGGAGTGCTACACACCCCAGTGCAGTATCGAGGGAGTGCTACACACCCCAGTGCAGTATCGAGGGAGTGCTACACACCCCAGTGCAGTATCGAGGGAGTGCTACACATCCCAGTGAAGTACCGAGGGAGTGCTACACATCCCAGTGCAGTACCGAGGGAGTGCTACACACCCCAGTGAAGTACCGAGGGAGTGCTACACATCCCAGTGCAGTACCGAGGGAGTGCTACACACCCCAGTGCAGTATCGAGGGAGTGCTACACATCCCAGTACAGTACCGAGGGAGTGCTACACACCCCAGTGAAGTACCGAGGGAGTGCTACACATCCCAGTGTATTACCGAGGGAGTGCGACACACCCTAGTGCAGTACCGAGGGAGTGCTACACATCCCAGTGCAGTACCGAGGGAGTGCTACACACCAGTGCAGTACCGAGGGAGTGCTGCACACCAATGCAGTACCAAGGCAGTGCTACACATCCCAGTGCAGTCCCGAGGGAGTGCTAAATATCCCAGTGAGGTACCGAGGGAGTGCTACACATCCCAGTGCAGTACCGAGGGAGTGCAACACACCAGTGCAGTACCGAGGGAGTGCTACACATCCCAGTGCAGTACCGAGGGAGTGCTACACATCCCAGTGCAGTACCGAGGGAGTGCTACACATCCCAGTGCAGAACCGAGGGAGTGCTACACACCAGTGCAGTACCGAGGGAGTGCTACACATCCCAGTGCAGTTCCGAGGGAGTGTTACACACCCCAGTGCAGTACCGAGGGAGTGCTACACATCCCAGTGCAGTTCCGAGGGAGTGTTACACACCCCAGTGAAGTACCGAGGGAGTGCTACACACCAGTGCAATACCGAGGGAGTGCTTCACACCAGTGCAGTACCGACGGAGTGCTACACACCAGTGAAGTGCCGACGGAGTGCTACACATCCCAGTGCAGTACCGAGGGAGTGCTACACACCCCAGTGCAGTACCGAGGGAGTGCTACACACCAGTGAAGTACCGAGGGAGTGCTACACACGGGTGAAATACCGAGGGAGATCTACACACCAGTGAAGTACCGAGGGAGTGCTACACACCAGTGCAGTACCGAGGGAGTGCTACACACCAGTGCAGTACCGAGGGAGTGCTACACATCCCAGTGCAGTACCGAGGGAGTGCTACACACCAGTGAAGTACCGAGGGAGTGCTACACACCAGTGCAGTACCGAGGGACTGCTACATATCCCAGTGCAGTACCGAGGGAGTGCTACACATCCCAGTGCAGTACCGAGGGAGTGCTACACATCCCAGTGCAGAACCGAGGGAGTGCTACACACCAGTGCAGTACCGAGGGAGTGCTGCACATCCCAGTGCAGTTCCGAGGGAGTGTTACACACCCCAGTGCAGTACCGAGGGAGTGCTACACACCAGTGCAGTACCGAGGGAGTGCTGCACACCAATGCAGTACCAAGGCAGTGCTACACATCCCAGTGCAGTACCGAGGGAGTGCAACACACCAGTGCAGTACCGAGGGAGTGCAACACACCAGTGCAGTACTGAGGGAGTGCTACACATCCCAGTGCAGTACCGAGGGAGTGCTACACATCCCAGTGCAGTACCGAGGGAGTGCTACACATCCCAGTGCAGAACCGAGGGAGTGCTACACACCAGTGCAGTACCGAGGGAGTGCTACACATCCCAGTGCAGTTCCGAGGGAGTGTTACACACCCCAGTGAAGTACCGAGGGAGTGCTACACACCAGTGAAGTACCGAGGGAGTGCGACACATCCCAGTGCAGTACCGAGGGAGTGCTACACACCAGTGCAGTACCGACGGAGTGCGACACATCCCAGTGCAGAACCGAGGGAGTGCTACACACCAGTGCAGTACCGAGGGAGTGCGACACATCCCAGTGCAGAACCGAGGGAGTGCTACACACCAGTGCAGTACCGAGGGAGTGTTACACACCCCAGTGCAGTACCGAGGGAGTGCTACACATCCCAGTGCAGTTCCGAGGGAGTGTTACACACCCCAGTGAAGTACCGAGGGAGTGCTACACACCAGTGAAGTACCGAGGGAGTGCGACACATCCCAGTGCAGTACCGACGGAGTGCTACACACCAGTGCAGTACCGACGGAGTGCTACACACCAGTGAAGTGCCGAAGGAGTGCTACACATCCCAGTGCAGTACCGAGGGAGTGCTACACACCAGTGAAGTACCGAGGGAGTGCTACACACTAGTGAAATACCGAGGGAGATCTACACACCAGTGAAGTACCGAGGGAGTGCTACACACCAGTGCAGTACCGAGGGAGTGCTACACGTCCCAGTGCAGTACCAAGGGAGTGCTACACACCAGTGAAGTACCGAGGGAGTGCTACACATCCCAGTGCAGTACCGAGGGAGTGCTACACACCAGTGAAGTACCGAGGGAGTGCTACACATCCCAGTGCAGTACCGAGGGAGTGCTACACACCAGTGCAGTACTGAGGGAGTGCTGCACACCAGTGCAGTACCAAGGGAGGGCTACACACCAGTGCAGTACCGAGGGAGTGCTACACAGCAGTGCAGTACCGAGGGAGTGCTACACATCCCAGTGAAGTACCGAGGGAGTGCTACACACCAGTGCAGTACCAAGGGAGGGCTACACACCAGTGCAGTACCAAGGGAGTGCTACACAGCAGTGCAGTACCGAGGGAGTGCTACACATCCCAGTGCAGTACCAAGGGAGTGCTACACACCAGTGATGTACCGAGGGAGTGCGACACACCAGTGCAGTACCGAGGGAGTGCTACACACCAGTGATGTACCGAGGGAGTGCTACACACCAGTGCAGTACCAAGGGAGTGCTACACCCCAGTGATGTACCGAGGGAGTGCGACACACCAGTGCAGTACCGAGGGAGTGCGACACACCAGTGCAGTACCAAGGGAGTGCTAGACACCAGTGATGTACCGAGGGAGTGCGACACACCAGTGCAGTAGCGAGGGAGTGCTGCACACCAGTGAAGTACCGAGGGAGTGCTACACACCAGTGAAGTACCGAGGGAGTGCTGCACACCAGTGAAGTACCGAGGATGTGCTGCACACCAGTGAAGTTCCGAGGGAGTGCTACACACCAGTGAAGTACCGAGGGAGTGCTACACCCCAGTGCAGTACCGAGGGAGTGCTGCACACCAGTGAAGTACCGAGGGAGTGCTACACCCCAGTGCAGTACCGAGGGAGTGCGACACACCAGTGAAGTACCGAGGGAGTGCTACACACCAGTGAAGTACCGAGGGAGTGCTACACCCCAGTGCAGTACCGAGGGAGTGCTGCACACCAGTGAAGTACCGAGGGAGTGCTACACACCAGTGAAGTACCGAGGGAGTGCTACACACCAGTGAAGTACCGAGGGAGTGCTACACCCCAGTGCAGTACCGAGGGAGTGCTACACACCAGTGAAGTACCGAGGGAGTGCTACACACCAGTGAAGTACCGAGGGAGTGCTACACCCCAGTGCAGTACCGAGGGAGTGCTACACACCAGTGAAGTACCGAGGGAGTGCTACACCCCAGTGCAGTACCAAGGGAGTGCGATACATCCCAGTGCAGTACCGAGGGAGTGCTACACACAAGTGCAGTACCGAGGGAGTGCCACACGCCAGTGCAGTACCGAGGGAGTGCTACACATCCCAGTACAATACCGAGGGAGTGCTACACATCCCAGTGCAGTATCAAGGGAGTGCTACACACCAGTGCAGTACCAAGGGAGTGCTACACACCAGTGCAGTACCAAGGGAGTGCTACACACCAGTGCAGTACCAAGGGAGTGCTACACACCAGTGCAGTACCAAGGGAGTGCTACACACCAGTGCAGTACCAAAGGAGTGCTATACACCAGTGCAGTACCGAGGGAGTGCTACACACCCCAGTGCAGTACCAAGGGAGTACTACCCACCAGTGCAGTACCAAGGGAGTGCTATACACCAGTGCAGTACCAAGGGAGTGCTACACACCAGTGCAGTACCAAGGGAGTGCTACACACCAGTGCAGTACCAAGGGAGTGCTATACACCAGTGCAGTACCGAGGGAGTGCTACACACCCCAGTGCAGTACCAAGGGAGTGCTACCCACCAGTGCAGTACCAAGGGACTGCTATACACCAGTGCAGTACGAAGGGAGTGCTACACACCAGTGCAGTACCAAGGGAGTGCTACACACCAGTGCAGTACCAAGGGAGTGCTATACACCAGTGCAGTACCGAGGGAGTGCTACACACCAGTGCAGTACCAAGGGAGTGCTAAACACCAGTGCAGTACCGAGGGAGTGCTACACACCAGTGCAGTACCGAGGGAGTGCTACACACCAGTGCACTACCAAGGGAGTGCTAAACACCAGTGCAGTACCGAGGGAGTGCTACACACCAGTGCAGTACCGAGGGAGTGCTACACACCAGTGCAGTACCGAGGGAGTGCTACACATCAGTGCAGTACCAAGGGAGTGCTACACACTAGTGCAGTACCAAGGGAGTGCTACACACCAGTGCAGTACCAAGGGAGTTCTACACACCAGTGCAGTACCAAGGGAGTGCTACACACCAGTGCAGTACCAAGGGAGTGCTACACACCAGTGCAGTACCAAGGGAGTGCTACACACAAGTGCAGTACCGAGGGAGTGCTACACACCAGTGCAGTACCGAGGGAGTGCTACACATCAGTGCAGTACCAAGGGAGTGCTACACACCAGTGCAGTACCGAGGGAGTGCTACACACCAGTGCAGTACCAAGGGAGTGCTACACACCCCAGTGCAGTACCAAGGGAGTGCTACACATCAGTGCATTACCGAGGGTGTGCTACACACCAGTGAAGTACCGAGGCAATGCTACACAGCAGTGAAGCACCGAGGGAGTGCTACACACCAGTGCAGTACCGAGGGAGTGCTACACATCAGTGCAGTACCAAGGGAGTGCTAAACATCCCAGTGAAGTACCGAGGAAGTGCTACACACCAGTGCAGTACCGAGGGAGTGCTACACACCAGTGAAATACCGAGGGAGTGCTACACACCAGTGAATTACCGAGGGAGTGCTACACACCAGTGAAGTACCGAGGGACTGCTACACACCAGTGAAGTACCGAGGGAGTGCTACACACCAGTGCAGTACCGAGGGACTGCTACACACCAGTGAAGTACCGAGGGAGTGCTACACACCAGTGCAGTACCAAGGGAGTGCTATACATCCCAGTGCAGTACCGAGGGAGTGCTACACCCCAGTGCAGTACCGAGGGAGTGCTACACACCAGTGAAGTACCAAGGGAGTGCTATACATCCCAGTGCAGTACCGAGGGAGCGCTACACACAAGTGCAGTACCGAGGGAGTGCTACACACCAGTGCAGTACCGAGGGAGTGCTACACACCAGTGCAGTACCGAGGGAGTGCTACACACCAGTGAAGTACCAAGGGAGTGCTATACATCCCAGTGCAGTACCGAGGGAGTGCTACACACAGGTGCAGTACCGAGGGAGTGCTACACACCAGTGCAGTACCGAGGGAGTGCTACACACCACAGTGCAGTACCAAAGGATTGCTACACACCAGTGCAGTACCGAGGGAGTGCTACACATCCCAGTACAATACCGAGGGAGTGCTACACACCCCAGTGCAGTACCAAAGGAGTGCTACACACCAGTGCAGTACCGAGGGAGTGCTACACATCCCAGTACAATAAAGAGGGAGTGCTACACACCCCAGTGCAGTACCAAGGGAGTGCTACACACCAGTGCAGTACCAAGGGAGTGCTACCCACCAGTGCAGTACCAAGGGAGTGCTATACACCAATGCAGTACAGAGGGAGTGCTACACACCCCAGTGCAGTACCAAGGGAGTGCTACACACCAGTGCAGTACCAAGGGAGTGCTACACACCAGTGCAGTACCAAGGGAGTGCTACACACCCCAGTGCAGTACCAAGGGAGTGCTACCCACCAGTCCAGTACCGAGGGAGTGCTACACACCAGTGCAGTGCCAAGGGAGTGCTACACGCCAGTGCAGGACCGAGGGAGTGCTGCACACCAGTGCAGGACCGAGGGATTGCTACACACCAGTGCACTACCAAAGGAGTGCTAAACACCAGTGCAGTACCGAGGGAGTGCTACACACCAGTGCAGTACCGAGGGAGTGCTACACATCAGTGCAGTACCGAGGGAGTGCTACACATCAGTGCAGTACCAAGGGCGTGCTGCACACCAGTGCAGTACCGAGGGAGTGCTACACACCAGTGCAGTACCAAGGGAGTGCTACACACCAGTGCAGTACCGAGGGAGTGCTACACACCAGTGCAGTACCAAGGGAGTGCTACACGCTAGTGCAGGACCGAGGGAGTGCTGCACACCAGTGCAGGACCGAGGGATTGCTGCACACCAGTGCAGTACCAAGGGAGTGCTATACACCAGTGCAGTACCGAGGGAGTGCTACACACCAGTGCAGTACCAAGGGAGTTCTACACACCAGTGCAGTACCAAGGAAGTGATACACACCAGTGCAGTACCGAGGGAGTGCTACACACCAGTGCAGTACCAAGGGAGTGCTACACACAAGTGCAGTACCGAGGGAGTGCGACACACCCCAGTGCAGTACCAAGGGATTGCTCCACCACAGTGCATGACCAAGGGAGTGCTCCACCCCAGTGCAGTACCGAGGGAGTGCTACGCACCAGTGCAGTACCGAGGGAGTGCTACACACCAGTGCAGTACCGAGGGACTGCTGCACACCAGTGCAGTACCAAGGGAGTGCTACACACAAGTGCAGTACCGAGGGAGTGCTACACACCCCAGTGCAGTACCAGGGGATTGCTCCACCACAGTGCATGACCAAGGGGGTGCTCCACCCCAGTGCAGTACCAAGGGAGTGCTACACGCCAGTGCAGTACCAAGGGAGTGCTACACACCAGTGAAGTACCGAGGGACTGCTACATATCCCAGTGCAGTACCGAGGGAGTGCTACACACCAGTGAAGTACCGAGGGACTGCTACATATCCCAGTGCAGTACCGAGGGAGTGCTACACACCAGTGAAGTACCGAGGGACTGCTACATATCCCAGTGCAGTACCGAGGGAGTGCTACACACCAGTGAAGTATCGAGGGACTGCTACATATCCCAGTGCAGTACCAAGGGAGTGCTACACACCCCAGTGCAGTACCAAGGAAGTGCTACACACCCCAGTGCAGTACCAAGGGAGTGCTATTCACCAGTGCAGTACCAAGGGAGTGCTACACACCCCAGTGCAGAACCAAGGAAGTGCTACACACGCCATTGCAGTACCGAGGGAGTGCTACACACACCAGTGTAATACCGAGGGAGAGCTACACACCAGTGCAATACCGAGGGAGTGCTACACACCAGTGCAGTACCAAGGGAGTGCTACACACCCCAGTGTAATACCGAAGGAGTGCTACACACACCAGTACAGTACTGAGGGAGTGCTACACACCAGTGCAGTACCAAGGAAGTGCTAAAAACACCAGTGCAGTACTGAGGGAGTGCTACACACTCCAGTGCAGTACTGAGGGAGTGCTAAAAACACCAGAGCAGTACCGAGAGAGTGCTAAAAACACTGGTGCAGTACTGAGGGAGTGCTACACACTCCAGTGCAGTACCGAGGGAGTGCGACACACACCAGTGCAGTACCGAGAGAGTGCTACACACCAGTGCAGTAACAAGGGAGTGCTGCACACCAGTACATGTCCAAAGGGAGTGCTGCACATCCCAGTGCAGTACCGAGGGAGTGCTACAAACCAGTGCAGTACTGAGGGAGTGCTGCACATCCCAGTGCAGTATCGAGGGAGTGCTACACACCAGTGTAGTACTGAGGGAAAGCTACACACTCCAGTGCAGTACCGAGGGAGTGCTAAAACACCAGAGCAGTACTGAGGGAGTGCCAGAAACACCAGTGCAGAACCAAGGAAGTGCTACACACACCAGTGCAGTACGGAGGGAGTGCTGCACATCCCAGTGCAGTACCGAGGGAGTGCTACACTCCAGTGCAGTACCAAGGGAGTGCTACACACCCCAGTGCAAGACCAAGGAAGTGCTACACACGCCATTGCTGTACCGAGGGAGTGCTACACTCCAGTGCAGTATCAAGGGAGTGCTACACACCCCAGTGCAAGACCAAGTAGGTGCTACACACACCAGTGTAATACCGAGGGAGTGCTACACACACCAGTGTAATACCGAGGGAGTGCTACACAACAGTGCAATACAGAGGGAGTGCTACACACCCCGGTGTAATACCGAGGGAGTGCTAAACACCAGTGCAGTACCGAGGGAGTGCTACACATCCCAGTGAAGTACCGAGGGAGTGCTAAACACCAGTGCAGTACTGAGGGAGTGCTACACATCCCAGTGAAGTACCGAGGGAGTGCTACACACCAGTGCAGTACCGAGGGAGTGCTACACATCCCAGTGCAGTACCGAGGGAGTGCTACACACCAGTGGAGTACCGAGGGAGTGCTACACACCAGTGCAGTACCGAGGGAGTTCTACACACCAGTGCAGTACCGAGGGAGTGCTACACATCCCAGTGCAGTACCGAGGGAGTGCTACACTCCAGTGCAGTACCGAGGGAGTGCTACACACCAGTGCAGTACCGAGGGAGTGCTACACACCAGTGCAGTACCGAGGGAGTGCTACACATCCCAGTGCAGTACCGAGGGAGTGCTACACTCCAGTGCAGTACCGAGGGAGTGCTACACACCAGTGCAGTACCGAGAGAGTGCTACACACCTGTGGAGTACCGAGGGAGTGCTACACACCAGTGGAGTACCGAGGGAGTGCTACACATCCCAGTGCAGTACCGAGAGAGTGCTACACACCAGTGGAGTACCGAGGGAGTGCTACACATCCCAGTGCAGTACCGAGAGAGTGCTACACACCAGTGGAGTACCGAGGGAGTGCTACACACCAGTGGAGTACCGAGGGAGTGCTACACATCCCAGTGCAGTACCGAGGGAGTGCTACACACCAGTGGAGTACCGAGGGAGTGCTACACATCCCAGTGCAGTACCGAGGGAGTGCTACACACCAGTGGAGTACCGAGGTAGTGCTACACATCCCAGTGCAGTACCGAGAGAGTGCTACACACCAGTGGAGTACCGAGGGAGTGCTACACACCAGTGCAGTACCAAGGGAGTGCTACACATCCCAGTGAAGTACCGAGGGGGTGCTACACACCAGTGCAGTACCGAGAGAGTGCTACACACCAGTGTAGTACCGAGGGAATGCTACACACCAGTGCAGTACCGAGGGAGTGCTACACACCAGTGCAGTACCGAGGGAGTGCTACACACCAGTGTAGTACCGAGGGAATGCTACACACCAGTGCAGTACCAAGGGAGTGCTACACAGCAGTGCAGTACCGAGGGAGTGCTACACACCAGTGCAGTACCGAGGGAGTGCTACACATCCCAGTGCTGTACCGAGGGAGTGCTACACATCCCAGTGCAGTACCGAGGGAGTGCTACACACCAGTGCAGTACCGAGGGAGTGCTACACACCAGTGCAGTACCGAGGGAGTGCTACACACCACTGCAGTACCAAGGGAGAGCTACACACCAGTGCAGTACCGAGGGAGTGCTACACACCAGTGCAGTACCGAGGGAGTGCTACACATCCCAGTGCAGTACCGAGGGAGTGCTACACTCCAGTGCAGTACCGAGGGAGTGCTACAAACACCAGTGCAGTACCGAGGGAGTGCTACACACCAGTGCAGTACCGAGAGAGTGCTACACACCTCTGGAGTACCGAAGGAGTGCTACACATCCCAGTGCAGTACCGAGGGAGTGCTACACACCAGTGGAGTACCGAGGGAGTGCTACACACCAGTGGAGTACCGAGGGAGTGCTACACACCAGTGAAGTACCGGAGGAGTGCTACACATCCCAGTGCAGTACCGAGGGAGTGCTACACACCAGTGTAGTACCGAGGGAGTGCTACACATCCCAGTGCAGTACAGAGAGAGTGCTACACACCAGTGGAGTACCGAGGGAGTGCTACACATCCCAGTGCAGTACCGAGGGAGTGCTACGCACCAGTGGAGTACCGAGGGAGTGCTACACATCCCAGTGCAGTACCGAGAGAGTGCTACACACCAGTGGAGTACCGAGGGAGTGCTACACACCAGTGCAGTACCAAGGGAGTGCTACACATCCCAGTGAAGTACCGAGGGGGTGCTACACACCAGTGCAGTACCGAGGGAGTGCTACACACCAGTGTAGTACCGAGGGAATGCTACACACCAGTGCAGTACCAAGGGAGTGCTACACATCCCAGTGAAGTACCGAGGGGGTGCTAAACACCAGTGCAGTACCGAGGGAGTGCTACACACCAGTGCAGTACCAAGGGAGTGCTACACAGCAGTGCAGTACCGAGGGAGTGCTACACTCCAGTGCAGTATCAAGGGAGTGCTACACACCCCAGTGCAAGACCAAGTAGGTGCTACACACACCAGTGTAATACCGAGGGAGTGCTACACACACCAGTGTAATACCGAGGGAGTGCTACACAACAGTGCAATACAGAGGGAGTGCTACACACCCCGGTGTAATACCGAGGGAGTGCTAAACACCAGTGCAGTACCGAGGGAGTGCTACACATCCCAGTGAAGTACCGAGGGAGTGCTAAACACCAGTGCAGTACCGAGGGAGTGCTACACATCCCAGTGAAGTACCGAGGGAGTGCTACACACCAGTGCAGTACCGAGGGAGTGCTACACATCCCAGTGCAGTACCGAGGGAGTGCTACACACCAGTGGAGTACCGAGGGAGTGCTACACACCAGTGCAGTACCGAGGGAGTTCTACACACCAGTGCAGTACCGAGGGAGTGCTACACATCCCAGTGCAGTACCGAGGGAGTGCTACACTCCAGTGCAGTACCGAGGGAGTGCTACACACCAGTGCAGTACCGAGGGAGTGCTACACACCAGTGCAGTACCGAGGGAGTGCTACACATCCCAGTGCAGTACCGAGGGAGTGCTACACTCCAGTGCAGTACCGAGGGAGTGCTACACACCAGTGCAGTACCGAGAGAGTGCTACACACCTGTGGAGTACCGAGGGAGTGCTACACACCAGTGGAGTACCGAGGGAGTGCTACACATCCCAGTGCAGTACCGAGAGAGTGCTACACACCAGTGGAGTACCGAGGGAGTGCTACACATCCCAGTGCAGTACCGAGAGAGTGCTACACACCAGTGGAGTACCGAGGGAGTGCTACACACCAGTGGAGTACCGAGGGAGTGCTACACATCCCAGTGCAGTACCGAGGGAGTGCTACACACCAGTGGAGTACCGAGGTAGTGCTACACATCCCAGTGCAGTACCGAGAGAGTGCTACACACCAGTGGAGTACCGAGGGAGTGCTACACACCAGTGCAGTACCAAGGGAGTGCTACACATCCCAGTGAAGTACCGAGGGGGTGCTACACACCAGTGCAGTACCGAGAGAGTGCTACACACCAGTGTAGTACCGAGGGAATGCTACACACCAGTGCAGTACCGAGGGAGTGCTACACACCAGTGCAGTACCGAGGGAGTGCTACACACCAGTGTAGTACCGAGGGAATGCTACACACCAGTGCAGTACCAAGGGAGTGCTACACAGCAGTGCAGTACCGAGGGAGTGCTACACACCAGTGCAGTACCGAGGGAGTGCTACACATCCCAGTGCTGTACCGAGGGAGTGCTACACATCCCAGTGCAGTACCGAGGGAGTGCTACACACCAGTGCAGTACCGAGGGAGTGCTACACACCAGTGCAGTACCGAGGGAGTGCTACACACCACTGCAGTACCAAGGGAGAGCTACACACCAGTGCAGTACCGAGGGAGTGCTACACACCAGTGCAGTACCGAGGGAGTGCTACACATCCCAGTGCAGTACCGAGGGAGTGCTACACTCCAGTGCAGTACCGAGGGAGTGCTACAAACACCAGTGCAGTACCGAGGGAGTGCTACACACCAGTGCAGTACCGAGAGAGTGCTACACACCTCTGGAGTACCGAAGGAGTGCTACACATCCCAGTGCAGTACCGAGGGAGTGCTACACACCAGTGGAGTACCGAGGGAGTGCTACACACCAGTGGAGTACCGAGGGAGTGCTACACACCAGTGAAGTACCGGAGGAGTGCTACACATCCCAGTGCAGTACCGAGGGAGTGCTACACACCAGTGTAGTACCGAGGGAGTGCTACACATCCCAGTGCAGTACAGAGAGAGTGCTACACACCAGTGGAGTACCGAGGGAGTGCTACACATCCCAGTGCAGTACCGAGGGAGTGCTACGCACCAGTGGAGTACCGAGGGAGTGCTACACATCCCAGTGCAGTACCGAGAGAGTGCTACACACCAGTGGAGTACCGAGGGAGTGCTACACACCAGTGCAGTACCAAGGGAGTGCTACACATCCCAGTGAAGTACCGAGGGGGTGCTACACACCAGTGCAGTACCGAGGGAGTGCTACACACCAGTGTAGTACCGAGGGAATGCTACACACCAGTGCAGTACCAAGGGAGTGCTACACATCCCAGTGAAGTACCGAGGGGGTGCTAAACACCAGTGCAGTACCGAGGGAGTGCTACACACCAGTGCAGTACCAAGGGAGTGCTACACAGCAGTGCAGTACCGAGGGAGTGCTACACATCCCAGTGCTGTACCGAGGGAGTGCTACACATCCCAGTGCTGTACCGAGGGAGTGCTACACATCCCAGTGCAGTACCGAGGGAGTGCTACACACCAGTGCAGTACCGAGGGAGTGCTACACACCAGTGCAGTACCGAGGGAGTGCTACACACCAGTGCAGTACCGAGGGAGAGCTACACATCCCAGTGCAGTACCGAGGGAGTGCTACACACCAGTGCAGTACCGAGGGAGTGCTACACACCAGTGCAGTACCGAGGGAGTGCTACACACCAATGCTGTACCGAGGGAGTGCTCCAAACCAGTGCAGTACTGAGGGAGTGCTACTCACCAGTACAGTACCGAGGGAGTGCTACACACCAGTGCAGTACCAAGGGAGTGCTACACACCAATGCAGTACCGAGGGAGTGCTACACACCAGTGCAGTACCAAGGGAGTGCTACACACCAATGCAGTACCGAGGGAGTGCTACACACCAGTGCAGTACCAAGGGAGTGCTACACACCAATGCAGTACCGAGGGAGTGCTACACACCAATGCAGTACCGAGGAAGTGCTACACACCAATGCAGTATCGAGGGTGTGCTACACACCAATGCAATACTAAGGGAGTGCTACACACCAGTGCAGTACCGAGGGAGTGCTACACATCCCAGTGCAGTACCGAGGGAGTGTTACACACCAGTGCAGTATCAAGGGAGTGCTACACACCAATGCAGTACCGAGGGAGTGCTCCACACCAATGCAGTACCGAGAGAGTGCTACACACCCCAGTGCAGTCCCGAGAAAGTGCTACACACACCAGTGCAGTACCAAGGGAGTGCTACACACCCCAGTGCAGTTCCAAGGGAGTGCTACACACCAACGCTGTACTGAGGGAGTGCTACACAACCCAGTGCAGTATCGGGAAAGTGCTACACACAGCAGTGCAGTAACAAGGGAGTGCTACACACCCCAGTGCAGTACCGAGAAAGTGCTACACACACCAGTGCAG
Organism: Heterodontus francisci; assembly: GCF_036365525.1. NCBI lineage: Eukaryota > Metazoa > Chordata > Chondrichthyes > Heterodontiformes > Heterodontidae > Heterodontus > Heterodontus francisci. Next base: position 8,042,865 of record NC_090377.1, read on the forward strand.
TACCAAGGGAGTGCAACACACACCAGTGCAATACCGAGGGAGTGCGTTACACCAGTGCAGTACCGTGGAAGTGCTGCACACCCCAGTGCAATACTGATGGAGTGCTGCACACCAGTGCAGTACCAAGGACGTGCTAAAAATACCAGTGCAGTACTGAGGGAGTGCTACACACTCCAGTGCAGTACCGAGGGAGTGCTACACACCAGTGCAGTACCAAGGGAGTGCTACACACCAGTGCAGTACCGAGAGAGTGCTACACTCCAGTGCAGTACCGAGGGAGTGCTACACATCCCAGTGCAGTACCGAGGGAGTGCTACACACCAGTGCAGTACCAAGGGAGTGCTACAGACCAGTGCAGTACCGAGGGAGTGCTACACACCAGTGCAGTACCAAGGGAGTGCTACACATCCCAGTGCTGTACCGAGGGAGTGCTACACATCCCAGTGCAGTACCGAGGGAGTGCTACACACCCTAGTGCAGTACCGAGGGAGCGCTACACATCCCAGTGCAGTACCGAGGGAGCGCTACACATCCCAGTGCAGTACCGAGGGAGTGCTACACATCCCAGTGCAGTACCAAGGGAGTGCTACACATCCCAGTGCAGTACCGAGGGATTGCTACACAACCCAGTGCAGTACCGAGGGAGTGCTACACATCCCAGTGCAGTACCGAGGGAGTGCTACACATCCCAGTGCAGTACCGAGGGAGTGCTACACATCCCAGTGCAGTACCGAGGGAGTGCCACACATCCCAGTGCAGTACCGAGGGAGTGCTACACACCAATGCAGTACCAAGGGAGTGCTACACACCAGTACAGTACCGAGGGAGTGCAACACACCAGTGCTGCACCGAGGGAGTTCTCCACAGCAATGCAGTACCGAGGGAGTGCAACTCACCAGTACAGTACCGAGGGAGTGCTACACACCAATGCAATACCAAGGGAGTGCTACACACCAGTGCAGTTCCAAGGGAGTGCTGCACACCAATGCAGTACCGAGGGAGTGCTACACACCAGTGCAGTTCCAAGGGAGTGCTGCACACCAATGCAGTACCGAGGGAGAGCTACACATCCCAGTGCAGTACCGAGGGAGTGCTACACCCCAGTGCAGTACCGAGGGAGTGCTACACGCCAGTGCAGTACCAAGGGAGTGGTACACAGCAATGCAGTACCAAGGGAGTGCTACACACCAGTACAGTACCGAGGGAGTGCTACACACCAGTGCTGCACCGAGGGAGTGCTAAACACCAGTGCAGTACTGAGGGAGTGCTACTCACCAGTACAGTACCGAGGGAGTGCTACACACTAGTGCAGTACCAAGGCAGTGCTACACACCAATGCAGTACCGAGGGAGTGCTACACACCAATGCAATACCAAGGGAGTGCTACACACCAGTGCAGTACCAAGGGAGTGCTACACACCAATGCAGTACTGAGGGAGTGCTACACACCAGTGCAATACTAAGGGAGTGCTACACACCAGTGCAGAACCGAGGGAGTGCTACACATCCCAGTGCAGTACCGAGGGAGTGCTACACACCAGTGCAGTACCAAGGGAGTGCTACACACCAATGCAATACTAAGGGAGTGCTACACACCAATGCAGTACCGAGGGAGTCCTGCACACCAATGCAGTACCGAGGGAGTGCTACACACCAATGCAGTACCGAGAGAGTGCTACACACCAGTGCAGCACCGAGAGAGTGCTACACAGCCCAGTGCAGTCCCAAGAAAGTGCTACACACACCAGTGCAGTACCGAGAAAGTGCTACACACACTAGAGCAGTACCAAGGGAGTGCTACACACCAACTCAGTACTGAGGGAGTGCTACACAACCCAGTGCAGTATCGAGAAAGAGCTACACACACCAGTGCAGTACCGAGGGAGTGCTACACACCCCAGTGCAGTACCAAGGGAGTGCTACACACCAATGCTGTACTGAGGGAGTGCTACACACCCCAGTGCAGTACCAAGGGAGTGCAACACACACCAGTGCAATACCGAGGGAGTGCTTCACACCAGTGCAGTACCGTGGAAGTGCTGCACACCCCAGTGCAATACTGAGGGAGTGCTGCACACCAGTGCAGTACCAAGGACGTGCTAAAAACACCAGTGCAGTACCGAGGGAGTGCTGCACACCAGTGCAGTACCGAAGGAGTGCAACACACTCCAGTGCAGTACCGTGGGAGCGCTACACACACCAGTGCAGTGCCGAGGGAGTACAACACACACCAGTGCAGTACCGAGGAAGTGCTACACACCCCATTGCAGTACCGAGGGAGTGCAACACACACCAGTGCAGTACCGAGGGAGTGCCACTCACCCAAGTGCAGTACCGAGGAAGTGCAACACACACCACTGCAGAACCGAGGAAGTGCTACACACCCCAGTGCAGTACCAAGGAAGTGCAACACACACCAGTGCAGTACTGAGGAAGTGCTACACACCCCAGTGCAGTACCGAGGAAGTGCTACACACCCCAGTGCAGTACCAAGGAAGTGCAACACACACCACTGCAGAACCGAGGAAGTGCTACACACCCCAGTGCAGTACCAAGGAAGTGCAACACACACCAGTGCAGTACTGAGGAAGTGCTACACACCCCAGTGCAGTACCGAGGAAGTGCAACACACCACTGCAGTACCGAGGGACTGCAACACACACCAGTGCAGTACCAAGTGAGTGCAACACGCACCACTGCAGTACCGAGGAAGTGCTGCACACACCAGTGCAGTACCGAGGAAGTGCTACACACCAGTGCAGTACCAAGGGAGTGCTACACACCAATGCAATACTAAGGGAGTGCTACACACCAATGCAGTACCGAGGGAGTCCTGCACACCAATGCAGTACCGAGGGAGTGCTACACACCAATGCAGTACCGAGAGAGTGCTCCATACCAGTGCAGCACCGAGAGAGTGCTACACAGCCCAGTGCAGTCCCAAGAAAGTGCTACACACACCAGTGCAGTACCGAGAAAGTGCTAAACACACCAGAGCAGTACCAAGGGAGTGCTACACACCAACTCAGTACTGAGGGAGTGCTACACAACCCAGTGCAGTATCGAGAAAGAGCTACACACACCAGTGCAGTACCGAGGGAGTGCTACACACCCCAGTGCAGTACCAAGGGAGTGCAACACACACCAGTGCAATACCGAGGGAGTGCTTCACACCAGTGCAGTACCGTGGAAGTGCTGCACACCCCAGTGCAATACTGAGGGAGTGCTGCACACCAGTGCAGTACCAAGGACGTGCTAAAAACACCAGTGCAGTACCGAGGGAGTGCTGCACACCAGTGCAGTACCGAAGGAGTGCAACACACTCCAGTGCAGTACCGTGGGAGCGCTACACACACCAGTGCAGTGCCGAGGGAGTACAACACACACCAATGCAGTACCGAGGAAGTGCTACACACCCCATTGCAGTACCGAGGGAGTGCAACACACACCAGTGCAGTACCGAGGGAGTGCCACTCACCCAAGTGCAGTACCGAGGAAGTGCAACACACACCACTGCAGAACCGAGGGAGTGATACACACCCCAGTGCAGTACCGAGGAAGTGCAACACACACCACTGCAGAACCGAGGAAGTGCTACACACCCCAGTGCAGTACCAAGGAAGTGCAACACACACCAGTGCAGTACTGAGGAAGTGCTACACACCCCAGTGCAGTACCGAGGAAGTGCAACACACCACTGCAGTACCGAGGGACTGCAACACACACCAGTGCAGTACCAAGGGAGTGCAACACACACCACTGCAGTACCGAGGAAGTGCTGCACACACCAGTGCAGTACCAAGGAAGTGCTACACACACCAGTGCAGTACCGAGGGAGTGCTACACATCCCAGTGCAGTACCGAGAGAGTGCTACACACCAGTGGAGTACCGAGGGAGTGCTACACACCAGTGCAGTACCAAGGGAGTGCTACACATCCCAGTGAAGTACCGAGGGGGTGCTACACACCAGTGCAGTACCGAGGGAGTGCTACACATCCCAGTGCAGTACCGAGGGAGTGCTACACACCAGTGCAGTACCGAGGGAGTGCTACACACCAGTGCAGTACCGAGGGAGTGCTACACACCAGTGCAGTACCAAGGGAGAGCTACACATCCCAGTGCAGTACCGAGGGAGTGCTACACACCAGTGCAGTACCGAGGGAGTGCTACACACCAGTGCAGTACCGAGGGAGTGCTACACACCAATGCTGCACCGAGGGAGTGCTCCAAACCAGTGCAGTACTGAGGGAGTGCTACTCACCAGTACAGTACCGAGGGAGTGCTACACACCAGTGCAGTACCAAGGGAGTGCTACACACCAATGCAGTACCGAGGGAGTGCTACACACCAGTGCAGTACCAAGGGAGTGCTACACACCAATGCAGTACCGAGGGAGTGCTACACACCAGTGCAGTACCGAGGGAGTGCTACACACCAATGCAGTACCGAGGGAGTGCTACACACCAATGCAGTACCAAGGAAGTGCTACACACCAATACAGTACCGAGGGTGTGCTACACACCAATGCAATACTAAGGGAGTGCTACACACCAGTGCAGTACCGAGGGAGTGCTACACATCCCAGTGCAGTACCGAGGGAGTGTTACACACCAGTGCAGTACCAAGGGAGTGCTACACACCAATGCAGTACCGAGGGAGTGCTCCACACCAATGCAGTACCGAGAGAGTGCTACACACCCCAGTGCAGTCCCGAGAAAGTGCTACACACACCAGTGCAGTACCAAGGGAGTGCGACACACCCCAGTGCAGTTCCAAGGGAGTGCTACACACCAACGCTGTACTGAGGGAGTGCTACACAACCCAGTGCAGTATCGAGAAAGTGCTACACACACCAGTGCAGTACCAAGGGAGTGCTACACACCCCAGTGCAGTACCGAGAAAGTGCTACACACACCAGTGCAGTACCAAGGGAGTGCAACACACACCAGTGCAATACCGAGGGAGTGCGTTACACCAGTGCAGTACCAAGGACGTGCTAAAAATACCAGTGCAGTACTAAGGGAGTGCTACACACCAGTGCAGTACCGAGAGAGTGCTACACTCCAGTGCAGTACCGAGGGAGTGCTACACATCCCAGTGCAGTACCGAGGGAGTGCTACACACCAGTGCAGTACCAAGGGAGTGCTACAGACCAGTGCAGTACCGAGGGAGTGCTACACACCAGTGCAGCACCGAGAGACTGCTACACAGCCCAGTGCAGTCCCAAGAAAGTGCTACACACACCAGAGCAGTACCAAGGGAGTGCTACACACCAACTCAGTACTGAGGGAGTGCTACACAACCCAGTGCAGTATCGAGAAAGAGCTACACACACCAGTGCAATACCGAGGGAGTGCTACACACCCCAGTGCAGTACCAAGGGAGTGCTACACACCAATGCTGTACTGAGGGAGTGCTACACACCCCAGTGCAGTACCAAGGGAGTGCAACACACACCGGTGCAATACCGAGGGAGTGCTTCACACCAGTGCAGTACCGTGGAAGTGCTGCACACCCCAGTGCAATACTGAGGGAGTGCTGCACACCAGTGCAGTACCAAGGACGTGCTAAAAACACCAGTGCAGTACCGAGGGAGTGCTGCACACCAGTGCAGTACCGAAGGAGTGCAACACACTCCAGTGCAGTACCGTGGGAGCGCTACACACACCAGTGCAGTGCCGAGGGAGTACAACACACACCAGTGCAGTACCGAGGAAGTGCTACACACCCCATTGCAGTACCGAGGGAGTGCAACACACACCAGTGCAGTACCGAGGGAGTGCCACTCACCCAAGTGCAGTACCGAGGAAGTGCAACACACACCACTGCAGAACCGAGGGAGTGATACACACCCCAGTGCAGTACCGAGGAAGTGCAACACACACCACTGCAGAACCGAGGAAGTGCTACACACCCCAGTGCAGTACCAAGGAAGTGCAACACACACCAGTGCAGTACTGAGGAAGTGCTACACACCCCAGTGCAGTACCGAGGAAGTGCAACACACCACTGCAGTACCGAGGGACTGCAACACACACCAGTGCAGTACCAAGGGAGTGCAACACACACCACTGCAGTACCGAGGAAGTGCTGCACACACCAGTGCAGTACCGAGGAAGTGCTACACACCCCAGTGCAGTACCGAAGGAGTGCAACACACACCAGTGCAGTACCGAGGGAGTGCTACACATCCCAGTGCAGTACCGAGAGAGTGCTACACACCAGTGGAGTACCGAGGGAGTGCTACACACCAGTGCAGTACCAAGGGAGTGCTACACATCCCAGTGAAGTACCGAGGGGGTGCTACACACCAGTGCAGTACCGAGGGAGTGCTACACACCAGTGTAGTACCGAGGGAATGCTACACACCAGTGCAGTACCAAGGGAGTGCTACACATCCCAGTGAAATACCGAGGGGGTGCAACACACCAGTGTAGTACCGAGGGAATGCTACACACCAGTGCAGTACCGAGGGAATGCTACACACCAGTGTAGTACCGAGGGAATGCTACACACCAGTGCAGTACCAAGGGAGTGCTACACACCAGTGCAGTACCAAGGGAGTGCTACACAGCAGTGCAGTACCGAGGGAGTGCTACACACCAGTGCAGTACCGAGGGAGTGCTACACATCCCAGTGCTGTACCGAGGGAGTGCTACACATCCCAGTGCACTACCGAGGGAGTGCTACACACCAGTGCAGTACCGAGGGAGTGCTACACACCAGTGCAGTACCGAGGGAGTGCTACACACCAGTGCAGTACCAAGGGAGAGCTACACATCCCAGTGCAGTACCGAGGGAGTGCTACACACCAGTGCAGTACCGAGGGAGTGCTACACACCAGTGCAGTACCAAGGGAGAGCTACACATCCCAGTGCAGTACCGAGGGAGTGCTACACACCAGTGCAGTACCGAGGGAGTGCTACACACCAATGCTGCACCGAGGGAGTGCTCCAGACCAGTGCTGTACTGAGGGAGTGCTACTCACCAGTACAGTACCGAGGGAGTGCTACACACCAGTGCAGTACCAAGGGAGTGCTACACACCAATGCAGTGCCGAGGGAGTGCTACACACCAGTGCAGTACCAAGGGAGTGCTACACACCAATGCAGTACCGAGGGAGTGCTACACACCAGTGCAGTACCAAGGGAGTGCTACACACCAATGCAGTACCGAGGGAGTGCTACACACCAATGCAGTACCGAGGAAGTGCTACACACCAATACAGTACCGAGGGTGTGCTACACACCAATGCAATACTAAGGGAGTGCTACACACCAGTGCAGTACCGAGGGAGTGCTACACATCCCAGTGCAGTACCGAGGGAGTGTTACACACCAGTGCAGTACCAAGGGAGTGCTACACACCAATGCAGTACCGAGGGAGTGCTCCACACCAATGCAGTACCGAGAGAGCGCTACACAGCCCAGTGCAGTCCCGAGAAAGTGCTACACACACCAGTGCAGTACCAAGGGAGTGCTACACACCCCAGTGCAGTTCCAAGGGAGTGCTACACACCAACGCTGTACTGAGGGAGTGCTACACAACCCAGTGCAGTATCGAGAAAGTGCTACACACACCAGTGCAGTACCAAGGGAGTGCTACACACCCCAGTGCAGTACCGAGAAAGTGCTACACACACCAGTGCAGTACCAAGGGAGTGCAACACACACCAGTGCAATACCGAGGGAGTGCGTTACACCAGTGCAGTACCGTGGAAGTGCTGCACACCCCAGTGCAATACTGATGGAGTGCTGCACACCAGTGCAGTACCAAGGACGTGCTAAAAATACCAGTGCAGTACTGAGGGAGTGCTACACACTCCAGTGCAGTACCGAGGGAGTGCTACACACCAGTGCAGTACTAAGGGAGTGCTACACACCAGTGCAGTACTGAGAGAGTGCTACACTCCAGTGCAGTACCGAGGGAGTGCTACACACCCCAGTGCAGTACCGAGGGAGTGCTACACACCAGTGCAGTACCAAGGGAGTGCTACAGACCAGTGCAGTACCGAGGGAGTGCTACACACCAGTGCAGTACCAAGGGAGTGCTACACATCCCAGTGCTGTACCGAGGGAGTGCTACACATCCCAGTGCAGTACCGAGGGAGTGCTACACACCCTAGTGCAGTACCGAGGGAGCGCTACACATCCCAGTGCAGTACCGAGGGAGCGCTACACATCCCAGTGCAGTACCGAGGGAGTGCTACACATCCCAGTGCAGTACCGAGGGAGTGCTACACATCCCAGTGCAGTACCGAGGGATTGCTACACAACCCAGTGCAGTACCGAGGGAGTGCTACACATCCCAGTGCAGTACCGAGGGAGTGCTACACATCCCAGTGCAGTACCGAGGGAGTGCTACACATCCCAGTGCAGTGCCGAGGGAGTGCCACACATCCCAGTGCAGTACCGAGGGAGTGCTACACACCAATGCAGTACCAAGGGAGTGCTACACACCAGTACAGTACCGAGGGAGTGCAACACACCAGTGCTGCACCGAGGGAGTTCTCCACAGCAGTGCAGTACCGAGGGAGTGCAACTCACCAGTACAGTACCGAGGGAGTGCTACACACCAATGCAATACCAAGGGAGTGCTACACACCAGTGCAGTTCCAAGGGAGTGCTGCACACCAATGCAGTACCGAGGGAGTGTTACACACCAGTGCAGTTCCAAGGGAGTGCTGCACACCAATGCAGTACCGAGGGAGAGCTACACATCCCAGTGCAGTACCGAGGGAGTGCTACACCCCAGTGCAGTACCGAGGGAGTGCTACACACCAGTGCAGTACCAAGGGAGTGGTACACAGCAATGCAGTACCAAGGGAGTGCTACACACCAGTACAGTACCGAGGGAGTGCTACACACCAGTGCTGCACCGAGGGAGTGCTAAACACCAGTGCAGTACTGAGGGAGTGCTACTCACCAGTACAGTACCGAGGGAGTGCTACACACTAGTGCAGTACCAAGGCAGTGCTACACACCAATGCAGTACCGAGGGAGTGCTACACACCAATGCAATACCAAGGGAGTGCTACACACCAGTGCAGTACCAAGGGAGTGCTACACACCAATGCAGTACTGAGGGAGTGCTCTCCACCAGTGCAATACTAAGGGAGTGCTACACACCAGTGCAGAACCGAGGGAGTGCTACACATCCCAGTGCAGTACCGAGGGAGTGCTACACACCAGTGCAGTACCAAGGGAGTGCTACACACCAATGCAATACTAAGGGAGTGCTACACACCAATGCAGTACCGAGGGAGTCCTGCACACCAATGCAGTACCGAGGGAGTGCTACACACCAATGCAGTACCGAGAGAGTGCTACACACCAGTGCAGCACCGAGAGAGTGCTACACAGCCCAGTGCAGTCCCAAGAAAGTGCTACACACACCAGTGCAGTACCAAGAAAGTGCTACACACACCAGAGCAGTACCAAGGGAGTGCTACACACCAACTCAGTACTGAGGGAGTGCTACACAACCCAGTGCAGTATTGAGAAAGTGCTACACACACCAGTGCAGTACCGAGGGAGTGCTACACACCCCAGTGCAGTACCAAGGGAGTGCTACACACCAATGCTGTACTGAGGGAGTGCTACACACCCCAGTGCAGTACCAAGGGAGTGCAACACACACCAGTGCAATACCGAGGGAGTGCTTCACACCAGTGCAGTACCGTGGAAGTGCTGCACACCCCAGTGCAATACTGAGGGAGTGCTGCACACCAGTGCAGTACCAAGGACGTGCTAAAAACACCAGTGCAGTACCGAGGGAGTGCTGCACACCAGTGCAGTACCGAAGGAGTGCAACACACTCCAGTGCAGTACCGTGGGAGCGCTACACACACCAGTGCAGTGCCGAGGGAGTACAACACACACCAGTGCAGTACCGAGGAAGTGCTACACACCCCATTGCAGTACCGAGGGAGTGCAACACACACCAGTGCAGTACCGAGGGAGTGCCACTCACCCAAGTGCAGTACCGAGGAAGTGCAACACACACCACTGCAGAACCGAGGGAGTGATACACACCCCAGTGCAGTACCGAGGAAGTGCAACACACACCACTGCAGAATCGAGGAAGTGCTACACACCCCAGTGCAGTACCAAGGAAGTGCAACACACACCAGTGCAGTACTGAGGAAGTGCTACACACCCCAGTGCAGTACCGAGGAAGTGCAACACACCACTGCAGTACCGAGGGACTGCAACACACACCAGTGCAGTACCAAGGGAGTGCAACACACACCAGTGCAGTACCGAGGAAGTGCTACACACCCCAGTGCAGTACCGAAGGAGTGCAACACACACCAGTGCAGTACCGAGGAAATGCTACACACCAGTGCAGTACCGAAAGAGTGCTACACACCAGTGCAGTACTGAGGTAATGCTACACATTCCAGTGCAGGACTGAGTGAGTGCTAAAAACACCAGTGCCGTACTGAGGGAGTGCTACCCACTCCAGTGCAGTACTGAGGGAGTGCTAAAAACACCAGTGCAGTACCAAGGAAGTGCTAAAAACACCAGTGCAGTACTGAGGGAGTGCTACACACTCCAGTGCAGTACCAAGGGAGTGCTAAAAACACCAGTGCAGTACCGAGGGAGTGCTACACACTCCAGTGCAGTACCGAGGGAGTGCTAAAAACACCAGTGCAGTACTGAGGGAGTGCTACACACTCCAGTGCAGTACCGAGGGAATGCTACACGCAGTAGTGCAGTACTGAGGGAGTGTTACACACACCATTGCAGTACCAAGGGAGTGCTACTCACCAGGACAGTACCGAGGGAGTGCTACACACCAGTGCAGTACCGAGGGAGAGCTACACATCCCAGTGCAGTACCGAGGGAGTGCTACACCCCAGTGCAGTACCGAGGGAGTGCTACACACCAGTGCAGTACCAAAGGAGTGGTACACAGCAATGCAGTACCAAGAGAGTGCTACACACCAGTACAGTACTGAGGGAGTGCTACACACCAGTGCTGCACCGAGGGAGTGCTCCACACCAGTGCAGTACTGAGGGAGTGCTACTCACCAGTACAGTACCGAGGGAGTGCTACACACTAGTGCAGTACCAAGGGAGTGCTCCACACCAATGCAGTACCGAGGGAGTGCTACTTACCAGTACAGTACCGAGGGAGTGCTACACACCAGTGCAGTACCAAGGGAGTGCTACACACCAATGCAGTACTGAGGGAGTGCTACACACCAGTGCAATACTAAGGGAGTGCTACACACCAGTGCAGTACCGAGGGAGTGCTACACATCCCACTGCAGTACCGAGGGAGTGCTACACACCAATGCAATACTAAGGGAGTGCTACACACCAGTGCAGTACCGAGGGAGTGCTACACATCCCAGTGCAGTACCGAGGGAGTGCTATACACCAGTGCAGTACCGAGGGAGTGCTACACACCAATGCAGTACCGAGAGAGTGCTACACACCAGTGCAGCACCGAGGGAGTGCTACACACCAATGCAGTACCGGGAGAGTGCTACACAGCCCAGTGCAGTCCCGAGAAAGTGCTACACACACCAGTGCAGTACTGAGGAAGTGCTACACACCCCAGTGCAGTACCGAGGAAGTGCAACACACCACTGCAGTACCGAGGGACTGCAACACACACCAGTGCAGTACCAAGGGAGTGCAACACACACCACTGCAGTACCGAGGAAGTGCTGCACACACCAGTGCAGTACCGAGGAAGTGCTACACACACCAGTGCAGTACCGAAGGAGTGCAACACACACCAGTGCAGTACCGAGGAAGTGCTATACACACCAGTGCAGTACTGAGGAAGTGCTACACACACCACTGCAGTACCGAGGGAGTGCAACACACGCCAGTGCAGTACCAAGGGAGTGCAACACACACCACTGCAGTACCGAGGAAGTGCTGCACACACCAGTGCAGTACCGAGGAAGTGCTACACACACCAGTGCAGTACCGAAGGAGTGCAACACACACCAGTACAGTACCGAGGAAGTGCTATACACACCACTGCAGTACCGAGAAAGTGCTACACACCAGTGCAGTACCGAGGGAGTGCTACACATCCCAGTGCAGTACCGAAGGAGTGCAACACACACCAATGCAGTACCGAGGAAATGCTACACACCAGTGCAGTACCGAGAGAGTGCTGCACACAACGGTACAGTACCGAGGGAGTGCTACACACCAGTGCAGTACTGAGGGAATGCTACACACTCCAGTGCAGTACTGAGGGAGTGCTAAAAACACCAGTGCCGTACTGAGGGAGTGCTACCCACTCCAGTGCAGTACTGAGGGAGTGCTAAAAACACCAGTGCAGTACCAAGGAAGTGCTAACAACACCAGTGCAGTACTGAGGGAGTGCTACACACTCCAGTGCAGTACCAAGGGAGTGCTAAAAACACCAGTGCAGTACCGAGGGAGTGCTACACACTCCAGTGCAGTACCGAGGGAGTGCTAAAAACACCAGTGCAGTACTGAGGGAGTGCTACACACTCCAGTGCAGTACCAAGGGAGTGCTGCACACACCAGTGCAGTACTGAGGGAGTGCTAAAAACACCAGTGCAGTACTGAGGGAGTGCTACACACGCCAGTGCAGTACCGAGGGAGTGGTAAAAACACCAGTGCAGTACCGAGGGAGTGCTACACACGCCAGTGCAGTACCGAGGGAGTGCTAAAAACACCAGTGCAGTACCGAGGGAGTGCTACACACACCAGTGCAGTACCGAGGGAGTGCTACACGCAGTAGTGCAGTACTGAGGGAGTGTTACACACATCATTGCAGTACCAAGGGAGTGCTACACACACCAGTTCAGTACCGAGGGAGTGCAACACACACCAGTGCAGTACCAAGGGCGTGCTACACACACCAGTGCAGTACTGAAGGAGTGCTTCACACACCAGTGCAGGACCAAGGGAGTGCTACACACACATGTGCAGTACCAAGGGAGTGCTACACACACCAGTGCAGTTCCAAAGGAGTGCTCCACACACATGTGCAGTACCAAGGGAGTGCTACACACACATGTGCAGTACTGAGGGATTTCTGCACACACATGTGCAGTACCAAGGGAGTGCTACACACACATGTGCAGTACTGAGGGAGTGCTGCACACACATGTGCAGTACCAAGGGAGTGCTACACACACCAGTGCAGTACTGAGGGAGTGCTACACACACCAGTGCAGTACTGAGGGAGTGCTACACACACATGTGCAGTACCAAGGGAGTGCTACACACACATGTGCAGTACTGAGGGAGTGCTGCACACACATGTGCAGTACCAAGGGAGTGCTACACACACATGTGCAGTACTGAGGGAGTGCTGCACACACATGTGCAGTACCAAGGGAGTGCTACACACACCAGTGCAGTACTGAGGGAGTGCTACACACACGAGTGCAGTACCAAGGGAGTGCTACACACACCAGTGCAGTACTGAGGGAGTGCTACACACACCAGTGCAGTACTGAGGGAGTGCTACACACACCAGTGCAGTACTGAGGGAGTGCTACACACACCAGTGCAGTACCAAGGGAGTGCTACACACACCAGTGCAGTACCAAGGGAGTGCTACACACACCAGTGCAGTACCAAGGGAGTGCTACACACACCAGTGCAGTTCCAAAGGAGTGCTCCACACACATGTGCAGTACCAAGGGAGTGCTACACACACATGTGCAGTACTGAGGGATTTCTGCACACACCAGTGCAGTACCAAGGGAGTGCTACACACACCGGTGCAGTACTGAGGGAGTGCTACACACACCAGTGCAGTACTGAGGGAGTGCTACACACACATGTGCAGTACTGAGGGAGTGCTACACACACCAGTGCAGTACCAAGGGAGTGCTACACACACCAGTGCAGTACTGAGGAAGTGCTACACACACCACTGCAGTACCGAGGGAGTGCAACACACACCAGTGCAGTACCAAGGGAGTGCAACACAGACCACTGCAGTACCGAGAAAGTGCTACACACCAGTGCAGTACCGAGGGAGTGCTACACATCCCAGTGCAGTACCAAAGGAGTGCAACACACACCAATGCAGTACCAAGGAAATGCTACACACCAGTGCAGTACCGAGAGAGTGCTGCACACAACAGTACAGTACCGAGGGAGTGCTACACACCAGTGCAGTACTGAGGGAATGCTACACACTCCAGTGCAGTACTGAGTGAGTGCTAAAAACACCAGTGCCGTACTGAGGGAGTGCTACCCACTCCAGTGCAGTACTGAGGGAGTGCTAAAAACACCAGTGCAGTACCATGGAAGTGCTAAAAACACCAGTGCAGTACTGAGGGAGTGCTACACACTCCAGTGCAGTACCAAGGGAGTGCTAAAAACACCAGTGCAGTACCGAGGGAGTGCTACACACTCCAGTGCAGTACCGAGGGAGTGCTAAAAACACCAGTGCAGTACTGAGGGAGTGCTACACACTCCAGTGCATTACCAAGGGACTGCTGCACACACCAGTGCAGTACTGAGGGAGTGCTAAAAACACCAGTGCAGTTCTGAGGGAGTGCTACACACGCCAGTGCAGTACCGAGGGAGTGGTAAAAACACCAGTGCAGTACCGAGGGAGTGCTACACACGCCAGTGCAGTACCGAGGGAGTGCTAAAAACACCAGTGCAGTACCGAGGGAGTGCTGCACACCAGTGCAGTACCGAAGGGGTGCAACACACTCCAGTGCAGTACCGTGGGAGCGCTACACACACCAGTGCAGTGCCGAGGGAGTACAACACACACCAGTGCTGTACCGAGGAAGTGCTACACACCCCATTGCAGTACCGAGGGAGTGCAACACACACCAGTGCAGTACCGAGGGAGTGCCATTCACCCAAGTGCAGTACCGAGGAAGTGCAACACACACCACTGCAGAACCGAGGGAGTGATACACACCCCAGTGCAGTACCGAGGAAGTGCAACACACACCACTGCAGAATCGAGGAAGTGCTACACACCCCAGTGCAGTACCAAGGAAGTGCAACACACACCAGTGCATTACTGAGGAAGTGCTACACACCCCAGTGCAGTACCGAGGAAGTGCAACACACCACTGCAGTACCGAGGGACTGCAACACACACCAGTGCAGTACCAAGGGAGTGCAACACACACCACTGCAGTACCGAGGAAGTGCTACACACCCCAGTGCAGTACCGAAGGAGTGCAACACACACCAGTGCAGTACCGAGGAAGTGCTATACACACCAGTGCAGTACCGAGGGAGTGCTACACACCAGTGCAGTACTGAGGGAATGCTACACACTCCAGTGCAGTACTGAGGGAGTGCTAAAAACACCAGTGCCGTACTGAGGGAGTGCTACCCACTCCAGTGCAGTACTGAGGGAGTGCTAAAAACACCAGTGCAGTACCATGGAAGTGCTAAAAACACCAGTGCAGTACTGAGGGAGTGCTACACACTCCAGTGCAGTACCAAGGGAGTGCTAAAAACACCAGTGCAGTACCGAGGGAGTGCTACACACTCCAGTGCAGTACCAAGGGACTGCTGCACACACCAGTGCAGTACTGAGGGAGTGCTAAAAACACCAGTGCAGTTCTGAGGGAGTGCTACACACGCCAGTGCAGTACCGAGGGAGTGGTAAAAACACCAGTGCAGTACCGAGGGAGTGCTACACACGCCAGTGCAGTACCGAGGGAGTGCTAAAAACACCAGTGCAGTACCGAGGGAGTGCTACACACACCAGTGCAGTACCGAGGGAGTGCTACACGCAGTAGTGCAGTACTGAGGGAGTGTTACACACATCATTGCAGTACCAAGGGAGTGCTACACACACCAGTTCAGTACCGAGGGAGTGCAACACACACCAGTGCAATACCGAGGGAGTGCTTCACACCAGTGCAGTACCGTGGAAGTGCTGCACACCCCAGTGCAATACTGAGGGAGTGCTGCACACCAGTGCAGTACCAAGGACGTGCTAAAAATACCAGTGCAGTACCGAGGGAGTGCTGCACACCAGTGCAGTACCGAAGGAGTGCAACACACTCCAGTGCAGTACCGTGGGAGCGCTACACACACCAGTGCAGTGCCGAGGGAGTACAACACACACCAGTGCAGTACCGAGGAAGTGCTACACACCCCATTGCAGTACCGAGGGAGTGCAACACACACCAGTGCAGTACCGAGGGAGTGCCATTCACCCAAGTGCAGTACCGAGGAAGTGCAACACACACCACTGCAGAACCGAGGGAGTGATACACACCCCAGTGCAGTACCGAGGAAGTGCAACACACACCACTGCAGAATCGAGGAAGTGCTACACACCCCAGTGCAGTACCAAGGAAGTGCAACACACACCAGTGCATTACTGAGGAAGTGCTACACACCCCAGTGCAGTACCGAGGAAGTGCAACACACCACTGCAGTACCGAGGGACTGCAACACACACCAGTGCAGTACCAAGGGAGTGCAACACACACCAGTGCAGTACCGAGGAAGTGCTACACACCCCAGTGCAGTACCGAAGGAGTGCAACACACACCAGTGCAGTACCGAGGAAGTGCTATACACACCAGTGCAGTCCTGAGGAAGTGCTACACACACCACTGCAGTACCGAGGGAGTGCAACACACATCAGTGCAGTACCGAGAAAGTGCTACACACACCAGTGCAGTACCGAGGAAGTGCTACACACACCAGTGCAGTACCGAGGAAGTGCTACACACCCCAGTGCAGTACCGAAGGAGTGCAACACACACCAGTGCAGTACCGAGGAAATGCTACACACCAGTGCAGTACCGAAAGAGTGCTACACACCAGTGCAGTACTGAGGTAATGCTACACATTCCAGTGCAGTACTGAGTGAGTGCTAAAAACACCAGTGCCGTACTGAGGGAGTGCTACCCACTCCAGTGCAGTACTGAGGGAGTGCTAAAAACACCAGTGCAGTACTGAGGGAGTGCTACACACTCCAGTGCAGTACCAAGGGAGTGCTAAAAACACCAGTGCAGTACTGAGGGAGTGCTACACACTCCAGTGCAGTACCAAGGGAGTGCTAAAAACACCAGTGCAGTACCGAGGGAGTGCTACACACTCCAGTGCAGTACCAAGGGAGTGCTAAAAACACCAGTGCAGTACCGAGGGAGTGCTACACACTCCAGTGCAGTACCGAGGGAGTGCTAAAAACACCAGTGCAGTACTGAGGGAGTGCTACACACTCCAGTGCAGTACCGAGGGAATGCTACACGCAGTAGTGCAGTACTGAGGGCGTGTTACACACACCATTGCAGTACCAAGGGAGTGCTACTCACCAGGACAGTACCGAGGGAGTGCTACACACCAGTGCAGTACCGAGGGAGAGCTACACATCCCAGTGCAGTACCGAGGGAGTGCTACACCCCAGTGCAGTACCGAGGGAGTGCTACACACACCAGTGCAGTACTGAAGGAGTGCTTCACACACCAGTGCAGGACCAAGGGAGTGCTACACACACCAGTGTAGTACTGAGGGAGTGCTGCACACACATGTGCAGTACCAAGGGAGTGCTACACACACATGTGCAGTACTGAGGGAGTGCTGCACACACATGTGCAGTACCAAGGGAGTGCTTCACACACCAGTGCAGGACCAAGGGAGTGCTACACACACATGTGCAGTACCAAGGGAGTGCTACACACACCAGTGCAGTACCAAAGGAGTGCTACACACACATGTGCAGTACCAAGGGAGTGCGACACACACATGTGCAGTACTGAGGGAGTGCTGCACACACATGTGCAGTACCAAGGGAGTGCTACACACACATGTGCAGTACTGAGGGAGTGCTGCACACACATGTGCAGTACCAAGGGAGTGCTACACACACCAGTGCAGTACTGAGGGAGTGCTACACACACCAGTGCAGTACTGAGGGAGTGCTACACACACCAGTGCAGTACCAAGGGAGTGCTACACACACATGTGCAGTACTGAGGGAGTGCTGCACACACATGTGCAGTACCAAGGGAGTGCTACACACACATGTGCAGTACTGAGGGAGTGCTGCACACACATGTGCAGTACCAAGGGAGTGCTACACACACCAGTGCAGTACTGAGGGAGTGCTACACACACGAGTGCAGTACCAAGGGAGTGCTACACACACCAGTGCAGTACTGAGGGAGTGCTACACACACCAGTGCAGTACTGAGGGAGTGCTACACACACCAGTGCAGTACTGAGGGAGTGCTACACACACCAGTGCAGTACCAAGGGAGTGCTACACACACCAGTGCAGTACCAAGGGAGTGCTACACACACCAGTGCAGTACCAAGGGAGTGCTACACACACCAGTGCAGTACTGAGGGAGTGCTACACACACCAGTGCAGTACTGAGGGAGTGCTGCACACACCAGTGCAGTACCAAGGGAGTGCTACACACACCGGTGCAGTACTGAGGGAGTGCTACACACACCAGTGCAGTACTGAGGGAGTGCTACACACACATGTGCAGTACTGAGGGAGTGCTACACACACCAGTGCAGTACGAAGGGAGTGCTACACACACCATTGCAGTACTGAGGGAGTGCTACACACACCAGTGCAGTACCAAGTGAGTGCTACACACACCAGTGCAGTACCAAGGGAGTGCTACACACACCAGTGCAGTACTGAGGGAGTGCTACACACACCAGTGCAGTACTGAGGGAGAGCTACACACACCAGTGCAGTACTGAGGGAGTGCTACACACACCAGTGCAGTACTGAGGGAGTGCTACACACACCAGTGCAGTACTGAGGGAGTGCTACACACACCAGTGCAGTACTGAGGGAGTGCTACACACACATGTGCAGTACCAAGGGAGTGCTACACACACCAGTGCAGTACCAAAGGAGTGCTACACAAACATGTGCAGTACCAAGGGTGTGCTACACACACATGTGCAGTACTGAGGGAGTGCTGCACACACATGTGCAGTACCAAGGGAGTGCTACACACACATGTGCAGTACTGAGGGAGTGCTGCACACACATGTGCAGTACCAAGGGAGTGCTACACACACCAGTGCAGTACTGAGGGAGTGCTACACACACCAGTGCAGTACTGAGGGAGTGCTGCACACACATGTGCAGTACCAAGGGAGTGCTACACACACATGTGCAGTACTGAGGGAGTGCTGCACACACATGTGCAGTACCAAGGGAGTGCTACACACACATGTGCAGTACTGAGGGAGTGCTGCACACACATGTGCAGTACCAAGGGAGTGCTACACACACCAGTGCAGTACTGAGGGAGTGCTACACACACCAGTGCAGTACCAAGGGAGTGCTACACACACCAGTGCAGTACTGAGGGAGTGCTACACACACCAGCGCAGTACTGAGGGAGTGCTACACACACCAGTGCAGTACTGAGGGAGTGCTACACACACCAGTGCAGTACCAAGGGAGTGCTACACACACCGGTGCAGTACTGAGGGAGTGATACACACACCAGTGCAGTACTGAGGGCGTGCTACACACACCAGTGCAGTACTGAGGGAGTGCTACACACACCAGTGCAGTACCAAGGGAGTGCTACACACACCATTGCAGTACTGAGGGAGTGCTACACACACCAGTGCAGTACCAAGTGAGTGCTACACACACCAGTGCAGTACCAAGGGAGTGCTACACACACCAGTGCAGTACTGAGGGAGTGCTACACACACCCGTGCAGTACTGAGGGAGAGCTACACACACATGTGCAGTACTGAGGGAGTGCTAAACACACCAGTGCAGTACTGAGGGAGTGCTACACACACCAGTGCAGTACTGAGGGAGTGCTACACACACCAGTACAGTACTGAGGGAGTGCTACACACACATGTGCAGTACTGAGGGAGTGCTACACACACATGTGCAGTACTGAGGGAGTGCTGCCCACACATGTGCAGTATTGAGGGAGTGCTACACACACATGTGCAGTACTGAGGGAGTGCTGCACACACATGTGCAGTACCAAGGGAGTGCTACACACACATGTGCAGTACTGAGGGAGTGCTACACACACCAGTGCAGTACTGAGGGAGTGCTACACACACTAGTGCAGTACTGAGGGAGTGCTACACACACCAGTGCAGTACCAAGGGAGTGCTACACACACCAGTGCAGTACTGAGGGAGTGCTACACACACCAGTGCAGTACTCAGGGAGTGCTACACACACCAGTGCAGTACTGAGGGAGTGCTACACACACATGTGCAGTACTGAGGGAGTGCTACACACACCAGTGCAGTACTGAGGGAGTGCTACACACACCAGTGCAGTACTGAGGGAGTGCTACACACACCAGTGCAGTACCAAGGGAGTGCTACACACACCAGTGCAGTACTGAGGGAGTGCTACACACACCAGTGCAGTACCAAGGGAGTGCTACACACACCAGTGCAGTACTGAGGGAGTGCTACACACACCAGTGCAGTACCGAGGAAATGCTACACACCAGTGCAGTACCGAGAGAGTGCTACACACAACAGTACAGTACCGAGGGAGTGCTACACACCAGTGCAGTACTGAAGGAATGCTACACACTCCAGTGCAGTACTGAGTGAGTGCTAAAAACACCAGTGCCGTACTGAGGGAGTGCTACCCACTCCAGTGCAGTACTGAGGGAGTGCTAAAAACACCAGTGCAGTACCAAGGAAGTGCTAAAAACACCAGTGCAGTACTGAGGGAGTGCTACACACACCAGTGCAGTACCAAGGGAGTGCTACACACACCAGTGCAGTACCAAGGGAGTGCTACACACACCAGTGCAGTACTGAGGGAGTGCTACACACACCAGTGCAGTACTGAGGGAGTGCTGCACACACCAGTGCAGTACCAAGGGAGTGCTACACACACCGGTGCAGTACTGAGGGAGTGCTACACACACCAGTGCAGTACTGAGGGAGTGCTACACACACATGTGCAGTACTGAGGGAGTGCTACACACACCAGTGCAGTACCAAGTGAGTGCTACACACACCAGTGCAGTACCAAGGGAGTGCTACACACACCAGTGCAGTACTGAGGGAGTGCTACACACACCAGTGCAGTACTGAGGGAGAGCTACACACACCAGTGCAGTACTGAGGGAGTGCTACACACACCAGTGCAGTACTGAGGGAGTGCTACACACACCAGTGCAGTACTGAGGGAGTGCTACACACACCAGTGCAGTACTGAGGGAGTGCTACACACACATGTGCAGTACCAAGGGAGTGCTACACACACCAGTGCAGTACCAAAGGAGTGCTACACACACATGTGCAGTACCAAGGGTGTGCTACACACACATGTGCAGTACTGAGGGAGTGCTGCACACACATGTGCAGTACCAAGGGAGTGCTACACACACATGTGCAGTACTGAGGGAGTGCTGCACACACATGTGCAGTACCAAGGGAGTGCTACACACACCAGTGCAGTACTGAGGGAGTGCTACACACACCAGTGCAGTACTGAGGGAGTGCTGCACACACATGTGCAGTACCAAGGGAGTGCTACACACACATGTGCAGTACTGAGGGAGTGCTGCACACACATGTGCAGTACCAAGGGAGTGCTACACACACATGTGCAGTACTGAGGGAGTGCTGCACACACATGTGCAGTACCAAGGGAGTGCTACACACACCAGTGCAGTACTGAGGGAGTGCTACACACACCAGTGCAGTACCAAGGGAGTGCTACACACACCAGTGCAGTACTGAGGGAGTGCTACACACACCAGCGCAGTACTGAGGGAGTGCTACACACACCAGTGCAGTACTGAGGGAGTGCTACACACACCAGTGCAGTACCAAGGGAGTGCTACACACACCGGTGCAGTACTGAGGGAGTGCTACACACACCAGTGCAGTACTGAGGGCGTGCTACACACACCAGTGCAGTACTGAGGGAGTGCTACACACACCAGTGCAGTACCAAGGGAGTGCTACACACACCATTGCAGTACTGAGGGAGTGCTACACACACCAGTGCAGTACCAAGTGAGTGCTACACACACCAGTGCAGTACCAAGGGAGTGCTACACACACCAGTGCAGTACTGAGGGAGTGCTACACACACCCGTGCAGTACTGAGGGAGAGCTACACACACATGTGCAGTACTGAGGGAGTGCTAAACACACCAGTGCAGTACTGAGGGAGTGCTACACACACCAGTGCAGTACTGAGGGAGTGCTACACACACCAGTACAGTACTGAGGGAGTGCTACACACACATGTGCAGTACTGAGGGAGTGCTACACACACATGTGCAGTACTGAGGGAGTGCTGCCCACACATGTGCAGTATTGAGGGAGTGCTACACACACATGTGCAGTACTGAGGGAGTGCTGCACACACATGTGCAGTACCAAGGGAGTGCTACACACACATGTGCAGTACTGAGGGAGTGCTACACACACCAGTGCAGTACTGAGGGAGTGCTACACACACCAGTGCAGTACTGAGGGAGTGCTACACACACCAGTGCAGTACCAAGGGAGTGCTACACACACCAGTGCAGTACTGAGGGAGTGCTACACACACCAGTGCAGTACTCAGGGAGTGCTACACACACCAGTGCAGTACTGAGGGAGTGCTACACACACATGTGCAGTACTGAGGGAGTGCTACACACACCAGTGCAGTACTGAGGGAGTGCTACACACACCAGTGCAGTACTGAGGGAGTGCTACACACACCAGTGCAGTACCAAGGGAGTGCTACACACACCAGTGCAGTACTGAGGGAGTGCTACACACACCAGTGCAGTACCAAGGGAGTGCTACACACACCAGTGCAGTACTGAGGGAGTGCTACACACACCAGTGCAGTACCGAGGAAATGCTACACACCAGTGCAGTACCGAGAGAGTGCTACACACAACAGTACAGTACCGAGGGAGTGCTACACACCAGTGCAGTACTGAGGGAATGCTACACACTCCAGTGCAGTACTGAGTGAGTGCTAAAAACACCAGTGCCGTACTGAGGGAGTGCTACCCACTCCAGTGCAGTACTGAGGGAGTGCTAAAAACACCAGTGCAGTACCAAGGAAGTGCTAAAAACACCAGTGCAGTACTGAGGGAGTGCTACACACTCCAGTGCAGTACCAAGGGAGTGCTAAAAACACCAGTGCAGTACCGAGGGAGTGCTACACACTCCAGTGCAGTACCGAGGGAGTGCTAAAAACACCAGTGCAGTACTGAGGGAGTGCTACACACTCCAGTGCAGTACCGAGGGAATGCTACACGCAATAGTGCAGTACTGAGGGAGAGTTACACACACCATTGCAGTACCAAGGGAGTGCTGCACACACCAGTGCAGTACTGAGGGAGTGCTAAAAACACCAGTGCAGTACTGAGGGAGTGCTACACACGCCAGTGCCGTACGGAGGGAGTGTTAAAACACCAGTGCAGTACCGAGGGAGTGCTACACACGCCAGTGCAGTACCGAGGGAGTGCTAAAAACACCAGTGCAGTACCGAGGGAGTGCTGGACACACCAGTGCAGTACCGAGGGAGTGCTACACGCAGTAGTGCAGTACTGAGGGAGTGTTACACACATCATTGCAGTACCAAGGGAGTGCTTCACACACCAGTGCAGTACCGAGGGAGTGCAACACACACCAGTGCAGTACCAAGGGAGTGCTACACACACCAGTGCAGTACTGAGGGAGTGCTACACACACCAGTGCAGTACCAAGGGAGTGCTACACACACCAGTGCAGTACCAAAGGACTGCTACACACACATGTGCAGTACCAAGGGAGTGCTACACACACATGTGCAGTACTGAGGGAGTGCTGCACACACATGTGCAGTACCAAGGGAGTGCTACACACACCAGTGCAGTACTGAGGGAGTGCTACACACACCAGTGCAGTACCGAGGGAGTGCAACACACACCAGTGCAGTACCAAGGGAGTGCTACACACACCAGTGCAGTACTGAGGGAGTGCTACACACACCAGTGCAGTACCAAGAGAGTGCTACACACACCAGTGCAGTACCAAAGGAGTGCTACACACACATGTGCAGTACTGAGGGAGTGCTACACACACATGTGCAGTACCAAGGGAGTGCTACACACACCAGTGCAGTACTGAGGGAGTGCTACACACACCAGTGCAGTACCAAGGGAGTGCTACACACACCAGTGCAGTACTGAGGGAGTGCTACACACACCAGTGCTGTACTGAGGGAGTGCTACACACACCAGTGCAGTACTGAGGGAGTGCTACACACACCAGTGCAGTACCAAGGGAGTGCTACACACACCAGTGCAGTACCAAGGGAGTGCTACACACACCAGTGCAGTACCAAGGGAGTGCTACACACACCAGTGCAGTACTGAGGGAGTGCTACACACACCAGTGCAGTACTGAGGGAGTGCTACACACACCAGTGCAGTACCAAGGGAGTGCTACACACACCGGTGCAGTACCGAGGGAGTGCTACACACACCAGTGCAGTACTGAGGGCGTGCTACACACACCAGTGCAGTACTGAGGGAGTGCTACACACACCAGTGCAGTAACAAGGGAGTGCTACACACACCATTGCAGTACTGAGGGAGTGCTACACACACCAGTGCAGTACCAAGTGAGTGCTACACACACCAGTGCAGTACCAAGGGAGTGCTACACACACCAGTGCAGTACTGAGGGAGTGCTACACACACCAGTGCAGTACTGAGGGAGAGCTACACACACCAGTGCAGTACTGAGGGAGTGCTACACACACCAGTGCAGTACTGAGGGAGTGCTACAAACACCAGTGCAGTACTGAGGGAGAGCTACACACACATTTGCAGTACTGAGGGAGTGCTACACACACATGTGCAGTACTGAGGGGGTGCTACACACACATGTGCAGTACTGAGGGAGTGCTGCACACACATGTGCAGTACCAAGGGAGTGCTACACACACCAGTGCAGTACTGAGGGAGTGCTACACACACCAGTGCAGTACTGACGGAGTGCTACACACACCAGTGCAGTACCAAGGGAGTGCTACACACACCAGTGCAGTACTGAGGGAGTGCTACACACACCAGTGCAGTACTGAGGGAGTGCTGCACACACATGTGCAGTACCAAGGGAGTGCTACACACACATGTGCAGTACTGAGGGAGTGCTGCACACACATGTGCAGTACCAAGGGAGTGCTACACACACATGTGCAGTACTGAGGGAGTGCTGCACACACATGTGCAGTACCAAGGGAGTGCTACACACACCAGTGCAGTACTGAGGGAGTGCTACACACACCAGTGCAGTACCAAGGGAGTGCTACACACACCAGTGCAGTACTGAGGGAGTGCTACACACACCAGCGCAGTACTGAGGGAGTGCTACACACACCAGTGCAGTACTGAGGGAGTGCTACACACACCAGTGCAGTACCAAGGGAGTGCTACACACACCGGTGCAGTACTGAGGGAGTGCTACACACACCAGTGCAGTACTGAGGGCGTGCTACACACACCAGTGCAGTACTGAGGGAGTGCTACACACACCAGTGCAGTACCAAGGGAGTGCTACACACACCATTGCAGTACTGAGGGAGTGCTACACACACCAGTGCAGTACCAAGTGAGTGCTACACACACCAGTGCAGTACCAAGGGAGTGCTACACACACCAGTGCAGTACTGAGGGAGTGCTACACACACCCGTGCAGTACTGAGGGAGAGCTACACACACATGTGCAGTACTGAGGGAGTGCTAAACACACCAGTGCAGTACTGAGGGAGTGCTACACACACCAGTGCAGTACTGAGGGAGTGCTACACACACCAGTACAGTACTGAGGGAGTGCTACACACACATGTGCAGTACTGAGGGAGTGCTACACACACATGTGCAGTACTGAGGGAGTGCTGCCCACACATGTGCAGTATTGAGGGAGTGCTACACACACATGTGCAGTACTGAGGGAGTGCTGCACACACATGTGCAGTACCAAGGGAGTGCTACACACACATGTGCAGTACTGAGGGAGTGCTACACACACCAGTGCAGTACTGAGGGAGTGCTACACACACCAGTGCAGTACTGAGGGAGTGCTACACACACCAGTGCAGTACCAAGGGAGTGCTACACACACCAGTGCAGTACTGAGGGAGTGCTACACACACCAGTGCAGTACTCAGGGAGTGCTACACACACCAGTGCAGTACTGAGGGAGTGCTACACACACATGTGCAGTACTGAGGGAGTGCTACACACACCAGTGCAGTACTGAGGGAGTGCTACACACACCAGTGCAGTACTGAGGGAGTGCTACACACACCAGTGCAGTACCAAGGGAGTGCTACACACACCAGTGCAGTACTGAGGGAGTGCTACACACACCAGTGCAGTACCAAGGGAGTGCTACACACACCAGTGCAGTACTGAGGGAGTGCTACACACACCAGTGCAGTACCGAGGAAATGCTACACACCAGTGCAGTACCGAGAGAGTGCTACACACAACAGTACAGTACCGAGGGAGTGCTACACACCAGTGCAGTACTGAGGGAATGCT
The DNA here is from genome assembly GCF_036365525.1 of Heterodontus francisci. Classification (NCBI taxonomy): domain Eukaryota; kingdom Metazoa; phylum Chordata; class Chondrichthyes; order Heterodontiformes; family Heterodontidae; genus Heterodontus; species Heterodontus francisci. The sequence continues at coordinate 8,069,347 of NC_090377.1, forward strand.
ACACACTCCAGTGCAGTACTGAGTGAGTGCTAAAAACACCAGTGCCGTACTGAGGGAGTGCTACCCACTCCAGTGCAGTACTGAGGGAGTGCTAAAAACACCAGTGCAGTACCAAGGAAGTGCTAAAAACACCAGTGCAGTACTGAGGGAGTGCTACACACTCCAGTGCAGTACCAAGGGAGTGCTAAAAACACCAGTGCAGTACCGAGGGAGTGCTACACACTCCAGTGCAGTACCGAGGGAGTGCTAAAAACACCAGTGCAGTACTGAGGGAGTGCTACACACTCCAGTGCAGTACCGAGGGAATGCTACACGCAATAGTGCAGTACTGAGGGAGAGTTACACACACCATTGCAGTACCAAGGGAGTGCTGCACACACCAGTGCAGTACTGAGGGAGTGCTAAAAACACCAGTGCAGTACTGAGGGAGTGCTACACACGCCAGTGCCGTACCGAGGGAGTGTTAAAACACCAGTGCAGTACCGAGGGAGTGCTACACACGCCAGTGCAGTACCGAGGGAGTGCTAAAAACACCAGTGCAGTACCGAGGGAGTGCTGGACACACCAGTGCAGTACCGAGGGAGTGCTACACGCAGTAGTGCAGTACTGAGGGAGTGTTACACACATCATTGCAGTACCAAGGGAGTGCTTCACACACCAGTGCAGTACCGAGGGAGTGCAACACACACCAGTGCAGTACCAAGGGAGTGCTACACACACCAGTGCAGTACTGAGGGAGTGCTACACACACCAGTGCAGTACCAAGGGAGTGCTACACACACCGGTGCAGTACCGAGGGAGTGCTACACACACCAGTGCAGTACTGAGGGCGTGCTACACACACCAGTGCAGTACTGAGGGAGTGCTACACACACCAGTGCAGTAACAAGGGAGTGCTACACACACCATTGCAGTACTGAGGGAGTGCTACACACACCAGTGCAGTACCAAGTGAGTGCTACACACACCAGTGCAGTACCAAGGGAGTGCTACACACACCAGTGCAGTACTGAGGGAGTGCTACACACACCAGTGCAGTACTGAGGGAGAGCTACACACACCAGTGCAGTACTGAGGGAGTGCTACACACACCAGTGCAGTACTGAGGGAGTGCTACACACACCAGTGCAGTACTGAGGGAGAGCTACACACACATTTGCAGTACTGAGGGAGTGCTACACACACATGTGCAGTACTGAGGGGGTGCTACACACACATGTGCAGTACTGAGGGAGTGCTGCACACACATGTGCAGTACCAAGGGAGTGCTACACACACCAGTGCAGTACTGAGGGAGTGCTACACACACCAGTGCAGTACTGACGGAGTGCTACACACACCAGTGCAGTACCAAGGGAGTGCTACACACACCAGTGCAGTACTGAGGGAGTGCTAAACACACCAGTGCAGTACTGAGGGAGTGCTACACACACCAGTGCAGTACTGAGGGAGTGCTACACACACCAGTGCAGTACTGAGGGAGTGCTACACACACCAGTGCAGTACTGAGGGAGTGCTACACACACCAGTGCAGTACCAAGGGAGTGCTACACACACCAGTGCAGTACTGAGGGAGTGCTACACACACCAGTGCAGTACTGAGGGAGTGCTACACACACCAGTGCAGTACTGAGGGAGTGCTACACACACCGGTGCAGTACTGAGGGAGTGCTACACACACCAGTGCAGTACTGAGGGAGAGCTACACACACCAGTGCAGTACTGAGGGAGTGCTACACACACCAGTGCAGTACTGAGGGAGTGCTACACACACCAGTGCAGTACTGAGGGAGAGCTACACACACCGGTGCAGTACTGAGGGAGTGCTACACACACCAGTGCAGTACCAAGGGAGTGCTACACACACCAGTGCAGTACTGAGGGAGTGCTACACACACCAGTGCAGTACTGAGGGAGTGCTACACACACATGTGCAGTACTGAGGGAGTGCTACACACACATGTGCAGTACTGAGGGGGTGCTACACACACATGTGCAGTACTGAGGGAGTGCTGCACACACATGTGCAGTACCAAGGGAGTGCTACACACACATGTGCAGTACTGAGGCAGTGCTGCACACACATGTGCAGTACCAAGGGAGTGCTACACACACCAGTGCAGTACTGAGGGAGTGCTACACACACCAGTGCAGTACTGAGGGAGTGCTACACACACCAGTGCAGTACTGAGGGAGTGCTACACACACCAGTGCAGTACTGAGGGAGTGCTACACACACCAGTGCAGTACTGAGGGAGTGCTACACACACCAGTGCAGTACTGAGGGAGTGCTGCACACACCAGTGCAGTACTGAGGGAGTGCTACACACACCAGTGCAGTACTGAGGGAGTGCTACACACACCAGTGCAGTACTGAGGGAGTGCTACACACACCAGTGCAGTACTGAGGGAGTGCTACACACACCAGTGCAGTACCAAGGGAGTGCTACACACACCAGTGCAGTACTGAGGGAGTGCTACACACACCAGTGCAGTGCTGAGGGAGTGCTACACACACCAGTGCAGTACTGAGGGAGTGCTACACACACCAGTGCAGTACCAAGGGAGTGCTACACACACCAGTGCAGTACTGAGGAAGTGCTACACACACCGGTGCAGTACTGAGGGAGTGCTACACACACCAGTGCAGTACTGAGGGAGAGCTACACACACCAGTGCAGTACTGAGGGAGTGCTACACACACCAGTGCAGTACTGAGGGAGTGCTACACACACCAGTGCAGTACTGAGGGAGAGCTACACACACCGGTGCAGTACTGAGGGAGTGCTGCACACACCAGTGCAGTACCAAGGGAGTGCTACACACACCAGTGCAGTACTGAGGGAGAGCTACACACACCGGTGCAGTACTGAGGGAGTGCTAAAAACACCAGTGCAGTACTGAGGGAGTGCTACACACTCCAGTGCAGTACCGACGGAGTGCTACACGCAGTAGTGCAGTACTGAGGTAGTGCAACAGACACCAGTGCAGTACCAAGGGAGTGCTACACACACCAGCGCAGTACTGAGGGAGTGCTACACACACCAGTGCAGTACCAAGGGAGTGCTACACACACCAGTGCAGTACCAAGGGAGTGCTACACACACCAGTGCAGTACCAAGGGAGTGCTATACACACATGTGCAGTACCAAGGGAGTGCTACACACACATGTGCAGTACTGAGGGAGTGCTACACACACATGTGCATTACTGAGGGAGTGCTACACACACCAGTGCAGTACCAAGGGAGTGCTACACACACCAGTGCAGCACCAAGGGAGTGCTGCACACACATGTGCAGTACCAAGGGAGTGCTACACACACATGTGCAGTACTGAGGGAGTGCTACACACACATGTGCAGTACTGAGGGAGTGCTACACACACATGTGCAGTACTGAGGGAGTGCTACACACACCAGTGCAGTACCGAGGGAGTGCTACACACACCAGTGCAGTACTGAGGGAGTGCTACACACACCAGTGCAGTACTGAGGGAGTGCTACACACACCAGTGCAGTACTGAGGGAGTGCTACACACACCAGCGCAGTACTGAGGGAGTGCTACACACACATGTGCAGTACTGAGGGAGTGCTACACACACCAGTGCAGTACTGAGGGAGTGCTACACACACCAGCGCAGTACTGAGGGAGTGCTACACACACATGTGCAGTACTGAGGGAGTGCTACACACACATGTGCAGTACTGAGGGAGTGCTACACACACCAGTGCAGTACTGAGGGAGTGCTACACACACATGTGCAGTACTGAGGGAGTGCTTCACACACCAGTGCAGTACTGAGGGAGTGCTACACACACCAGTGCAGTACTGAGGGAGTGCTACACACACCAGTGCAGTACTGAGGGAGTGCTACACACACCAGTGCAGTACCAAGGGAGTGCTACACACACCAGTGCAGTACTGAGGGAGTGCTACACACACCAGTGCAGTACTGAGGGAGTGCTACACACACCAGTGCAGTACTGAGGGAGTGCTACACACACCAGTGCAGTACTGAGGGAGTGCTACACACACCAGTGCAGTACTGAGGGAGTGCTACACACACCAGTGCAGTACCAAGGGAGTGCTACACACACCAGTGCAATACTGAGGGAGTGCTACACACACCAGTGCAGTACTGAGGAAGTGCTACACACACCAGTGCAGTACTGAGGGAGTGCTACACACACCAGTGCAGTACCAAGGGAGTGCTACACACACCAGTGCAGTACTGAGGGAGTGCTACACACACCAGTGCAGTACTGAGGGAGAGCTACACACACCAGTGCAGTACTGAGGGAGTGCTACACACACCAGTGCAGTACTGAGGGAGTGCTACACACACCAGTGCAGTACTGAGGGAGTGCTACACACACCGGTGCAGTACTGAGGGAGTGCTACACACACCAGTGCAGTACCAAGGGAGTGCTACACACACCAGTGCAGTACTGAGGGAGAGCTACACACACCGGTGCAGTACTGAGGGAGTGCTAAAAACACCAGTGCAGTACTGAGGGAGTGCTACACACTCCAGTGCAGTACCGACGGAGTGCTACACGCAGTAGTGCAGTACTGAGGGAGTGCAACAGACACCAGTGCAGTACCAAGGGAGTGCTACACACACCAGCGCAGTACTGAGGGAGTGCTACACACACCAGTGCAGTACTGAGGGAGTCCTACACACACCAGTGCAGTACTGAGGGAGTGCTACACACACCAGTGCAGTACCAAGGGAGTGCTACACACACCAGTGCAGTACTGAGGGAGTGCTACACACACCAGTGCAGTACTGAGGGAGTGCTACACACACCAGTGCAGTACTGAGGGAGTGCTACACACACCAGTGCAGTACCAAGGGAGTGCTACACACACCAGTGCAGTACTGAGGGAGTGCTACACACACCAGTGCAGTACTGAGGGAGAGCTACACACACCAGTGCAGTACTGAGGGAGTGCTACACACACCAGTGCAGTACTGAGGGAGTGCTACACACACCAGTGCAGTACTGAGGGAGAGCTACACACACCGGTGCAGTACTGAGGGAGTGCTACACACACCAGTGCAGTACCAAGGGAGTGCTACACACACCAGTGCAGTACTGAGGGAGAGCTACACACACCGGTGCAGTACTGAGGGAGTGCTACACACACCAGTGCAGTACTGAGGGAGTGCTACACACTCCAGTGCAGTACCGACGGAGTGCTACACGCAGTAGTGCAGTACTGAGGGAGTGCAACAGACACCAGTGCAGTACCAAGGGAGTGCTACACACACCAGCGCAGTACTGAGGGAGTGCTACACACACCAGTGCAGTACCAAGGGAGTGCTACACACACCAGTGCAGTACCAAGGGAGTGCTACACACACCAGTGCAGTACCAAGGGAGTGCTATACACACATGTGCAGTACCAAGGGAGTGCTACACACACATGTGCAGTACTGAGGGAGTGCTACACACACATGTGCATTACTGAGGGAGTGCTACACACACCAGTGCAGTACCAAGGGAGTGCTACACACACCAGTGCAGCACCAAGGGAGTGCTGCACACACATGTGCAGTACCAAGGGAGTGCTACACACACATGTGCAGTACTGAGGGAGTGCTACACACACATGTGCAGTGCTGAGGGAGTGCTACACACACCAGTGCAGTACTGAGGGAGTGCTACACACACCAGTGCAGTACTGAGGGAGTGCTACACACACCAGTGCAGTACTGAGGGAGTGCTACACACACCAGCGCAGTACTGAGGGAGTGCTACACACACATGTGCAGTACTGAGGGAGTGCTACACACACCAGTGCAGTACTGAGGGAGTGCTTCACACACCAGTGCAGTACTGAGGGAGTGCTACACACACCAGCGCAGTACTGAGGGAGTGCTACACACACCAGCGCAGTACTGAGGGAGTGCTACACACACATGTGCAGTACTGAGGGAGTGCTACACACACTAGTGCAGTACTGAGGGAGTGCTACACACACCAGCGCAGTACTGAGGGAGTGCTACACACACATGTGCAGTACTGAGGGAGTGCTACACACACCAGTGCAGTACTGAGGGAGTGCTACACACACCAGTGCAGTACTGAGGGAGTGCTACACTCACCAGTGCAGTACTGAGGGAGTGCTACACACACCAGTGCAGTACTGAGGGAGTGCTTCACACACCAGTGCAGTACTGAGGGAGTGCTACACACACCAGCGCAGTACTGAGGGAGTGCTACACACACCAGCGCAGTACTGAGGGAGTGCTACACACACATGTGCAGTACTGAGGGAGTGCTACACACACTAGTGCAGTACTGAGGGAGTGCTACACACACCAGCGCAGTACTGAGGGAGTGCTACACACACATGTGCAGTACTGAGGGAGTGCTACACACACCAGTGCAGTACTGAGGGAGTGCTACACACACCAGTGCAGTACTGAGGGAGTGCTACACACACCGGTGCAGTACCAAGGGAGTGCTACACACACCAGTGCAGTACTGAGGGAGTGCTACACACACCAGTGCAGTACTGAGGGAGTGCTACACACACCAGTGCAGTACTGAGGGAGTGCTACACTCACCGGTGCAGTACTGAGGGAGTGCTACACACACCAGTGCAGTACTGAGGGAGTGCTACACACACCAGTGCAGTACTGAGGGAGTGCTACACACACCAGTGCAGTACTGAGGGAGTGCTACACACACCAGTGCAGTACTGAGGGCGTGCTACACACACCAGTGCAGTACTGAGGGAGTGCTACACACACCAGTGCAGTAACAAGGGAGTGCTACACACACCATTGCAGTACTGAGGGAGTGCTACACACACCAGTGCAGTACCAAGTGAGTGCTACACACACCAGTGCAGTACCAAGGGAGTGCTACACACACCAGTGCAGTACTGAGGGAGTGCTACACACACCAGTGCAGTACTGAGGGAGAGCTACACACACCAGTGCAGTACTGAGGGAGTGCTACACACACCAGTGCAGTACTGAGGGAGTGCTACACACACCAGTGCAGTACTGAGGGAGAGCTACACACACATTTGCAGTACTGAGGGAGTGCTACACACACATGTGCAGTACTGAGGGGGTGCTACACACACATGTGCAGTACTGAGGGAGTGCTGCACACACATGTGCAGTACCAAGGGAGTGCTACACACACCAGTGCAGTACTGAGGGAGTGCTACACACACCAGTGCAGTACTGACGGAGTGCTACACACACCAGTGCAGTACCAAGGGAGTGCTACACACACCAGTGCAGTACTGAGGGAGTGCTACACACACCAGTGCAGTACTGAGGGAGTGCTGCACACACATGTGCAGTACCAAGGGAGTGCTACACACACATGTGCAGTACTGAGGGAGTGCTGCACACACATGTGCAGTACCAAGGGAGTGCTACACACACATGTGCAGTACTGAGGGAGTGCTGCACACACATGTGCAGTACCAAGGGAGTGCTACACACACCAGTGCAGTACTGAGGGAGTGCTACACACACCAGTGCAGTACCAAGGGAGTGCTACACACACCAGTGCAGTACTGAGGGAGTGCTACACACACCAGCGCAGTACTGAGGGAGTGCTACACACACCAGTGCAGTACTGAGGGAGTGCTACACACACCAGTGCAGTACCAAGGGAGTGCTACACACACCGGTGCAGTACTGAGGGAGTGCTACACACACCAGTGCAGTACTGAGGGCGTGCTACACACACCAGTGCAGTACTGAGGGAGTGCTACACACACCAGTGCAGTACCAAGGGAGTGCTACACACACCATTGCAGTACTGAGGGAGTGCTACACACACCAGTGCAGTACCAAGTGAGTGCTACACACACCAGTGCAGTACCAAGGGAGTGCTACACACACCAGTGCAGTACTGAGGGAGTGCTACACACACCCGTGCAGTACTGAGGGAGAGCTACACACACATGTGCAGTACTGAGGGAGTGCTAAACACACCAGTGCAGTACTGAGGGAGTGCTACACACACCAGTGCAGTACTGAGGGAGTGCTACACACACCAGTACAGTACTGAGGGAGTGCTACACACACATGTGCAGTACTGAGGGAGTGCTACACACACATGTGCAGTACTGAGGGAGTGCTGCCCACACATGTGCAGTATTGAGGGAGTGCTACACACACATGTGCAGTACTGAGGGAGTGCTGCACACACATGTGCAGTACCAAGGGAGTGCTACACACACATGTGCAGTACTGAGGGAGTGCTACACACACCAGTGCAGTACTGAGGGAGTGCTACACACACCAGTGCAGTACTGAGGGAGTGCTACACACACCAGTGCAGTACCAAGGGAGTGCTACACACACCAGTGCAGTACTGAGGGAGTGCTACACACACCAGTGCAGTACTCAGGGAGTGCTACACACACCAGTGCAGTACTGAGGGAGTGCTACACACACATGTGCAGTACTGAGGGAGTGCTACACACACCAGTGCAGTACTGAGGGAGTGCTACACACACCAGTGCAGTACTGAGGGAGTGCTACACACACCAGTGCAGTACCAAGGGAGTGCTACACACACCAGTGCAGTACTGAGGGAGTGCTACACACACCAGTGCAGTACCAAGGGAGTGCTACACACACCAGTGCAGTACTGAGGGAGTGCTACACACACCAGTGCAGTACCGAGGAAATGCTACACACCAGTGCAGTACCGAGAGAGTGCTACACACAACAGTACAGTACCGAGGGAGTGCTACACACCAGTGCAGTACTGAGGGAATGCTACACACTCCAGTGCAGTACTGAGTGAGTGCTAAAAACACCAGTGCCGTACTGAGGGAGTGCTACCCACTCCAGTGCAGTACTGAGGGAGTGCTAAAAACACCAGTGCAGTACCAAGGAAGTGCTAAAAACACCAGTGCAGTACTGAGGGAGTGCTACACACTCCAGTGCAGTACCAAGGGAGTGCTAAAAACACCAGTGCAGTACCGAGGGAGTGCTACACACTCCAGTGCAGTACCGAGGGAGTGCTAAAAACACCAGTGCAGTACTGAGGGAGTGCTACACACTCCAGTGCAGTACCGAGGGAATGCTACACGCAATAGTGCAGTACTGAGGGAGAGTTACACACACCATTGCAGTACCAAGGGAGTGCTGCACACACCAGTGCAGTACTGAGGGAGTGCTAAAAACACCAGTGCAGTACTGAGGGAGTGCTACACACGCCAGTGCCGTACCGAGGGAGTGTTAAAACACCAGTGCAGTACCGAGGGAGTGCTACACACGCCAGTGCAGTACCGAGGGAGTGCTAAAAACACCAGTGCAGTACCGAGGGAGTGCTGGACACACCAGTGCAGTACCGAGGGAGTGCTACACGCAGTAGTGCAGTACTGAGGGAGTGTTACACACATCATTGCAGTACCAAGGGAGTGCTTCACACACCAGTGCAGTACCGAGGGAGTGCAACACACACCAGTGCAGTACCAAGGGAGTGCTACACACACCAGTGCAGTACTGAGGGAGTGCTACACACACCAGTGCAGTACCAAGGGAGTGCTACACACACCGGTGCAGTACCGAGGGAGTGCTACACACACCAGTGCAGTACTGAGGGCGTGCTACACACACCAGTGCAGTACTGAGGGAGTGCTACACACACCAGTGCAGTAACAAGGGAGTGCTACACACACCATTGCAGTACTGAGGGAGTGCTACACACACCAGTGCAGTACCAAGTGAGTGCTACACACACCAGTGCAGTACCAAGGGAGTGCTACACACACCAGTGCAGTACTGAGGGAGTGCTACACACACCAGTGCAGTACTGAGGGAGAGCTACACACACCAGTGCAGTACTGAGGGAGTGCTACACACACCAGTGCAGTACTGAGGGAGTGCTACACACACCAGTGCAGTACTGAGGGAGAGCTACACACACATTTGCAGTACTGAGGGAGTGCTACACACACATGTGCAGTACTGAGGGGGTGCTACACACACATGTGCAGTACTGAGGGAGTGCTGCACACACATGTGCAGTACCAAGGGAGTGCTACACACACCAGTGCAGTACTGAGGGAGTGCTACACACACCAGTGCAGTACTGACGGAGTGCTACACACACCAGTGCAGTACCAAGGGAGTGCTACACACACCAGTGCAGTACTGAGGGAGTGCTAAACACACCAGTGCAGTACTGAGGGAGTGCTACACACACCAGTGCAGTACTGAGGGAGTGCTACACACACCAGTGCAGTACTGAGGGAGTGCTACACACACCAGTGCAGTACTGAGGGAGTGCTACACACACCAGTGCAGTACCAAGGGAGTGCTACACACACCAGTGCAGTACTGAGGGAGTGCTACACACACCAGTGCAGTACTGAGGGAGTGCTACACACACCAGTGCAGTACTGAGGGAGTGCTACACACACCGGTGCAGTACTGAGGGAGTGCTACACACACCAGTGCAGTACTGAGGGAGAGCTACACACACCAGTGCAGTACTGAGGGAGTGCTACACACACCAGTGCAGTACTGAGGGAGTGCTACACACACCAGTGCAGTACTGAGGGAGAGCTACACACACCGGTGCAGTACTGAGGGAGTGCTACACACACCAGTGCAGTACCAAGGGAGTGCTACACACACCAGTGCAGTACTGAGGGAGTGCTACACACACCAGTGCAGTACTGAGGGAGTGCTACACACACATGTGCAGTACTGAGGGAGTGCTACACACACATGTGCAGTACTGAGGGGGTGCTACACACACATGTGCAGTACTGAGGGAGTGCTGCACACACATGTGCAGTACCAAGGGAGTGCTACACACACATGTGCAGTACTGAGGCAGTGCTGCACACACATGTGCAGTACCAAGGGAGTGCTACACACACCAGTGCAGTACTGAGGGAGTGCTACACACACCAGTGCAGTACTGAGGGAGTGCTACACACACCAGTGCAGTACTGAGGGAGTGCTACACACACCAGTGCAGTACTGAGGGAGTGCTACACACACCAGTGCAGTACTGAGGGAGTGCTACACACACCAGTGCAGTACTGAGGGAGTGCTGCACACACCAGTGCAGTACTGAGGGAGTGCTACACACACCAGTGCAGTACTGAGGGAGTGCTACACACACCAGTGCAGTACTGAGGGAGTGCTACACACACCAGTGCAGTACTGAGGGAGTGCTACACACACCAGTGCAGTACCAAGGGAGTGCTACACACACCAGTGCAGTACTGAGGGAGTGCTACACACACCAGTGCAGTGCTGAGGGAGTGCTACACACACCAGTGCAGTACTGAGGGAGTGCTACACACACCAGTGCAGTACCAAGGGAGTGCTACACACACCAGTGCAGTACTGAGGAAGTGCTACACACACCGGTGCAGTACTGAGGGAGTGCTACACACACCAGTGCAGTACTGAGGGAGAGCTACACACACCAGTGCAGTACTGAGGGAGTGCTACACACACCAGTGCAGTACTGAGGGAGTGCTACACACACCAGTGCAGTACTGAGGGAGAGCTACACACACCGGTGCAGTACTGAGGGAGTGCTGCACACACCAGTGCAGTACCAAGGGAGTGCTACACACACCAGTGCAGTACTGAGGGAGAGCTACACACACCGGTGCAGTACTGAGGGAGTGCTAAAAACACCAGTGCAGTACTGAGGGAGTGCTACACACTCCAGTGCAGTACCGACGGAGTGCTACACGCAGTAGTGCAGTACTGAGGTAGTGCAACAGACACCAGTGCAGTACCAAGGGAGTGCTACACACACCAGCGCAGTACTGAGGGAGTGCTACACACACCAGTGCAGTACCAAGGGAGTGCTACACACACCAGTGCAGTACCAAGGGAGTGCTACACACACCAGTGCAGTACCAAGGGAGTGCTATACACACATGTGCAGTACCAAGGGAGTGCTACACACACATGTGCAGTACTGAGGGAGTGCTACACACACATGTGCATTACTGAGGGAGTGCTACACACACCAGTGCAGTACCAAGGGAGTGCTACACACACCAGTGCAGCACCAAGGGAGTGCTGCACACACATGTGCAGTACCAAGGGAGTGCTACACACACATGTGCAGTACTGAGGGAGTGCTACACACACATGTGCAGTACTGAGGGAGTGCTACACACACATGTGCAGTACTGAGGGAGTGCTACACACACCAGTGCAGTACCGAGGGAGTGCTACACACACCAGTGCAGTACTGAGGGAGTGCTACACACACCAGTGCAGTACTGAGGGAGTGCTACACACACCAGTGCAGTACTGAGGGAGTGCTACACACACCAGCGCAGTACTGAGGGAGTGCTACACACACATGTGCAGTACTGAGGGAGTGCTACACACACCAGTGCAGTACTGAGGGAGTGCTACACACACCAGCGCAGTACTGAGGGAGTGCTACACACACATGTGCAGTACTGAGGGAGTGCTACACACACATGTGCAGTACTGAGGGAGTGCTACACACACCAGTGCAGTACTGAGGGAGTGCTACACACACATGTGCAGTACTGAGGGAGTGCTTCACACACCAGTGCAGTACTGAGGGAGTGCTACACACACCAGTGCAGTACTGAGGGAGTGCTACACACACCAGTGCAGTACTGAGAGAGTGCTACACACACCAGTGCAGTACCAAGGGAGTGCTACACACACCAGTGCAGTACTGAGGGAGTGCTACACACACCAGTGCAGTACTGAGGGAGTGCTACACACACCAGTGCAGTACTGAGGGAGTGCTACACACACCAGTGCAGTACTGAGGGAGTGCTACACACACCAGTGCAGTACTGAGGGAGTGCTACACACACCAGTGCAGTACTGAGGGAGTGCTACACACACCAGTGCAGTACCAAGGGAGTGCTACACACACCAGTGCAATACTGAGGGAGTGCTACACACACCAGTGCAGTACTGAGGAAGTGCTACACACACCAGTGCAGTACTGAGGGAGTGCTACACACACCAGTGCAGTACCAAGGGAGTGCTACACACACCAGTGCAGTACTGAGGGAGTGCTACACACACCAGTGCAGTACTGAGGGAGAGCTACACACACCAGTGCAGTACTGAGGGAGTGCTACACACACCAGTGCAGTACTGAGGGAGTGCTACACACACCAGTGCAGTACTGAGGGAGAGCTACACACACCGGTGCAGTACTGAGGGAGTGCTACACACACCAGTGCAGTACCAAGGGAGTGCTACACACACCAGTGCAGTACTGAGGGAGAGCTACACACACCGGTGCAGTACTGAGGGAGTGCTAAAAACACCAGTGCAGTACTGAGGGAGTGCTACACACTCCAGTGCAGTACCGACGGAGTGCTACACGCAGTAGTGCAGTACTGAGGGAGTGCAACAGACACCAGTGCAGTACCAAGGGAGTGCTACACACACCAGCGCAGTACTGAGGGAGTGCTACACACACCAGTGCAGTACTGAGGGAGTCCTACACACACCAGTGCAGTACTGAGGGAGTGCTACACACACCAGTGCAGTACCAAGGGAGTGCTACACACACCAGTGCAGTACTGAGGGAGTGCTACACACACCAGTGCAGTACTGAGGGAGTGCTACACACACCAGTGCAGTACTGAGGGAGTGCTACACACACCAGTGCAGTACCAAGGGAGTGCTACACACACCAGTGCAGTACTGAGGGAGTGCTACACACACCAGTGCAGTACTGAGGGAGAGCTACACACACCAGTGCAGTACTGAGGGAGTGCTACACACACCAGTGCAGTACTGAGGGAGTGCTACACACACCAGTGCAGTACTGAGGGAGAGCTATACACACCGGTGCAGTACTGAGGGAGTGCTACACACACCAGTGCAGTACCAAGGGAGTGCTACACACACCAGTGCAGTACTGAGGGAGAGCTACACACACCGGTGCAGTACTGAGGGAGTGCTACACACACCAGTGCAGTACTGAGGGAGTGCTACACACTCCAGTGCAGTACCGACGGAGTGCTACACGCAGTAGTGCAGTACTGAGGGAGTGCAACAGACACCAGTGCAGTACCAAGGGAGTGCTACACACACCAGCGCAGTACTGAGGGAGTGCTACACACACCAGTGCAGTACCAAGGGAGTGCTACACACACCAGTGCAGTACCAAGGGAGTGCTACACACACCAGTGCAGTACCAAGGGAGTGCTATACACACATGTGCAGTACCAAGGGAGTGCTACACACACATGTGCAGTACTGAGGGAGTGCTACACACACATGTGCATTACTGAGGGAGTGCTACACACACCAGTGCAGTACCAAGGGAGTGCTACACACACCAGTGCAGCACCAAGGGAGTGCTGCACACACATGTGCAGTACCAAGGGAGTGCTACACACACATGTGCAGTACTGAGGGAGTGCTACACACACATGTGCAGTGCTGAGGGAGTGCTACACACACCAGTGCAGTACTGAGGGAGTGCTACACACACCAGTGCAGTACTGAGGGAGTGCTACACACACCAGTGCAGTACTGAGGGAGTGCTACACACACCAGCGCAGTACTGAGGGAGTGCTACACACACATGTGCAGTACTGAGGGAGTGCTACACACACCAGTGCAGTACTGAGGGAGTGCTTCACACACCAGTGCAGTACTGAGGGAGTGCTACACACACCAGCGCAGTACTGAGGGAGTGCTACACACACCAGCGCAGTACTGAGGGAGTGCTACACACACATGTGCAGTACTGAGGGAGTGCTACACACACTAGTGCAGTACTGAGGGAGTGCTACACACACCAGCGCAGTACTGAGGGAGTGCTACACACACATGTGCAGTACTGAGGGAGTGCTACACACACCAGTGCAGTACTGAGGGAGTGCTACACACACCAGTGCAGTACTGAGGGAGTGCTACACTCACCAGTGCAGTACTGAGGGAGTGCTACACACACCAGTGCAGTACTGAGGGAGTGCTTCACACACCAGTGCAGTACTGAGGGAGTGCTACACACACCAGCGCAGTACTGAGGGAGTGCTACACACACCAGCGCAGTACTGAGGGAGTGCTACACACACATGTGCAGTACTGAGGGAGTGCTACACACACTAGTGCAGTACTGAGGGAGTGCTACACACACCAGCGCAGTACTGAGGGAGTGCTACACACACATGTGCAGTACTGAGGGAGTGCTACACACACCAGTGCAGTACTGAGGGAGTGCTACACACACCAGTGCAGTACTGAGGGAGTGCTACACACACCAGTGCAGTACCAAGGGAGTGCTACACACACCAGTGCAGTACTGAGGGAGTGCTACACACACCAGTGCAGTACTGAGGGAGTGCTACACACACCAGTGCAGTACTGAGGGAGTGCTACACTCACCGGTGCAGTACTGAGGGAGTGCTACACACACCAGTGCAGTACTGAGGGAGTGCTACACACACCAGTGCAGTACTGAGGGAGTGCTACACACACCAGTGCAGTACTGAGGGAGTGCTACACACACCAGTGCAGTACTGAGGGAGTGCTACACACACCAGTGCAGTACTGAGGGAGTGCTACACTCACCAGTACTGCGTGAGTGCTGCATCAGCAAACAGCCCCTACTACTCATCTTATGAAACAAAGAAGGTGTTTGAAGATTGAGGCTGGGACACTGCCCTGAGGAACTCCTGCAGTGATATCATGCGGCTGAGATGATTGACCTCCAATAACCACACTGCCTTCCTTTGAGCTAGGTATGACTCCAGCCACTGGAGAGTTTTCCCCCTGATCCCCATTGTCTTCCATCACTTTTTTTTTGATGATTGAGAGTAGGCTGATTGACTGGTAATTGGAATGGGTTGAATTTGTCCTTTTAGTGCACGGGACGCACCTGGGCAACTTTCCACATTGTGGACTGAACGGCTTGCTTCAACATTATAATTTTATGAATATATGTGGATTCAGTAACAGTGAAGCCAAGTCGGCAGGAATACAAACAGTTAAACCAATTAGCTTACCAAAGTCAGCAAGACTTCCTCCTGCACAATATCTTAGTGTCAGCAGGTAGATTGTGAACATTACAAAGAGAGCAAAGCAGAAAAAACAAATAGCACAGCTCTGCTTTCTTTTCTTTTCTCCAAATAAAACATATCTTGGATCATGTTGAGGGGTGAATGCCTTTGAGCAGAGTCAGAATCAGTCCATCATACCCTAAAGGAGCAAAAGGAAGCCTTTTATGGTAAAACTTTAGTAGTCAGATCAGTCTGCAGAAACTGAAAGTCAGATATTTACAGAACTTCCTCTGAAGCAATACAGTGGGTCGATACCCCAAGATTAGAGTTAACGCTTTCGATTTTGAGAGTATGTCCAGTTTACCATGGAAATCCCTCCTCCTAACTAAAGAAATCTAATTACTATTCCTTTCTCCGTGGTCAGATGCACTGAGACTGGTTGGATACTGAGGCTCAGAACTGCCTGGAGAGTTTTGACCCAACTGTAAGTTGAGTGAAAATTTGCACATTACCAAAACGCTGAAACCAGAGAAGGTTTGGCATCATTTCTGCGCAAATTCACTCCTGGAGATTTAAGACTGCACTCTCCCAAAACCCAAATCCCAAATGTTGAAGAAGCTTCATGGAATGGAAACACCAAACTGTTAATAATTGTAAGGAGAGGAAAGGATAAAGCAACCTTCCAAAATGCCACAAAACAGAGCATACCTGTACCATAAGATAGCTTGAGACTCAAAGTAACATTTCCTATTAATCCTCAGAATGTTGCTGCCAAGTCCAGCATTTATTGCCCAGCCCATGTTGCCCTGGACTGGATGATTTTCCAACCCGCTTCAAGGACAGTTAAAGAGTCCAGCATTTCGGTGTGGGATGTTGATGTAACCAAGACCAGGTAAGGACAAGTTTTGCTCCCTAAAGGACATCCTCATCTCTAGACCAAGAATGGAGAAATGAAGCCGTGAGTGTCATCCTGGATCAGGCAGACAGTGAGTGAAGGAAACGCACAGAGTGACTCTGATCAGGAGAAGAGAGCACATAAACAGTAAAAAAAAACCAAATTAGAGAGAGGAGTACGAGGTCAGAGTCAACAGACTGGGGAGAGAAGTCAGGCCAACCTAGCTTTGGCACAATTTGAGGAGGCATAAGGGAATCTCCTGAATATTCAAAGGGACAAATCTGGAAGAGGCTTCTTATAACAATCATCAGCTGCTGGTATCGACTCCAACTCAACATCAAGTCTGCCTTGTTGACTCTTAGTCCCCCCCAACAATATATCAAATTCTTATCCTCTTGTTCAAATCACTCCATGACCTTGACCCCTCTGATCTCTGTAATCCTCTCCAGCCCTACAATCTTCCAAGATCTCTGGCCTCTTGTCCATCTCCCATTTCCTTCACCCAACATTGGCGGAATGCCTTCAGCTTCCTAGGGCCTAAACTCTGGAATAGCAAGGCCTTTACATTGGAACGACAGATCATAATCAAAGGCCCACTGTGTAACTTCATTAACTAGTCACAAACTAGCTTGACATCCAATTGACCAAGAGCTAGCGCTCCAGAAGAGGTCAATTTAGTGAAGTAAGAATTTGGGGAACAAGTGGGTTAGAAACAGGGATGTTGAATCAGAAGAAACAGAAATGGCAGACCGCAGAGACAATTCCGTAATTCAGAAGTTCAAACCACAAGTTCCCAAGGACAGAGATGGCTTCAGAAGCAGCAAAGGTTACCAGATTACAACAATGGAAATGAAAGGACAAATAAAAGGTGGAAGAAGCAACATCACAATAAATTCCCAGTCCTCCTGTGTCAGGGAACATGGATACAGGGAGGAGGGTCATGCATCATCTCCGGCTGCAAATCCTGCAACTCCCAACCTAGCAGCACCGTGAGAGCACCTTCACCACACAGACTGCAGCAATTCAAGGCGGCAGCTCACCACCACCTTCTCAAGGGCAACTGGAGATGGGCAATAGGTATTGGCTTTGACAGCGATGCCCACATCCCAAGAATGGATTTTAAAAAGGCAGCCAAGTGACAAGCTTCCCAAGATTCAGTGTTAGCGGAATTTCAGCAATAGAGCCTGATGGCTGGGTGACCAACCGAAAGAACCGAGCCAGGCACATCCAGAACAATTCATGCTTTTGATTCAAGGGAATATAAACGTCTACGTTTAATTATGCACTTTACTTTGTGTCAATGCTTCCATTGGTTAAGATTAGCATCTCCTGAGCAGGTTACTGGCAGAAGAGACCACACAGGGAATACACCAGTTATACCTGGGAGACCTCATTATGAAAGGTCTACAGGAAGACTCAGTATGATCATTATAGATTGTGAAGCCTTGATGGATTTAGGATTTGAAATTGTTCTTGATGAGAAGGATTCCATTTTGTCAATTAGTCTATACAAAGTTGGCTAAGAGGCAGAAAGTAGAGAGTGGTGGATGGCTGTTTGATACGGGAGAGAAGTACACAGTGACCTTCCCCACAGTCAGTATTGGGATTTCTCTTTTTGATATATATTAATGACCTGGATTTGGGTATACAAGGCACTATTTCATAGTTTGCAGATTATATCAAACTCAGAAATGTCATAAACAATGAATAGTAACAGATTTCAGGAGAACATAGACAAACTGGCAAATGAAATTCAATGCAGAGAAGTGTGAAGCAATACATTTTGGCAGCAAGAATGAGGAGAGGCAATATGAACTAAGTAAGAACACAGAAATAATAGCAGGAGTAGGTCATAAGGTCCCTCGAGCCTGCTCCACCATTCAATAAGAACACGGCCGATATGATCTAGGCTTTAACTCCACCTTCCTACCTGTTCCCCATAACCCTCAACTCCCCTCTAGTTCAAAAATCTGTCTACCTCAACCTTGAATATATTCAATGACTCTGCCTCCAGCTCTCTGGGGTAGAGAATTGCAAAGATTCACAACTCTGAGAAGAAATTCTTCCTCATCTCCGTCTTAAATGGGCCCCACCCCCCCTTATTCTGAAACTATGCTGCCATTTCTAGATTCCCACACGAGGGGAAACATCCTCTCAGCATCCACCGTCAAGTTCCCTCAGAATCTTATATATTTCAATAAGATCACCTCTCATTCTTCTAATCTCCAATGGGTATAGGCCCAACCTACTCATTCCTCCTTCAGCAACATACCTCCGTGTGCTGTACTGTGCTGCCGTGATAGTATTTCAAAAGATACAAGATTTAATCAGATTGGCACGACAGATTCAAATGTTCCTCTCTCTCCCACAATGTTACGTAGACTGGGTAACGGCACTTGCAGTTCCAGTTTGAACCTGATCCAAGAATTCCCCAAGTTCTCCTTAACTTGAAGCATTATTGCCAAAGAATCTGACACTAGTAAATTGATGCCCCCTCTTTGTGTATAAAGTTACTGGAATAATTGAATGATACAGAAGGAGGCCATTTGGCCCATCACCCTATAGATTTTTCCCCTTCAAGTATTTATCCAATTCCTTTGTTGGCCAAGACTCACTTCAAATGGTGCCAGTGGATGTTGAACTTCCACCTGACCAGACACAGCATTCATATAGGTCCTCCGTTTAACATTGCACTGAAACACAATAAAATACACAGCGCTATCCCTTCAACTTTGTGCTTATCTCCCAAGAAAACATGCTTTCAAATCAAATGTCTCGCTTTTCTGTTACGAGAATTTATAAATATATACAATTCAAGATATTTCATCCACGTTCCTGGCCCAGAAAATTGTTGAAACATTACTTCATCGGGTTTCTTCAACTGTTACCTTCTGATCCTGACTTTGTCCAATCAAAACAAGGTCCAACCAGAGTGGCTTGCTGCAAAGTTTTTCACATTGATACATAGTTGTGTTCTGAATATTAGGAGTATTAAAACTATAGCCTGTAAACCTCATACAGCCCCCGCTGTGCTTGACCAGTCCCACAAATAACAGGCAAATCGGCAGTATCTGCTTATATTACTTATCCACCAGCATGTTCTGTTTAAACTTTGCTTCTTGGACTTTTCGATAGGGCTATGCACGAAGGCTGTCGCCTCAATGGTGAATGTGAAGGTTTCAGATAAAGCAAATAAGGGGAACTGTTTTCACTGGCAGGAGGGTCAGCGATCAAAGAGACAGGTTCACATACACTGGCAAAAGAAGCAGAGGTGAGATGTGGAGAGCTATTTTACGCAGTGAGTTGTTGTGATCTGGAACGCGCTGCCTGAAAGGGCGGTGGAAGCAGATTCAATAGTAACTTTCAAAAGGGAATTGGATAAATAGTTGAAAATTTTGCAGGGGAGTGGGACAAATTGGAAAGCTCTTTCAAAGAACTAGCACAGGTATGAGGGGCAGGAAAGGCACCAGCTGTGCTGTAAGATTCTAATAACTGATAGCTGTGCTGTAACTGAGAGACACAGAAATTATGATGCTTCAGCACAAGGCTTGTGCAGACCACAGTCACTGGCAATCCTCCATTGGTGAGGCTGGACAGAGTGCCTTGGCAGCTCAATGAGCGATTTGACAGCAGAAACTGGTCCTACCATGTTTTTTTTTGTATTCATTTGTGGGATGTGGGCGTCGCTGGCTAAACAAGCATTTATTGCCCATGAACTGAGTGGCTTACTGGGCCATTTCAGAGGGCATTTTAAGAGTCAGCCACATTTCTGCGGGTCTGGAGTTACATGTAGGCCAGACCAGGTAAGAATGGCAGATTTCCTTCCCAAAAGGAAAGTTAGCGAACTGGATGGGTTTTTACAACAATTGACAACGGTTTCATGGTTAGGGTTAGACTAGCTTTTTAATCCCTGATTTATTAATTGAATTCAAATTTCACCATCTGTCATGGTGGGATTCGAATCCACCCCCCCAGAGCATTAGCCTGGGGTCTGGATTACTAGTCCAGTGCCATTACCACTGTGCCACCACCTCCCCACCCTCACTTGACATGTGCACATGCATTGCTGGACAGAGATCAGGATTGGGAACCCATAGGAACAGGAAAAGACCATTCAGCCCTTGAGTATTCTCTCCCATTCAATGAGATCATGGCTGACCTGCGACCTAACTCCACATACTTACCTCTTGCCCGTATCCCTTAAGAGCTTTGATTGAGAATAGTCTCATCAATCTCAGATATAAATTTAACAATTGATCTAGCATCGGCACAGTGACACAGTGGTTAGCACCGCAGCCGCACAGCTCCAGTGACCCAGGTTTGGTTCTGGGTACTACCTGTGTGGAGTTTGCAAGTTCTCCCTGTGTCTGTGTGGGTTTCTGCTGGGTGCTCTGGTTTCCTCCCACAGCCAAAGACTTGCAGGTTGATAGGCAAATTGGCCATTGCAAATTGCCCCTAGTGTAGGTAGGTGGTAGGAGAATTGTGGGGATGTGGTAGGGAATATGGGATTAATGTAGGATTAGTATAAATGGGTGGTCGTTGGTTGGCACAGACTCGGTGGGCCAAAGGGCCTGTTTCAGTGCTGTATCTCTCTACGAACTGCCATTTGCAGAGGAGAGTTCAAACTACTAACATCCTTTGTTAGTTAGAAGTGTTTCCTAATTTCACTCCTGAAAGTTCTGGCTCTAATTTTTATGCTGTGTCCTAGTCCTAGACTCTCCAACCAGCAGAAATAGATTCTCTCTATCTACCCTATCTGCTCCCCTTGAAATCTTGAAAACTCTGAACAAATCACCCTGTAAACTTCTAAATTCCAGGGAATACAACCCCAGTTTATGTAATCTCTTCTCATAATTTAAACCTCGGAGTTCAGGTATCATTCTGGCACATCTACATTGCACTCCCTCCAAGGCCAATATATCCTTCCTGAGGTGTGGTTCCCAGAACTGCTCACAGTAACTGCAGATGTGGTCTAACCAGGGCTTTGTATAACTGAAGTATGACTTCTACCCCCTTGTATTCTCGTCCTCTGGATATAAAGGCCAGGATTTCATTAGCCTTTTTGATTATTTTCTGTATCTGTTCATGACATTTTTATGATCTATGTAGCAGGATCCCAAGTCTCTTTGGACCTCCAGTCTTTCTAGCTTTTCACCATTTAGGAAATACCCTGCTCGATCCTTTTTAGCTCCAAAGTGGATGACCTCACTTTTGCCCACATCGAAATACATTTGCCACAATTTTGCCCATTTTCTTAATTTATCAAAATCTTTATAATGTTATGCTTCCATCTACACTGCTTACAACGTTGTTTATCTTTGTGTCATCGGCAAATTTGGATATGTGGCTTCCTAGCCCAACATCTAAATCATTTATTAAATACGGTGTATAGTTGAGGCTCCAGCACAGATCCTTGCAGACGCCAACAGTCACATTTTTTTAATTCTTTCGTGGGATGTGGGCATCGCTGACTAGGCCAGCATTTGTTGCCCATCCTTAATTGCCCATGAACTGAGTGGCTTGCTGGGCCATTTCAGAGGGCAGTAAAGAGTCAACCACATTGCTGTGGATCTGGAGTTACATGTAGGCCAGACCAGGTAAAAACGGCAGATTTCCTTCCCTAGAGGACATTAATGAACCAAGTGGGTTTTTATGACAATCAATGATAGTTTCATGGCACCATTACTGAGACTGGCTTTCAATTCCAGATTCTTATTAATCAATTGCATTGATTAATTAATTGAATTTAAATTCCACCAGCTGCCGTGGTGGGTATTTGAGCCCATATTCCCAGGACATTAGCCTGGGCCTCTGGATTACTAATCCAGTGACATGCTGCCAATTGGAATACCTACCCATTATCCCTACTCTGTCTCCTCCTGCTCAGCCACTTCCCTAAACAGGTCAATGATTTGCCTTCAATTCCATCTGTTGCAACTTAAGTTAACAGTCTCTTATGAGAGACTTTATCAAATGTGTTATTTATATGGACTTCAAGAAAAATCATCGGCATTCCCATGCTAATGTCTTTAGTTGCTTTATACAGTTTGGGGGAAATTATTTCTTGACAGAAAGTTGTCCCAGCAGATGATATTCTTCAGATGCTTTGTGACATCAGTGAGACGATCACAGGGACAGGTATATATATATATATATATATATATATATATATAGAGTCTATATACATTATAATTATATATATATATATATATATATATATATCCAGAATTGGCCTTTATAGCCACTCCAGGCGCTGCTTCACAAACCACTGACCACCTCCAGGCGCGTATCCATTGTCTCTCGAGATAAGGAGGCCCAAAAGAAATATATATATAGAGTCTTTAAGAAGTTTTACATCTAAAATCGAATCACACCCATACAAATCAGAAACATTCCAAAAGAATTGTAGCGACTTAGTAAAATATGAAACGTTAGAATGTTTGTGTTGGGAATGGGCTATTTCATCATCCTTAGTGTGAGTCAACACAAAGATCTAAGTTTCCATTGCCCTGCCTAGTTCAGGGATGGCAGCAAAGTGGTTGTTCATGGACTAGTAATCCAGAGGCCCAGACTAATGCTCCAGAGACACCAATTAATAAATAGAACCATAGAGAGATACAGCACTGAAACAGGCCCTTCGGCCCACCAAGTCTGTGCCAACCAACAACCGCCCATTTATACTAATCCTACATTAACCCATTTCCCTCTCACATCCCCACCTTCCCTCAATTCTCCTCCCACCTACCTACACTAGGGGCAATTTACAATGGCCAAGTTACTATTAACCTGCAAGTCTTTGGCATGTGGGAGGAAACCGGAGCACCCGGAGGAAACCCACGCAGGTCACAGGGAGAACTTGCAAACTCCACAATGGCAGTCCCCAGAATCAAACCTGGGTCGCTGGAGCTGTGAGGCTGCGGTGCTAACCACAGTGTTGCCCTAGTATGTTAAATATGTTAAACTGAGGCCCCATCATGAAATGCTAGTCTCATTAATAATGATCATGGAATTACTGGATTGTCGTAAAAACCCACGCGCTTTACTAGTGCCCTTCAGGGGAGGAAATCTGCCGTCCTTATTCGGTCTGGCCTACATGCAACTCCAGATCCACACCTTGTGATTGATTCTTAATTGCCCTCTGAAATGACCCAGCAGCCACTCAGTTGTATGCGGCTCACCACCACCAACTCAAGTGTAACTAGGGATGGACAATAAATGCTGGCCTTGCCAGTGAGACTCACATCCCAAGAACGAATCAAAAAATACAAGACAGAGTGTGGAGAAAACATGGTAAATTATTACCACAGTCATCGATTTTTTATGGCAAAATAAATGGATTTGCAGAATTTAATTTCCTAGAAAGTTCAAATCTCAGAATCAGCATACAATAAAAAAGATAATTTGATTTATTCAGTCAATTCTGATCATTGGCACAGATTGCAGTGCCTTGATATTCCTGGCCTCTTACAGGCCCTCAATTTTCATCATTCCACCAGTGACGGCCCTGAACTCTGGGATTCCCACCTGAAAACTCCATCTACCTTTCCTCCAAGATGCTCCTTAAAACCTACCTCTTTGACCAAGCTTTTGGTCACCTGTCCTAATATCGCCTCATGTGGCTTGGTGTCAAATTCTGTTTGGCACCTTAGGACATTTTATATTAAAGGTGCTGTGTAAATGCAAACAGTTGTTGACTGGCAGCGGGAACACAATCTCTCATACACCCGTTTCCCAACCATGACTGTGTGAATTCCCATTTCGAGCAGCTTTCCTCGCACAACTTCGACTGGGAGCTCCACACTGGGGGAAATCACAGGGAATGAAGATATACTGTCCTGCACTCTGCAGAACAGCACATCTCACACTCCAACACTCTGGTAATGAATCATAGAATCATACAGCAGAGGCAGCCATTCGATCCATTGTGCCTGCCTGACTTTTTGAAAGAGCTGTGTTATTAGTCCCACCCTGCTTTTGTTAATCTGTTAATTATGCATCAACGGTTTGATTATATGCAGGTGAAGGGTGTTAATTGGGGTCTTTGTTGCAGACACTCACTGAGACTGGTGGAGGATTTGAGTGAGAAGCTATATGTTTGTAATCCTTTCACTTTGCACAATAAATGTGAAACTTAGTAAATATAGGCTCCAGCATTATCCTTCCATAACAAGCTTTCCGGAGTTTAACACTTCTGCTCTTTCCCCAGAGACCTGCAAATCTTTCCTTTTCAAGTATATCCAACAGCTAATTGTTTTGGGAAGAGAAAGAGGGAAATTAAAAATATGAAGATTTGATGCTGGAGACAGACAGCAACGGGAGGAAGCAATCATATAATCCATCCGTCCATTTCCCTGTTGCTGTTATGGGGAAGGGAATGAATGTTGCAGGCTCAGCAACATATCCCCACAGCAAATATATCCATACGCAAAAACTCTCCCCATCAACACACTGCATCCAAAGTCATGGTCACATTGCTAATGGCAGCTACTCAGGGTTGAAAAACAGCTCTAAAAAAAAAATTATAAACATTCCCAGGGCAGGTACAGCACGGGGTTGGCTGCTGGCTAATTGGAGGTGCTGAGTGCATCAACGAGGTGCAGCTGACTGTTGTTGTGTGCAGAGGCTGGAAGCTGTGTGACTGCAACAACAGGGAGAGACTGAGACTGAAACTGAAACAAAGGATTTCCATCTGTCTTTTTGTAAGAAGAAAGCAGGAGGCTGGAAGAGCTCTTGTGAGTTTGGGTTTTGTAGCCCTTTCATTGATTGTTGTGGGGAGGGGGAAAGGAAGAGACCGGAAGACTTTGGGTGGGGTTGTTTGTTTGAACAGGGAGCTCCTGTGTTTTAACAGCATTGAATAGGAGCTCCCTCCCCACCCCAACGAGCTAGCCTGGGATAGCTGGAGCTGCCCAGGTGAAGAGACTTTCTCTTGACTGTGTAAACCACATCGGAAGCAGAGTGTGTCTGGCCAGCTACAGCTGTCCCAGGTGAAGACATCGCACCCCCTCCCACCACCAACTGGAAGACCAGCAAAAAGACTGCCTGAATTATCACCGGCAAAGAGACTGATTCCTCCTGACCCTCCTCTCGTTCAGCCTCTCTCCCTGGCCATACCCTCCAGTCTGTGTTTTTTTCTGCTTTTTGCAATAATTTGTTTTTTGTTATTCTTTTCTCTCGATTTCAATTTTTATTTATTTTTCTCTCAACGGTGGGTGTGACTCTTCTACCCTATGGCTTCACAGCCTTGTTTGGTGGCGGGGCCTTCCTATGCTGCAGCAGCTGCTCCTGTGGCCCCGTCACCATTTAGAATATTGACAACAAAGCATGGGGTGAAGAGTTACACCCACCCTATCATGACTATTGAGGCTTGCGTTAAGGCAACGGCCGACGTTGTCGGCCCCTCGGCCATTGTGGCAGCCTCAAAGATGTATGGGAAGGCTGTGTTCTTTCTGAAGACTGAGCGGGCTGCGTCCCTCGCCCTAAGTACGGGGCTCACAGTGGGTGGGACTTTCCTGCCAGTGGACCCTCTGGGGGCCACTGCGCAGTGGATAATGTTGTCAAACGTCCCGCCCTTCATTCCTGATGAGCTCCTCCTCCCCCACCTGCACCATCTAGGGGAGGTGAGATCGGGGATCAACCCAGTCCCGCTTGGTCTTCGGGAGCACAGCCTCTGACATGTCTACTCCTTCCGCTGCCAGCTATTTATGCAGCTGGCGTGGGGGAAGGTCTTGGAGGGCCACTTCAATGTAGAGTTCCAGGGGACGGCCTGCCGCGGCTTTTGGACCTCGGACGGGGCGCGGTGCCACGTCTGCAAGGGGGTGGGGCATGTTCGTAAGAACTGCCCCAACCTCCCGGCCGCCAGCTCCACCTCGGCGGTCCAGTGTGGCGCCACTGCACCTCCTCCCACTCCCCCCACACATCCAACAGACACCGCTCAGTCGGTTCCGGAGGCTGTGGTTTTCATAGCCTCCGGCGGGGAGGGGAGTGCCCATCCGAGTAGAAGGAAGGCGCAGAGGAAAAGTAAACACCGAGAGGCTCATCCCCTGGACACTGTGACACAACCCGAGCCTGAGCTCAGCCCAAGGCCCGCTCCCAGGGAATCCACCTATCCCAGGGCTGGGCTCAGGCCCAGAGTAGCTAAAAAAAAAAAGGAGGGTGCGGAGGCGGAGGCCTCTGATGACATGGAGGTCTCTGAGCCTCTGCACCCAACTGGGAAAAAGAGAAGGCACCCCTCCACAGAGGTAACACAGGGCCCATCTGTTGGAGAGGAACCGTCTCCTGTTTCGGGTCCCGAGGTTCCCCCTGCCACCAACATCCTCAAGGCTGCAAAGTCTGGGCAGGAGCTCCCTACCCCTCAGGATGGAGGGGAGGGGGTGGCCCCTGTACATGAGACCCCTCCTGGAGGAGTAAGTGGAGGCCTGCTTGTGCTGGGGGAGCCTGGGGACGTTGCCCATTCTGCCACTGGGTCGGGTGCCCTGAGTGGAGGGGCGGGCGAGGCCCCAAAGGGTCGGCCCTCCCAGCCAGAATCCACTAAAAACCAGGAGACACCCGACCCAGTTATAAACAAAAATGCTGCCCCATCTGCGGGGACTGTGGGTGCTGGTGGAGCGGGAGATGGCCTCCTCTCTCCGCCTTCGGTCTCGGCTCTGGCTGGATTTCCGGACCACTCCCCTGGGCCACTCATTGTCCTGGGGACGAAGGGGGAGAGGGGTCCTGAACCGCTGGCGCCCACAGGCTCCAGTTCCAACTTAGAACCCAGAGAGGACTCCTCCGCCATCGATCCTGGGGGTGGGATCGTGACGGAGGTGGGACCAGCTGGCGCGGTCGGGACGTCTGCCCCACAGTGTATGGTGGATGTGTCGGCCGCTGGCGGTGACGACCCGGAGGAGGATGGGGATTCGGTGTTGGGCACGGAGGATGACCTTGATTCCATCGCCAGTGAGGTGGTGGAGTCCCTCGTGCCTCCCACCAAGTCTCCTCTCATCCCCACGGCGGAACTCCGGGATTTCCTCGCAGCTTGCAGGGGTTGCCGCGATAAAGTTCAGCTGGCCCTCGGCCGTTGGTCAAATCTGGCGCTGATCATCCAGTCCGTCCGTGCCGTCCTAAAGAAAGCGGGGAAAGGCACAGGCGTGAAACTGGTTGAGAGGCGCCGTTTTAATGCGTTCCTCAATGGGTTGCTGGGGGGTGGAAGGCCAGGTGCACTTTCGCTCCCTCCTCACAGTGAGGTGTTGGTGACGGGTTTTAAGTACCTTTGACATGAAGATAACCATAGCCAGCCTCAACATCAATGGCAGCAGGGGGTCTCACCGCAGATTTCACAATCTCTCAGTCCTCAGGGAAGGGTGAACTTTCTGCAGGAAACCCATCGATAGCGGCGAGTGCATCATCCTCGGGGGGGATTTTAACTGCACCCTCGAGGTGGGGGATCGTTCCGGTCCCCAGCGCGGCCAAGTGAAGTGGAGAAGTTGAGGGGACTGATCAGCTCCCTTAACTTGGTGGACGTCTGGCGGAATCTCCATCCCGACTCCAGCACCTACACGTGGAGGTCTGGAAGAGGAAGGTCCCGAATCGACCACCTCTACTTTTCGCAGGCGTATGTCTTCCGCGTCTCGGCGGCCTCCATGTGGCTGGTGCCGTGCTCGGACCACCGCCTGGTGTGGGCGGAGTTCACTCCGCTCTGCACGCGGGCGGGGTCCACGTACTGGCACTTTAACAACCAGCTGCTGGAGGACGAGCGATTTCGGGACTCGTTCTGTCGATTCTGGGCCGACTGGAGAAGGAAGCAGAGGGGCTTCCCCTCCTTGAGGCTATGGTGAGATGTGGGCAAGACTCACATCCGCGTCTTCTGTCAGGAGTACGCGAAGCGGTCGACCAAGAGGCGGGAAGCCGAGATCGGGCGCCTTGAGAGGGAGGTGCTCGACTTGGAGTCCCGCCTCGGTCATGCCGTCGTGGACCCGGCCCTGTGGCAGGCGTACAAAGAGAAGGGTGCGCTGAGGGACCTGCAGCTCATAGGGTCCCGAGGCGCGTACGTGAGGTAGCGGATCCAGATCCTGAAAGATTTGGACCACGCCTCACCCTTCTTCTACTCGCTGGAAAAATGGCGGGGGGTCCGTAAGCAGCTCGTCGAGCCGCTGGCCGACGACGGATCCTCCATCACGGATCCGGAAGGAATGGGCCTCCTGTTCCGTACATATTACAGTGCGTTGTTCTCTCCGGATCCGTCCAGCGAGGATGCGCGCAGAGTTTTGTGGGAGGACCTGCCGCAGGTCAGCCCGGAGAACACCGAAGGATTGGAGGCTCCGCTCACGTTGGCGGAGCTGACCGGCGCCCTCCACCAGCTCTCGTGGGGCAAATCCCCAGGGTTGGATGGGTTGACCGTGGAGTTCCTCAGGGCATTCTGGGACGTCCTGGGGGATGATTATGCGCGGGTCCTGGGGGAAAGCCTGGCGACCGGGGAGATGCCCCTCTCGTGGCACAGGGCAGTCATCGCCCTGCTGCCGAAGAGGGGCGATCTCCGCCTGCTTTAAAACTGGCGTCCGGTCTCCCTCCTCAGTCCCGGGCCGGTCCATCCAGGACAACATCCACATGGTCCGGGACTTGATCCATCTTTCCCAGAGGACTGGTCAGTCGGTCGCCTTTCTCTCCCTCAATCAGGAGAAGGCGTTCGATAGGGTGGATCACTAATACCTTTGCGGGACTCTGCGCACTTTCGGACTCGGGCTGCATTTTGTGGCCCGGGTCCAACTTTTATACACCGCCGCAGAGTGTCTAGTCAAAGTTAACTGGTCCTTGACGGCGCCCCTTCGCTTTGGGAGAGGAGTGCGTCAGGGATGCCCCATGTCCGGCCAATTGTAAACCATCTGCGTGGAGCCCTTCCTGTGCCTGCTTCGCAGGAGGTTGACGGGATTGGCTCTGCGCGAGCTGGCCATGCGGGTCGTCCTCTCGGCTTACGCCGATGACGTGCTCCTCGCGGTCACAGATCCCGTTGACTTGCGGAGGATGCGCGACTGTCAGCAGACTTTTTCTGCCGCGTCCTCCGCAAGGATCAATTGGGAGAAATGTTCCGGACCCCTGGTGGGTCAGTGGCGGGTGGACTCCCTGCCGCAGGAGATGACACCTTTTGCGTGGAGCACTACGCACCTCCTCTATCTGGGAGTCCACCTTAGCCCCGCTGAGGAAGCCTGGCCGGCAAACTGGCAGGAGTTGGAGGTGAAAGTCGTCGCTCGGCTGGGGCGCTGGACAGGACTGCTCCGGTGCTTTCCTACAGGGGCCGAGCGCTGGTCATAAACCAGGTGGCCTCCATGCTGTGGTACTGGTTGGTCACTTTGGCCCCGCCCCCTGTATTTGCCAACAAGATCCAGAAGAAACTCGTCGATTTCTTCTGGGGCAAGAGGAAACTCTGGGTCTCTGCTGCGGTCCTGAGTCTCCCGATCAAGGAGGGCGGTCAGTCGCTGGTGTGGGGCCGCACCCAGGCTGCTACTCTCCACCTTCGGACCCTGCAGAGATACTTGTACGTCGAGCGTCCTCCCAGATGATGTGCGCTGGCGACGTACTTTTTCCGCCAGTGTCACTGCCTTCAAGACGACACGCAGCTCCTGGTGGAGTCCGTTAGCCGCGCCTCTCTGAGGGAGTTGCCTGTCTTTTACCGGGATCAATTCCGAGTCTGGAACATGGTCGCCGCCAGTCGGGGCACTCCCCCGCCGGCAGAGGAGAGCGCCTCGGCTGTCCGGGCGGCCGACTCCGGGGACGGTCGGAGGAGTAGCCGAAACCCCCGGGACGCCCCTCACTGCGGGTGGCGAGGGGGCTCGGGAATGCGGAGCGATCCCAACCGAGCTGACCCCCGTTCGGCCGGAACTGCTCATTGGACCCAGGCCCCAAAACCCTCCTCGGGAGCCGGTCCCGCACAAACCGAGCCACCTCTCGGAAATGCCCTCCGTGCCATTCCAATCGGCGTGGAGGGTTTTCCTGTACGGGCTGCTCCTGCACACTCTCCACTTCCTCGCCCTCGTCAGCCGGCCGGACACGCCCTGGCGGTCCGCGTTGCCATCTGGCGGCGAGGGGAAACCCCGATGGAGATCACTCTACGCGGGAGTGCTCCCCCTTTACATCGGGGACCTGGGGTGGAGGGTGTTGCACACGGCAGTCCCATGCAATAGGCTTTTAAGTAGGTTCACGGACTCTCAGGCCGCTTGTACTTTCTGCGGCCTGGACGAGTCAGTGTTCCACATATATACGGAGTGTGCGAGGTTGCAGCCCCTATTTGAGTATCTGAAGGGGCTGCCGTCAAATTCTGGCTGCACTTCAGTCCCACGCTCCTGATCTTTGGGCACCCTGTGCGGAGGGGCTTCGGCCGGGAGGAGGATCTCCTAGTCGGTCTACTCCTGGGCCTGGCCAAGGTGGCAATTCACAGATCCAGGTTGCGGG
Source organism: Heterodontus francisci (assembly GCF_036365525.1). Classification (NCBI taxonomy): domain Eukaryota; kingdom Metazoa; phylum Chordata; class Chondrichthyes; order Heterodontiformes; family Heterodontidae; genus Heterodontus; species Heterodontus francisci. Next base: position 8,100,655 of record NC_090377.1, read on the forward strand.
CCGTCAGGGGGGTCCGTCCTCCCCGATTGCCTGCCCCTCTTCCGCGGTTACGTTCGCGCCCGGGTGTCCCTGGAGGAGGAGCATGTGGTGTCCGCCGGTACGCTTGAGGCCTTCCGCGACCGGTGGGCACCACAGGGACTGGAGTGCATCGTTGACGCCGAGAATGGCATTTTAATTTGAGTTTTTTGTTGATTTATCTGGTTTTAAATGAAGTTATTTTTAAAAAAAATGTAAATGTGTATATAAAGGGGGCCTGAGGAATAAAGGCCCCCTCAACATGAAAATATAAAAGGGGCCTGAAAAAAAAACGGGGGAAAAAAAAAGAAACGGGGGTTAGATACAGAGTTAAGTTCCCTCTACACTGTCCCCATCAAACACTCCCAGTTCAGGTGCAGCATGGGGATTGACTCCTCAGTGATTGGGAATTCTGAGTGCCTCAACGAGGTGCAGCTGACAGTGCTGCAGTCAGTTGCTGGAGGTGCTGCTGGAGAGGGAGAGCTGAGTAGGGAAAAAAAACAGGGTTACAGAGTAAAGCTCCCTCAACACTGTCCCAAACACTCCCAGGACAGGTACTGCCTGTGTGGAGTTTGCAAGCTCTCCCTGTGTCTGCGTGGGTTTCTGCCGGGTGCTCCGGTTTCCTCCCACAGCCAAAAGACTTGCAGGTTGATAGGTGAATTGGCCATTATAAATTGCCCCTAGTACAGGTAGGTGGTAGGAGAATATAGGGACAGGTGAGGATGTGGTAGGAATATGGAATTAGTGTAGGATTAGTATAAATGGGTGGCTAATGGTCGGCACAGACTTGGTGGGCCGAAGGGCCTGTTTCAGTGCTGTATCTCTAAATCTAAAAAAAAATCTAAGAAACATGGACTGAATAATGTGCCTCAGCCCCAACTCCAAACAGACAAGCTGGTTGAAAAAGAAAATGGGTGAGGTATTGATTAAAACTTCCTCTCCACTGCTGTCTATGTTGAGTCATGCCAAGAATCCCAGCATGGCGGTACAGACTAATCCTCCTACAGCAACTGCACCAGGACCTGCCCAATGTTTGGGAAAGATTGAAGAACCATTTCTTTCTTGCCTCTGTTGCAATAATGACTTATTTTTTAAAAACTAAAAGCAAAAAATTCAAACTTTTTATTATTTTTTTTAAAAAGTCATAACCAGAAAGGATAGTCCCTGTTGCACAGCACAATTCAGGTTACACAAAGTGCTGCAGCTACTGAGTCTGTAAGGTGGGGTCTTCGGGCAGAGTGCGATTAAAAGCGACAATGCTTGTTCTACCGATCTGGTCGCTGTAGATAGAATACTTTTGCGGTCCGGTCTCCGGAAGCAGTGACGATAACAGACGCCTCCCTGTTGGGGAAAAAGACCACACAGATTCACCAGAATTATATACAACAACCAAAGATCCTGTTCTGAAGCAAGGTCACAGACCTGAAACTTTGGCTCTATTTCTCTCTCCAGGGATGCTGACAAACCTGCTGAGCGTTTCCAACACTTTCTGTTTTTGTTTCTAAGATCCGTCAATCTCAGTTTTTAAATTTTCAATTGACCCCCGGGTCTCAGTCGCATTTTCCAGATTTCCACTCCCCTTTGTGTGAAGTGCTTCCTGACATCACCCCTGAACAGCAGAGCTCTAAATTGAAGGTTCTGCCCCCTTGTTCCAAGCCAATCTCCCACCCGTCCCCACCTCAACCAGAGGAAATAGTTTCTCTTTACCCGAGCAAATCATCTTAAACACCTCAATTAGATCAGTCCTCTCTCAGCTGATGAGTCAGTACTCCTCCATGTTGAACACCACTTGGAGGAAGCACTGAGGGTGGCAAGGGCGCAGAATGTACTCTGGGTGGGGGACTTTAATGTCCATCACCAAGAGTGGCTCGGTAGCACCAATACTGACTGAGCCGGCCGACTCCTAAAGGACATAGCTGCTAGACTGGGTCTGCGGCAGGTGGTGGGGGAACCAACACGAGGGAAAAACATACTTGACCTCGTCCTCACCAATCTGCCTGCCGCAGATGCTTCTGTCCGTGACAGTATTGGTAGGAGTGACCACCGCACAGTCCTTGTGGAGACAAAGGCCCGCCTTCACATTGAGGATACCGTCCATCGTGTTGTGTGGCACTATCACTGTGCTAAATGGGATAGATTTCAAACAGATCTAGCAATGCAAAACTGGGCATCCAAGAGGCGCTGTGGGCCATCAGCAGCAGCAGAATTGTACTCAACCACAATCTGTAATCTCATGGCCCGGCATATCCCCCACTCTACCATTACCAACAAGCCAGGAGACCAACCCTGGTTCAATTAAGAGTGCAGGAGGGCATGCCAGGAGCAGCACCAGGCATACCTCAAAATGAGGTGTCAATCTGGTGAAGCTACAATCCAGGACTACTTGCATGCCAAACAGAGTAAGCAGCATGCAATGGACAGAGCTAAACGATCCCATAACCAACGGATCAGATCTAAGCTCTGCAGTCCTGCCACATCCAGCCGTGAATGGTGGTGGACAATTAAACAACTAACTGGAGGAGGTGGCTCCACAAATATCGCCATCCTCAATGATGGGGGAGCCCTGCACATCAGTGCGAAAGATAAGGCTGAAGCATTTGCAACAATCTTCAGCCAGAAATGTCAAGTTGATGCTCCATCTCGGCCTCCTCCTGAAGTCCCCAGCATCACAGATGCCAGACTTCAGCCAATTCGATTCACTCCGCGTGAAATCAAGAAACGATCGAAGGCACTGGATACTGAAAAGCCTAAGGGACCTGACAACATTCCGGCAACAGTACTGAAGACCTGTGCTCCAGAACTTGCCGCGCCCCTAGCCAAGCTGTTCCAGTACAGCTATAACACTGGCATCTACCCTGCAATGTGGAAAATTACCCAGATGTGTCCTGTACACAAAAAGCAGGACAAGTCCAACCCAACCAATTACCGCCCCATCAGCCTACTCTCAATCATCAGTAAAGTGATGGAAGGTGTCATCAACAGTGCTATAAAGCAGCACTTGCTTCGCAATAACCTGCTCAGTGATGCTCAGTTTGGGTTCCGCCAGGGCCACTCAGCTCCTGACCTCATTACAGCCTTGGTTCAAACATGGACAAAAGAGCTGAACTCAAGAGGTGAGGTGAGAGTGACTGCCCTTGACATCAAGGCAGCATTTGACCGAATATGGCATCATACCGAGCGCAAAGGAAGATGGTTGTGATTGTTGGAGGTCAATCATGTCAGCTCCAGGACATCACTGCAGGAGTTCCTCAGGGTAGTGTCCTAGGCCTAACCATCTTCAGCTACTTCATCAACGACCTTCCTTCAATCATAAGGTCATAAATGGGGATGTTCGCTGATGATTGCACAATGTTCAGCACCATTCACGACTCCTCAGATATTGAAGCAGTCCGTGTAGAAATGCAGCAAGACCTGGACAATATCCAGGCTTGGGCTGATAAGTGGCAAGTGCCAGTTAGTGACCATCTCCCCTTGACATTCAATGGCATTACCATCGCTGAATCCCCCACTATCAACATCCTGGAGATTACTATTGACCAGAAACTGAACTGGAGTAGCCATATAAATACTGTGGCTACAAGAGCAGGTCAGAGGCTAGGAATCCTGCGACGAGTAACTCACCTCCTGACTCCCCAAAGCCTGTCCACCATCTACAAGGCACAAGTCAGGAGTGTGATGGAATACTCTCCACTTGCCTGGATGGGTGCAGCTCCAACAACACTCAAGAAGCTTGACACCATCCAGGACAAAGCAGCCCGCTTGATTGGCACCCCATTCATAAACATTCACTCCCTCCATCACCGATGCACAGTGTGTACCATCTACAAGATGCACTACAGCAACGCACCAAGGCTCCTTAGACAGTACCTTCCAAACCCGCAACCTCTACCAACTAGAAGGTCAAGGGCAGCAAATGATTTGGAACACCACCACCTGCAAGTTCCCCTCCAAGTCACACACCATCCTGACTTGGAACTATATCGCCATTCCTTCACTGTCGCTGGGTCAAAATCCTGGAACAGCCTTCCTAACAGCACTGTGGGTGTACCTACCTCACATGGTCTGCAGCGGTTCAAGAAGGCAGCTCACCACCACCTTCTCAAGGGCAATTAGGGATGGGCAATAAATGCTGGCCTGGCCAGTGACGCCCACATCCCATTAATGAATAAAAAAAAGTCCTTAATTTTCTCTACTCAACAGAATACAAGCCCTGTCTATGTAATCTGTCCTTGTTACTTAAACCCTTTTAGCACCAGTATCATTCTGGTGAATATCTGCTCTGCACCTCCTCCAAGGCCGATATATCCTTTGAGGTGCAGTGCCAAAACTGAATGCAGTTACTCCAGCTGGAGTCTGACCGGACCTTCATACAACTGTAACGTAACTTCCAGCCTTCTTGAGATAAAGGCCAACAGCCAATAGCCCTTTAAATTACTTTTATACCTGGCACCAACTTTGTGATTTCTGTACATGGGCCCAAAATCTCTCTCCTCCTCCATAGATGCTAGCTTCTTGCTATTGAGAAACAACCCCAGTGGTGTAGAGCTTTGGGAATCACAGGTCCAAAGTCACCTGTTCTTCCAACTGCTCCCGTTACAAACTGATAAGTTACACCGGAACTCCCGAGAATTATTTAGTGAGCAGCACCACAGCAGGAGGTGCAACATGCATTTTTTCCCACCGATGGTTAAACTCGTCATGACACAGACATACTCACTGTCATCCCACTTCAATGATTCATGCAGATTAATAGCCCTGGGAAAGGGTCACAAAGGTTTCTAAGTTGAACACAATTAAAAAGAAAAGGTCTCAAAGCTTTTCCCAGGCAATGAATGCAGAGTCCGGAGTAGCACTTTGTGCCTGTAACCGCCCACAAAGTGTATTTTTCTTTGTTAGTATTAGGTGAGGGAGGGATAGAACTCTACAGCACAGGAGGCGGCCATTCGGCCCACTGTGCTTGCACTGGCTCTCAAAGATTAGATCCACTCCCCTGCTTTTCCCCCATAGTCCTGCAGATTTATTTTGTTCAAGTATTCATCCAATCTGAATTTGATCTGCTTCCACCGCCCTTTCAGGCAGAGAATTCCAGATCACAACAACTTGCTGTGTTTAAAAAAAAATCTAATCTCCCTTCTGGTTCTTTTGTCAATCACCTTAAATCTATGTCATCTGGCCCTCCTGCCACTGGACACAGCTCTTCCTTATTTATTCTATCAAAACCATTCATAATTTTGAATACCTCCATTAAATCTCCCCTTAACTTTCTCTGCTCGGAGAACAATCCCAACTTCTCCACATAAGTTCCCCATTCCTGGTACCATTCTAGTAAATCTCCTCTGTGCCCTCTCTGAGGGATTGACAATATTGCAGCTAAGGCCTAACCAGTGAATTATATGCTGGCAAGGACACCAACAGAACTCCCTGCTCTTCTTTCAACAGTGGTACGGGATGCTTAACATCTTTCTTCCAACAGTGCAGCACACGCTCACCAACAGCAATGGAATGTCAGCCTGGACTGGAGTGGAGCTTGAACCTGTAACATTCTGCCCCGAGGTGCACTAACCTAAGCAGAAATGAATTCATCTTGGAATTTTACAGCACAAAAGGAAGGCATTCGGCCCATTGTGCTTGTGCCTGCTCTGACGGGGATACCTACTTACACTCATTCCTCTGCCCTTTCCCCATCGTCCCACTAAATCTGGAATGTGGAGGCTCCATGGTTGTAGCAGCCTGCACACAATAAACTGTTCAAGGTAACCACAGGGCACGGGCCCAAGCTCAGGTGAACGGATTCAAATTAAACAAGCTCACACAGAGGGTCGGGGAAGTGTGCAACAGACAATTGGAGCTTTCAAGAATGGGATGGATATGTTTTAATTAGCAAAGGATATTAAGGGACATGGAACTAAAGCTCAATGAACTGCAGTCGGCTTGAGAGGCTGAATGGCCTATTCCTGCTACTAAATACTTAATGGTCCTACATTCATATAATGTCAGCAAATTAAAGAGAGAGCTGAAATAAAAACAAGACATTCTGGAAATACTCAGCAGGTCTGGCAGCATCTGTGGAGAGAGAAGCAGAGTCAACGTTTCAGGTCAGTGACCTTTCATCAGAACTGAGAGAGCTGGGCAGCTTTATTTTTAATAAAAGCAAAATACTGCGGATGCTGGAAATCTGAAACAAAAACAAGAAATGCTGGATTCACTCAGCAGGTCTGGCAGCATCTGTGGAAAGAGAAGCAGAGTTAACGTTTCGGGTCAGTGACCCTTCTTCGGAACCCCGAAGAAGGGTCACTGACCCGAAACGTTAACTCTGCTTCTCTTTCCACAGATGCTGCCAGACCTGCTGAGTGAATCCAGCTTTATTTTTAAATTCATTCTTGGGATGTGGGAATTGCTGGCAAGGCTAGAATTTACTGCCCTAATTGACCAGAGAGGCAGTGGTGGCTTTGTGTCTTGAACCACTGGACGGCTGATAAAATTGAGTGACTTGCGAGACCACTCCAGAGGGCAGTGAAGGATCAGCCATGTTGGTGCTGATCTGGAGTCACATATAGGGCCAGACCAGGTAAGGATGGCAGGCATCCATCTCTAAAAAGGCATTACAGAAACTAGTTATGTTTTTATGACAATCTAACCAGCTTCATGGTCGTTTTTACGGAGTCCAATTTTTTTTTTTAAAAACTGGCTTCAAATTCCCAAACTGTACCTGGTGGGATTTGAACCCTCAGACTCTGGATTAGTAGTCCAGTAACAGAATCACTAGCCTACCATGCTTTGGCGAAAGAAGGGGTGCAAACGTATGTGGCAGGATGCTCTGAAACGTGGGACCACCGATTGTACTGGGTTTTTCCCAGTCCTGACAGCTCTGGGCTTCTAGTGATAAAAGGCTGAAACAGCGGCAAAGACACTTACTTATTCACCACAAAGTCCAGGATTTCTGCTGCGTGGCCACAGCATTCACTCTCCATTCTTCCCGACCGGGCATCCCAGATGCGCACGGCTCCGTCAAGGCTCCCTGTATATATAATTGGCGAATGGTTTTCCCACAGCAGCTGCACGATCCCAGCCTGAAAGATGACAGAACCGGTTAGAATTGCTCAGATTGCCAACACGGTGACTAAGCCCTCTTGCCTGCCCACACGCCCAGGTTTGTGACCAAGGCTTACCTCTCAGCATTTGTGTGATGACATGTGGTACTGAGCCAGGAGGTGCCAGATTTAATCCCAAGAACCCTCCCAGAGACTGTCTCTTGATGAGCAGGTTAAAAGACAGCGAGCGAGCGCCATGCATGGGCTCCTAATCAAATAAAAGCCCTTCCTGGGCCCCAGAGTTGTGACTATCCCCAACACCAACTCTTCAGTGCATAGATCTGTTTAAAATTTCAATTTGACCAGTCATAAATAGTCACATGCAGAACTCCTCGAGGCAGCCAACATCCCCAGCATATACACCCTACTAAGCCAGCGACGCTTGAGATGGCTTGGCCATGTGAGCCGCATGGAAGATGGCAGGATCCCCAAAGACACATTGTACAGCGAGCTCGTCACTGGTATCAGAGCCACCCGCCATGCATGTCTCCACTTTCAAGACGTCTGCAAACGTGACATGAAGTCCTGTGACATTGAATACAAGTCATGGGAGTCAGTTGCCAGTGATCGCCAGAGCTGGCGGGCAGCCATAAAGGAGGGACTAAAGTGTGTTGAGTCGAAGAGACTTAGCAGTTGGCAGGAAAAGAGACAGAAGTGTAAGGAGTGAGCCAACTGTGTAACAGCCCCGACAAACAATTTTATCTGCAGCACCTGTGGAAGAGCCTGTCACTCTAGAATTGGCCTTTATAGCCACTCCAGGCGCTGCTTCACAAACCACTGACCACCTCCAGGCGCTTACCCATTGTCTCTCGAGATAAGGAGGCCAAAGAAGAGAAGGCAGCGGCTTATATCCCCTAAAGTATAGGGGATTAAGGGATGATCCAACTGAGCTGTTTAAAATGATTAAAGAAATTGATACGGTAGAGAAAAACTATTTATTCTTTTGGGGGGGGGGGGGCGGGGGGGGGAACGTCCAGAACAAGGGCTTTCAGGGGGTATGGCAGTACAGTGATTATGTTACTGGACGAGTAATCCAGAGGTCTGGACAACTGATCTGCAGACAAGAAGACAAATCCCACCACAGCAGTTGAGGATTTAAATTCAGTTAATTAAATAAAAAATCTGGAATCAAAAGCCAGTCTCAGCAAAAGTGACCATGAAACTAATGGATTTTCAGAAAAACATATCTGGTTCATTAATGTCCTTTAGAGAAGGAAATCTGCCATCCTGTGACTCCAGACCCACAGAAATGTGGTTGACTCTTAACTCCCCTGTGAAATGGTTGAGCAAGACACTCAGTTGTATCTAACCGCTACAGGGAAAAAAACTCAGTGGGTCTCGGCAACTCACCACCACCTTTTCAAGAGCAATTCATGGGCAATAAATACTGGGCAAATCCCATGAATAAAAAAAAAAATCCTTCAAAGTAGAACTAGACCATTCAGGGGTGACATCAGGAAACACATCTTCACACACAGAGTAACAGAAAGCTGGAACAATCCCCCACCCAAAAAGCTAGTCAGGCTGGTGTCAACTGAAAATTTCAAAACTGAGATTGATGTTTTTTTTTAGGCAAGGCTGTTAAGGGTTATGGAGCGAAGGTGGGTAAGTGGAATTGTGATACAGATAAGACATGATCCGATTAAATCGCCTCCACTTATTCCTATGAATTACAACAAACATTTGCAAAGTAACTTCCAGGTAATGAAACCTCCCGAGAAGCTGAGCATTGTGACCGAGCACCCAGATATAAGCTTGGAGGCTTTCAAAGGTGCGGAGAGACGCAGCAAGGATGCAAGGATTGGAATAAGAATCTCAGCCACATGACTGGTCTCGCTGGAAACCTATCACCGGACAGTGTATGATACAGGGTCATATCTGCACCTTGATCCCAAGCTTCAGCTATGCTCACTTTGCGCAAACACCTGGTCCTTCCCCGTGGGGTATCAGGGTCAAGATATTCTCTATCATCTCCCACAGGACGCCCCCCACCACCCCCCACAGGCACAGACACAGGCCCAGAAACCAAACAGTCTCCACAAGAAGGAGCTTGCCAAACAAGACGAGGACCACAAGGGGAAGGGCAGATCCAGTTTTTGCAGGTCTCACTTACTTGAAGCTGCCACTTGTGTCGTAGCGTCTGTGACGGAACATCCCAGATTCCCATGGTTCCGTCCAAAAAGCCAACGGCAACCAACGGAAGCCTGCAAAGGGAACAACTTAAAGTTAAAGAAAGATTGTTTTTTCTTCTAAAAAGAAAACATTCTGGATGTAGCCCTCCCTGGCAAGGCTAATATTTATTACCCATCCCTAGTCACTGAGAAGGTTGCTGTGGGCTTCCTTTTTGAACAGCCGCAGTCCCACATGGTGAAGATGCCCCAACAGTGCAGTTAGGTTGGGAGTTCTGGGATTCTGCTACAATGAGCTTCAGCAGCCTGGGTGATCAAGGGGACAAATCAGACTGAACTATTGCCTTCATTGTCTGCTAGCCAGCAGCAACTCCTGCAAAATGAGCGTGTGGTCAAGACCAGATTTGCTTGCGACATCCTCACATGGCCAAATAGCCTGCAAGCAATCACTGTCTGGATTCGCACATGCTCAGTGGCCAAGTTGGCTGAGTTACTGGACGGCTGCTGGTGTCCATTAAACCCAAAAGTCAGCAAAGAATCAGCACCTTCAGGAGATAAGGGTGCGTGGATTTGGGAACTCAGTCATTACTCAGCCTTGCCCTACAATCTCCAAGTCGCGGGCCCCTGTTTCCCACCGTTTACTTTACAATAGACAGACCAGATAAGTCAAGCACTGTATATACAACAGCCTATTACGCAGTCTGCTATTTACTGTGGGACCTATACCAAGACTAGGAAAACATAATTAACCCCTTCACTGTCTGATCGGCACTTTATACAACAGCCACATTAACAAAGGGAACACAGTCAGCCTCTCCTAACTTTACAATCCAGTAGGCACAGTCCATTAACACCGAGACTTGTGGAAATCCAGAGAATCTTGGCTCCCCAAAACCTGCCGATTCCCGAACACCAGGAGCTCTCTCAGTTCAAACAAACAACACTGCAGTAATAACTATACTGTCAGCAAGAGATTGCAGGAATATTAACCCTAATTAACTAAAACACACACCTAAATAATGTTTTAATATAAAAGAAATGTAAACAATTCACTTGTAGTCTCAATGGAACTGATCGCCTGACAAATGATCAACGGAGTTAATCGCTGAAGCAAGTATCTCGGGTGCTAGATTCACATCCAAGGGCTTGTGAGTTGAAATCCCACTGTAGTAAGTTGTGAAACTGAATTCTGTAATTTGCCTCATCTGTAGGCCAACGCCAGATACAAGTTATACTGAAAGCCACCAGATTACTACAGAACTGGTTCAGTAAAGTCTTTCAGAGAAGGGAGCTTAGCCACCAAGTCTGGCCTAGACGTGACTCCAACCCCATGCTACACAATTTACTCTTGATGCTTTTCAAGTGATCAACCACTCGACACCCATTAACTGATTAAATCAAACAATATGTTCACTAACTAATCAATGGAACTAAACAGCTGATAAATTATCAGGTACAACATCGGACACACAGGAAAATTAGACTTACACCCGACAAAATCCCACAGATTCTACGGAATTGGAGTTGGATTCAGCATCCTCCATTTGCTCTTTCTCCACACATTCTTTTATGCTGTTTTGGATTGAAAAGACACCAACTACCTGTAGAGAAAGATGCAACGAGTCAGCTTTAAGGTAATTATAAAATAGCAACCAGAATAAAGTTTGCGCGCATTGTGTTACATTGTAAACCCAGGCAACACATGAGGACAGAGAATGAAAAAAAAGAGAGTCAGAGTTAAACATAAAAATTAGAAGTTAGCCATTCGGCCCCTCTAGCCTGCTTTGCCATTCAATAAGATCATGGCTGATCTGTTTGTGTTTCGAATTCCACACTCCCATCCACCCCATCTGATTTGCACCTCTGTCAGAAGGTCATGGGTTCAAATCCCACTGGAGACTGAGCCCTATAATTGAGGCTGACATTCCACTGCAACACATCGAAAGACTCAACCTCCCCCTGTGGAGCACCAGGCCACTGGATCTGTCACTGGGTGTAGGCCCCAAGGGCTCAAACAAGCTGGAAAACTTAACACATGAAGCGTGAGCAGCTCTGGAATTCTCTTCCTAAAGCTCTTCACCTCTGCGGCCCTCCTTAAAACCCATCTCTTCAACAACATTCTCAGTCACCCCTCCTAATGTCTTTCTTTGACTCAGTATCCATTTTCTCCTTGCATCTCTCTGAAGCACCTTAGGATGTCTTACTGTTCTATAGCAGTTGTTAGACACATAACCTTTTTTTAAAACTTATCCATTCGTGGGATGTGGGCGGCACTGGCCAGACCAGCATTTATTGCCCATCCCTAATTGCCCTTGAGAAGGTGGTGGTGAGCTGCCTTCTTGAACCGCTGCAGTCCATATGGAGTAGGCACACCCACAGTGCTGTGAGGAAGGGAGTTCCAGGATTTTGACCCAGTGACAGGGAAGGAACAGCGATATAGTTCCAAGTCAGGATGGTGTGTGACTTGGAGGGGAACTTGCAGGTGGTGGTGTTCCCATACATCTGCTGCCCTTGTCCTTCTAGGTGATAGAGTTCACGTGTTTGGAAGGTGCTGTCTACGGAGCCTTGGTGCATTGCTGCAGTGCATCTTGTAGATGGTACACACTGATGCTACTGTGCATCGGTGGTGGAGGGAGTGAATGTTTGTAGATGGGGTGCCAATCAAGTGGACTGCTTTGTCCTGGATGGTGTCGAGCTTCTTGTGTGTTGTTGGAGCTGCACCCATCCAGGCAAGTGGAGAGTATTCCATCACACTCCTGACTTGTGCCTTGTAGATGGTCGATAGGCTTTGGGGAGTCAGGAGGTGAGTTACTCACCGCAGGATTCCTAGCCTCTGACCTGCTCTTGTAGCCACGGTACTCCATGGCTACTCCAGTTCCGTTTTCCGTCAATGGTAACACTCAGAACGTTGATAGTGGGGGGTTCAGCAATGGTAGCGCCATTGAAAGTCAAGGGAGATGGCTACATTCTCTCTTGTTGGAGATGGTCATTGCCTGGCACTTGTGTGGCGCGTATGTTACTTGCCACTTATCAGCCCAAGCCATGCTGCATTTCTACACAGATTTCTTTAGTATCAGCGGAGACACGAATGGTGATGAACATTGTAAAATCATCAGCAGACATCCCCACTTCTGACCTTATGACTAAAGGAAGGTCATTGATGAAGCAGCTGAAGATGGTTGAGCCTCAGGGACACTACCCTGAGGAACTCCCACAGTGATGTCTTGGAGCTCAGATAATTGACCTCCAACAACCACAACTATCTTTCTTTGTGTTAGGTATGACTCCAACTAACAATGTTTCCCCCCCAACACCCCCCCCCGCCAACCCCCCGATTCCCATTGATTCCAGTTTTGCTAGGGCTCCTTGATGCCATATTCAGTCAAATGCTGCCTTGATGTCAAGGGCAGTCACTCTCAACTCACCTCTTGAGTTCAGCTCTTTTGTCCATGTTTGAACCAAGGCTGTAATAAGGTCAGGAGCTGAATGGCCCTGGCGGAACCCAAACTGAGCGTCACTGAGCAGGTTATTGTTAAGCAAGTGCCGCTTGATTGCACTGTCGACGACACCTTCCATCACTTTACTGATGATTGAGAGTAGACTGATGGGGCGGTAATTGGCCGGGTTGGATTTGTCCTGCTTTTTGTGTACAGGGCATATTTGGGCAATTTCCCACATTGCAGGGTAGATGCCAGTATTGTAGCTGTACTGGAACAGCTTGGCTAGGGGCGCAGCAAGTTCTGGAGCACAGGTCTTCAGTACTATTGCCGGAATTATTATTAGCAAGTTTAAGAGTTTAGAACCATTTTAATTTAACTGGTAGGAATACCCACTGCTGCATGAATAACCATTCCTCTATTAAATTGAATTACACAGCACAGAAACAGGCCATTCAGCCCAAGAGGTAGGTCTATGCAAGTATTTATGCTCCACAGGAGCCTCCTCCCATCTTCATCTCACTATCAGCATAATCTTCTATTCCTTTCTCCCTCATGTGTTTACCCAACTTTCCCTTAAATCCATCTATGCTATTCAAGTCTTATGAGGAAAGGTTGGACAGACTGGGCTTGTTTTCGCTGGAGTTTAGAAGAGTGAGGGGAGACTTGATTGAAGTTTATAAGATCCTGAACGGTCTTGACAAGGTGGATGTGGAAAGGATGTTTCCTCTTGTGGGTGAGTCCAGAACGAGGGGGCACTGTTTTAAAATTATGGATCACCCTTTTAGGACAGAGATGAGGAGAATTTTTTTCTGAGGGTTCTGCGGACTCTGGAACTTTCTGCCTCAGAAGGTGGTGGAGGCAGGGTCACTGAATATTTTTAAGGCGGAGGTAGATAGAGTCTTGTTAGAGGGGATCAAAGGTTATCGGGAGTAGATGGGAGTGTGGAATTCCAGACAGAAACAGATCAGCCATGATCTTATTGAATGGCGGAGCAGGCTAGAGGGGCCGAATGGCCTACTTCTGCTCCTAATTCGCATTCCCTCTGGTAGAGTTCCACATTCTCACCGCTCTCTGGCTAAAGAACTTTCTCCTGAATTCCCTATTGGATTTATTGGTGACTATCTTGTATTAATGAACTCTAGTTTTAGTTGCCCCAAAAGTGGAATATTGTTTAGGTAAACGATAAACAGCGGTCTCAGCCCCAATCCCTTCCGCCAGTGTGAATAACTACCCTTAACCCTACTGTTTTCTAGCCAGCTTGCTATCCATTCTGCTACATGTCCCAATTCCACATGCTCCAACCTCAACCATGAGTCTACTTTGTTACCTTATTGAAGCCTTCTTTAAAAAAAAATCTAAATATATGACATCGTAGACAATGTAAGGTAGGCAATTTTACTTCTTCAAAGAGTTCAATAAGGTTGGTCAAGCATGACCTTCCTTTTTGAAAACTGTTCTGACTACTCAATTATATTTTTGGCTTCTAGATGTTTTCCCATTAAATCTGAGAAAAGATTTTGTTATCATTTCTACCACCAATGTTAAGCTAACTTGTCTATAGTTCCCTGGACTTGTTCTATCCCCTTTTTAAAAAAAAAATATAGGAATCACATAGTCCTCTGGCACTATTCCCTTTTCTATGGTGCCTTGATCTCTTCCCCAACGTCTTTTAATATCCAATTTAAATAATCTAACTAGGTTCCGCTACAGCAGTTATCAAATCCATTCAGCCACGTCACAAGCTAGTGCCATCTGCTGACTTCAAAAATCACTGCAAATTCAAGAACACACACAGTGGACAAGTAGTGATGGTATTATTGTAACGTACAAAACTCCCAACAAAAGGGACTGAAAATTAAATCAAAATGGGCATCTAATTAATTATAGTCAGCTCCACTGCGAGCCTATTGGGGAAAGGTGTCAGTCAGTGTAGCAGTGAGGCAGACAGACCAGTAGGATCAAAGTTAACTGCTGAGTTGGCACTCATACATTGTGGCGCAATTGGTCACAGCATCCTGGGTTAGGGAGATGCAGCTGATTGTTACACTAATGTGCTTTGTTGAATGGTAATTTTCCTGACCCACTGACTGAAGATCCGAATTTATATATTTTTTCAAAATACGGTTTTAAAAGACAAGCTGCCAGTAAAGTCATCCTTTCAGCTCAAGACGATCACCTAGTTTGTTACATTGCAAAGGACTGCAAAGATGGAGACAAAACGTCTGCGCATTTCCCAGCAAGAACCACGATTCAGGAAATTTAAAGGAACTACTTGTTCTTTCAGCAAGCAGAGAAGTAACGCTAGCTGCTATGTTTGAATCACTGAGTAACTGTCGTATAACAAGCCCCTCCCCATCTGTAGTTTTTAAGCTCATGTTTTTTCTGCAGCAGAGGTGCAACTGGACTCTGACATGAGCAGACCCTAAGTAGGGGTTCCCTTTCCCTCTCTCTCTCCATTCCAGCTTGAAAGCTTTCAAATCCTGCTTGTTGACAGACCACCTTTGCATACTCTGGCTATAAAATGAAACCCCATTGGAGGAAATCATCCGCATCACTATCTCCAGGACACTCAACGAACCAATCATCTACTTCTTCAAACTAAAAGCCTCAGGACCATGAATTCGGCTAGAAGCCAGCCGAATCACCAAACTCCAGGCTGTATACCTTTTTTTTAAAAATAGACTCTAACTCAACCCATCTACCTTTTCTCACTCTGTAACCTATTTGTATGTTGTAAACCTCGAGTGTATGTGAGAGTGAAAGTTGGCGCATTGTTTATTATTTTATTAGTTCAGTTTAGGTACAATAAAGTGAAGCTCTTTCTTTGTTAACTCAAGAAAACCTGTCTAACTGGTTCTTGTTATGATCATAGCAAGTAAGTAATCAAACACCGACTGAATTGGCCAGTACATTCACTTTGAGAAAGAACACTGCTCACTACACTCAGACAAGGCAGGGGAAAGGTATTAGGTGAATTGCTTATTCAGAGAACCGGTGCAGACGTTGTTACAACCAGGTGAGAAAAGTGTCTAGGGGTCCCTCTCAGCCTTCACCTGGTCTTACCGTAACAGGGTTTAATTTTAAACATTGTGTTTTTAGCTCCCCCTTGGTGAATCCTTGCTCACTGCTTTCCAATTTAAGGCAAAGAGTCCTGCACAAATAGGTTTTCTTAGGTTTAAAGAAGAAAAGTTGAAATTTATTAAACTTAAATTCTAATTTGGTTGACGCCTACAGCTACACGACGTAGCCATGTATGCATACGCGATACACACATGCAAATAAAGACAGAAAGAGCAGAAGGAAAAGAAAGTGGAAAAGTTTAAGGCAATATCTGAAGTTTTTGTTACGAGTCTTCAAGCTCACTGTAGAGTCCTTGATTGTAGGTAGTTCTTGCTTTTTGCTGGGGCCCAGTATTCTTCTTAAACCTTGTTTGCTGAAGGAGACTTTTCTCTCTTGGGGTTCATGTGTCTTCAGTGGAGTCAGAGGCTTGTGAGAAAGAGATGGGAGCAGACAGGAGAAGCTGTGGAGAGTCAGCCAGGACAGGTCTTTTCAGTCCAGCAACAAACAGTCTTTGAGTTCAAACTCTCTATATTTAGTTCAAAAGACCCTGGAACAGCCAGTTAGTCATGTGACCAGCTGGTCTAACCAGTCCTAGATTGTATCACCTTAGCAGTCTCTGGAATGCTCCTCTTACACACAATACCTGGTGATCAAGGTCCATTGTGGGTTAAATGCGTCAAGGAATGGTCCTTTGTCCTTCCAAGCACTGTCTGTTAATATGCAAATGCCTTTTCCAGCCATGGCTGATCTGTTTAGCAAGTCATTTCCTCACTCCAGGAACAATTTAAAATCAATGTTCATGACAAAGTTCATGTGCCTCATTCTTGGCAGGTGGGGGCCTAGCATGTCAACACGATGGGTCAAATGTACTCCTGCTGAGCTGTAACAATTCTATAATTCCGTGAATTAATGCTGTTGTGGTCAAACAAGGAGAAGGAAAAGAGGGAAGCTCTTCTACCCCTCCTCACTTGACCATAACAGAAATTTGGGAACTCACGTCTGCAATCAAACCCAAAGACAAACGGGAAACTGGAAGCAGGAAACTAAATTGATCCCGATCAATAATTTAAAAACTTAAAATACAGGTTTTCAGTGCTACAGTACTAAAATGTCCACATTGGAGGCCAGTACCTTCCTAGAACAGAATGAAGTAACTTGGGCCAGGTTAAAAGCCCTATCTGTTGAACAGTCGAGGAATGTAGCTGGGCAGTTAGAGATTACTATCCCTCTAAAAGCTCAGAAGCCTGAAATCCTAAAACCTGTGGCCAACCATTTTAAAATTGACATTGAAGAACTGGAGAGGGGCATAGAATCTGAAACAGATAAAGTAACATTAGCTAAGATACAACTAGAACAGAGGAGACTAGAATTAGAATTTCAGGGAAGGGAAAGAGAGCTTTCCGAAAGCAGCCGGAACAAACTTATATCTACTTTGAAAGGGTTAAGCAATTCGCTTTTGACCAATGGATAGACACTTAAAATAGAGTCCACCAATGAAAACCTCAGGAGAAGGGATTCTCCTCGAGGAGTTCAAAAACTCGCTTCCCCTTTCCATAAGAAGGCATGTGGAAAAGATTATTAGAATAGTTGAGTGCTGGATGGCCGGTACAGACACGATGGGCTGAAAGGCCTGTTTCTGTGTTGTATAACTCTATGATAAAACAAAAGCTTCCATGAGCCAGTCAGGCAGCAATCCTGGCTGATGATTATACACTTATTCATAAGCCATTGCCCCAAGGGAAACCCTTCCATAGTCACCTCCAAAAACCTGAAAAGCATAGAAGGTGGGAGGGTGATATGAGGATGAACAGCCATGGGCGAGAAGGGAGAGCTGGAAACACAGGGGGCCCTCCTCAGGCCAAAAAGGAAGGTGTTGAGAACAGGAGTGATGCCTGAAAGCCTGAATGTTTCCATTGTAATAAGGCAGGTCACCTTCGAGCTGACTGCTGGAAATTACTGGGAAAACTCATAGGATTAGTCAGGGTACACCAGACCAGTGCAGGAAAAGGGTCCCTGATGGAAAGCACAGCAGACCAGGCTGTGGCTTTAACTGTGGCAGTAAAACCCTGTAAACATACTGCTGAGAGCACAGGAAAACTTAAAATCCTTGAGAATTACCAGGATTTTGTGTTCAGAGGAAAAGTGACCCTACATCCCTTGAGTGAGGCGATTACATATTTAGGTATAGGGGGGCCACCCAATTCCTTCTGCTAGGAAAAGGCATGACCTTTCCACCAGAAAGTGCACTGAATGCTAGAGTGCTAGTAAACGGTATCAGGGCAAGTATACGCCCATACCTTTATACCTGGTGCACCTAGAGTGTGACCTTGTTTTAGGAGTGGTAACCATGGAGATTGTCCCTCGTTTACCTGTGGACGGGACTGACGTGGCGGGGGCGAAGGTGGTAGCTTCCCCAGTGGTCTTACAAAGACTGAACAAGGTCAGGGAGACAGAGCAGTTACAGGAAAAGGTCCCTGGCATTTTCCCTGACTGTGCGGTGACCCAGTCGATGGCAAAAAATGCTCGGTAGAAGGAGGCCGGACTGGTAGAGTAGATAGATGACCCTACTGTCTGGTTATCTGAAACTTTCTTTGGGAAGTTCGAGGACCCAAAGGATGGGTTAAACAAGTCTTCCTTGGTCGCGGCTCAGCAAGCCAACCCAGGGTTAAACAAAAGTTAGCACAGACTGCCCAAACTGAAGCTGAAGCAGAGGGAGTTTCAGAGTGCTACTATTTAAAGAATGAGATGCTGATGAGGAAGTGGAGACCTTCTCACAGACTTGCAGATGAAGAGTGGACAGTGGTCCACCAGGTAGTGGTGCCGCTGAGGTACCACAGGGAAATACTGAGAATAGCCCACGAGATTCCAGTGGCTGGACATGTCGGTATCAGAAAAACCCAAGCCCTCATAAAACAGCATCTTCACTGGCCACAACTCGACAAGGATATGGTGGAGTTCTGTAAGACTTGCCACATTGGCCAGGTTGTGGGGAAGCCTGAACCTGCAATAAAACCTGCACCCCTACTTCCCATACCAGCCTTTGGGGAACCATTCAGCGGAATGCTGGTAGATTGTGTGGGACCCCTGCTGAAAACAAAAAGGGGGCTATCAATATGGATGTGGCTACTTGATTTCCAGAGGCCATCCCTCTATGAACGATCTCTGCCAAGGTAGCGTTGGAGGGGCTAACCCAATTCTTCACCCGATATGGGCTGCCTGCCAGGATCCAGTCGGATCAGGGCACGAATTTATGCCCAGTATTTTACAAAAGGGCATGGGTAATCTGGGCATAACTCAGCTAAAGTCCTCAGCCTACCACCCACAGTCACAAGGGGCTTTGGAGCAGTACCACCAGACCCGAAAGACAATGATCAGGGCCTACTGCTATGAATGCCCCCATGACTGGGACAAAGGGCTGGGATTTCTTTGCTACCAGGGACTCACCCAATGAGTCCACTGGCTTTAGTCCCTTTGACACGAGGGGAGACATCCTCTAAAACTAATCAAGGAGAGGTTTTTGGGACACAGGGACGAATCTTCCCTGTTAAGACTACATCGCCATGTTCCGAGAATGGCTCACGAGAACCTGTGCGGTGGCTCAGAAACACCAAAAAACCTCCCAGACAGCTATGAAAAGGCAAGTGGATAAACATGCCAAGGCCAGAACATTTCAGCCCGGACACCAAGTGCTAGTGTTACTATCAATACAGGGTGAACCACTGAAAGCTCGTGTCAATGGCCCGTACAGAGTAGTAAAGAGAATAAGCAATGTGAATTACATAATTGACAACCCAGATCATAGGAAAAAGCAAAGGCTGTGGATGTAGGAGACTCCAGCTCCCATAAAACAAAACCCCTATCACCAGGTCCCAGGAAACTGACCCAGGTTCGGGAGGAAATTCAGACTGAAGACCTAGAAATTTAATATTTAAATTCTGAACGGAGACACAGAAAAGCTCAGAAGCCAAAGGAAAACCCTAAACTCAAAAAGGTTTTTGTGGCAGATTTGGAGGGTGGTGATGGTGACTGCAAGTCAAGTATCCTAACTGAGGAGTTGTTGTGGGCCGGGCTGGATGAGCACAGAAAAAAGCCCTGATCAAAGAGCACTGGATGATTTTCACAAAGTTGTGAACAACTTAGAATCCAGGGTTGAATTCACTGCTATAGAGAAACTGGAAAAGGAAGATATTGTAGAAATACATGAAGAAATTCAGTGTACGCTAGAGCACAAGCTGATTGAGTCCAGTCAAAGCAGTTGGAATTTCCCAGTTGTACTCTTGGCCAATCCCAGATGAAAACAAAAACTAGAGCATGGCTATGACATTGAGACTGAGTGTGTGTGTACAGTTTTTTTTATCTGTGCTCTCATAATGCAATGTTCCTGTTGTGACATTTCATTTCACACGGTGGGGAGGTGTTACGTTATGTGCGTTGTTGAATGGTAATTTTCCTTAATCTACTGACTGGAGATCTGAATTTCTATCTTTTTCAAAAAACATTTTTAAAAGACAAGTTGTCAGTAAAGTCATCCTGTCAGTTTAAGACAATCACCTGGTTTGCTACATTGTACCCGACATTGCAAAGGACTGTAAAGATGGAGACAAAATGTCTGCGCATTTTCCAGCAAGAACCATGACTCAGGAAGTTTAAAGGAACTACTTGCTCTTTCAACAAGCAGAGAAATAATGCTAGCTGCTGTTTGAATCACTGAGTGATTGTCGTGTGACAAGCCCCTCCCCCATCTGTGGTTTTCAGCTGATATTTTTTCTGCAGCAGAGGAGAAGCAACTGGACTCTGACATGAGCAGACCCTAAGGAGGGGTCCCTTCCCCTCTCTCTCTCTCTCCATTCCAGCTTGAAAGCTTTCAAATCCTGCTTGTTGAATGACCACCTTTGCAAACTCTGGTTACAATCCGAAACCCGTTGCAGGAAATCATCCACATCGCTATCTTCCAAAGACTCACTGAACCAGTCATCTACCCCTTCAAACTAAAAGCCTCAAGAACACTGAATTCAGCTAGACTCCAGCCGAATCACCAAACTCAACAGACTGTATATCTTTTTCTTTTTTTAAATGGACTCTAACTTAACCCATCTACCTTTCCCCAGTCTGTGACCTATTTGCATGTCTGTAAACCTCTAGTGTTGTGAGAGAGAGATTGAACGTTGGCGCATTGTTTATTATTTTATTAGTTCAGTTTAGGTACAATAAAGTTAACATCTTTCTTTGTTAACCAATCGGACAGGTTTTCTTGAGTTTATGATCATAACAAGTAATCGAAAACCTACTGAATTGGCCAGTACATGCACTTTTAAAAAAAAGTGAACGTGTTGTGGTCAAACAAGGAGAGGGAAAGTGGGAAGCCCTTCGACCACCCCCCCCCCCTTCACTTGACCGTAACACCAGGTACCTGAGGTCCCTCATCACTTTAAGACCGCTCACAGGGGCCACGCAAGACTCACTGTGGATCTTGCTGTACACAAATTGGTTACTACGTTTCCCACAAAACACCAGTGGCTGCATTTCAGAAGTAAATCATTGGAGGTGAAGCACTGCACTACGTCTCAAATGTGATAAGGCGCTATGTAAATGCAAGTTCTTTATCCACAGGTTTATCTGGCATTTGACTGATTAGTTGGTATCACCTTGTTCTTGGACATTTTAAAAGAAAAAGGTTGGAAAAAGATGAAGAAAAATAACTAAATAGAAAAGTAATAAAGGGCCCAAGGGTATAAAATGGAGTTTTACTTCACTTCAATACACAACACAGAACAGCTGCTTCTGTAACCAACTAAATCTAAATCAACTCACAATACTGTCGGGTGGGGAGGAAGAAATATGGATAGCTTCTTTCAATCCTGAAAATGGAAGAAATAATTTTCACTCTCGCTTCAGAGGTCAGTTGAATTACTTCAACTTTACAGCACAGAAACAGGCCATTCAGCCCAACTTCTCTGTCCTGTTTATGCTCCACCCGACGTTCCTCCCATCCTTCTTCAGCTCACCCCATCAACACATCATTCTATTCCTTTCTCCCTCATGTGCTTATCTAGCTTGGTGTTAAATGCATCGATGCTATTCACCTCAAATACTCCCTGCACTAGCCAGTTCGACATACTCACCACTCTCTGGGTAAGGAAGTTTCTCCTGAATTCCCTATTGGATTTATCAGTGACTATTTTATATTTACAGTCCTTCGTTTCTGACTCCCCCACAAGTGGAAACACCTTCTCCAGTTTCCAAGTCTACCCTGTCAAACCCTTTAATAATTTTGACGACCTCTACCAATCGTTCTCCGCCTTCTCTTTTCTCAAGAAGAGACCCAGCCTAATACAATCTTACAGCACAGAAGGAGACTGCCATTCGGCCCATCATACTTGTGCCAGCTCTTTGAAAGAGCTGTTCTATTTAATCCTGGGAAAACTCGGGATTAGCTGGATTACCTTGCCTGTGAGTGGGTTTAGGAGTTTGGCTGTGCAGTCAACAGACCCAGTCAGGACCAGGCTCCCGGCGTCATTGGTGGCGAGGCAGGTCAAGGGACCCTGGTGACTGTCCTGACCTAGAGACAGAGGCACAAACAGAGTACGAGAGTCATCTATGCTCAGGAAACTGCCTCCCATTGGACCACATCTCCCTCAGGAGTGAAGCAGAGGGCCAGAAGAGAATTACAATCACAACACGGAGTAACAAATATAAATATCAGAACAGTATAGGGTACAGAAAATACTTCTCACCTCTAACCTCTCTGTTTTATCAACAGGACTGTGGCACCTTTGAACTTTTCTCTCATTCCCTGACCAACCCCACCGAGCTCCAGATCCCCCGTCCTATACACTCTTCTTCCTCCCTGCACCCTTCCTGTGCTGATATCGGGACCCATCGCACTGCCTCATACTTCAACCTTATTTTTCATTCTTTCATGGGAAGTGGGCATTGTTGGGAAGGTCAACATTTGTTGCCCATCCCTAGTTCCCCTTGACAACTGAGTGGCTTGCTAGGCCATTTCAGAGGGGATGTAAGAGTCAACCACATTGCTGTGGGTCTGGAGTCACCTGTAGGCCAGACCAGGTAAGAACGGCAGATTGCCTTTCTAAAGGGCATTAGTGAACCAGATGAGTTTTTATGACAATCAATGATAGTTTTATGGCACCATTACTGAGACTAGCTTTCAATTCCATATTTTTATTAATTAATTGAATTTATTAATAAATTGAATTTAAATTCCACCAACTGCCATGGTGGGATAGCCTAGGCCTCTGGATTACTAGTTCAGTAACATTACCCATGATGCCATCATCACCCTCATAACCTATCTTATTGCCAGGACCTCCAAATTCACCTCCCTCTCTCTCCACCTTCCTCCAATAGTCTACAGACATTTTAACAACCAAATTTAGCCATTGCTTCTCCATTTATCTTGCTCTTGGTAGCCTCAGAGGTGGTCCTGGCCTCAGCCTTTCAGCTGTACCTCTCACTTTAAAAACCAAAGCCCAGAATTAAAGGGAATGGAATTGCTGGACAGCAGTGACATGTCACGAGGCTGAAGCAATAGCCTCTGATCATGTAGCATCCCTGATCACAATGCTCCAATTATCTTCCTTTATTTCAATTTGCTTCAGAATGAAAACTCCTATTACCTGTTCATTTAAATTGTTTCATTAGAATTATTGGATAATCTTGAACAAAAGACAACTTCGGATTAGCAGGGGTAAACTGTACTTGGGACAGAAAGTGACAAGCGTTTGATGTGATTTGGGACCATGTATTTCCAACCATCGCTGCTGATGCGGTTGTTGAGCTTAATGTGGAACTGGTTCTCTCGCTGGTGGAATTGGCCACTCATTCTCTTGGTTAATCTTCCCCAGGGTTTTGCACTCTCTCTGATTCAGTTCCCCTTTCCATAGCACTGACATTCTCCAGACATCATCCAACTGTTCCCATGATGGTGCAAGGACTAGTGGACAAAGGCTGAAGATCTTGGGCAAGAGATACGGGGGGAATGTGAGGAAGAACTCTTTTTTAACGCAGTCAGTGGTAATGACCTGGAGCGCTCGGCCCACGAGGGCGTGGAAGCGAAGACAATCAATGATTTCAAAAAGAAATTGGATTGGCACTTTAAAGAAAACAAACTTACAGGGCAACGGGGATAGAGTGGGACTGACTGGACTGCTCGTGGAGAGCCGGCATGGTCTTCATGGGCTGAATGGCCTCCGTCTATGCCGTAAATGACTAACTCTCCACTGATCGCATTCAACATTACCTTCCCTCAGTTCTCATGGGCTCCAGTCCTTTTGCAGAGTGATGGATGAATCACTACACTCCAAGCCCTCAGTGAAATAGTAAAAAATCGTCTTTCTGCTAATTCTCCAAAGATATTGTACTTTTTATTTTTCAAGTCCAATTAGCAAATTCTCCTCCCAATTTGAAGACTCCTTCTCTAGTTCTTCTGCATCTAGTGGCATTCTTGGGCTCACTATCCCCTCCCTCAGTCCCCCTGTAAACTGTGACACTCCTCTTCAAATGATATCAGAAGGTTGCAAGCACGACTGTGCCAATCAAGACATTGTCGTCATCAGAGCAAGACCATGAAGGTTGGGGTTGTTACTCTGTGCCTTGTTTTTAGTGACGTTATTCTTGTTTAGCACTAATACACAATGTTGAAACCACAGGGTCGATCTACTCACTGGTCAGCTCCCCTGCTACATTACCTTGCACAATGTTGAGTAGTGACCCTTGCTTCAAATCCCAGACCCTTACTGTTCCATCTTCATAGCCAATGACTGATCGGTAACCTGGGGACACAAAGCGGAAAGTTTTACACAGAATTTGGGACAGGAAATCTTAAGTCACTTATTTTTACAATTGCTCTGTTATCTAGAAGAGTGCCCCATCGAGGATACATCAACCCCTGCATGATGACATCAGAGCAGATCACCTGCCATTTATGGAACATATACAATTTTCACTCCCTTGATTTCACACAGGTACAGTTTCCGTGTGTCTGATAGGAAGAGCACATTTTCTTCCTTTGGAAACACAGCAGGAGCAGGCAAGCTTTAGGAGACCTTCCTACCCAAATATGAATAAGTGGAATGCTCTGCTTTATCTAGCTCAAACCATTCAACTTACCACCAGATGCTGAAAACCTTTCCATCACTTGTTTCCGGCTAGCAGGATTATCTGAAGTTGACTGGGTAAATCTTGGAGTTGAGAGAGACAGGTTGACCCCTCCCGGTCCAATTCATGAGTCAGGTAGGCTGGCTCATTATTGACATTGCTCTGCAGCACTGTGGACTGACCTGCCTTAGCTATTGGATCACCTCATCTGCTGCGAAGGAGCAACTCTGCTGACAATTCAGCGCTCGAGCAGGACAGGACAGTAGAAAACACTAAATGCATCCCAATACTAGCAGAAAATCAAAGGGCAAAAGGGAGGGACAAACTTAAAACAATCACTAACACTAGAGAATAAGCACTAGGGGCGGCACAGTGGTTAGCATCGCAGCCTCACAGCTCCAGGGACCCGGGTTCGATTCTGGGTACTGCCTGTGCGGAGTTTGCAAGTTCTCCCTGTGTCTGCGTGGGTTTTCTCCAGGTGCTCCGGTTTCCTCCCACATCCAAAGACTTGCAGGTGATAGGTAAATTGGCCATTATAAATTGTCCCTAGTGTAGGTAGGGAATATGGGATTACTGTAGGGTTAGCATAAATGGGTGGTTGTTGGTCGTCACAGACTCGGTGGGCCGAAGGGCCTGTTTCAGTGCTGTATCTCTAAATAAATAAACTAATGGGACGAAAGGCTGACAAGTCCCCAGGACCAGATGGACTGCATCCTCGGGTCTTAAAAGAAGTGGCTGCAGATAATGGATGTAATGTTTGTAATCTTCTAAAATTCCTTAGATTCTGGAAAGATCCCAGTGGATTGGAAAACCACAAATGTAACACCTCTATTCAAAGAAGGAGAGAGACAGAAAGCATGAAACTATAGGCCAGTTAGCCTGACATCTATCTGGGTCAAAATCCTGGAACTCCCTTCCTAACAGCACTGTGGGTGTACCGATCCCACATGGACTGCAGTGGTTCAAGAAGGAGGACAAAGCTAACACTTTATGAATTTACCTTTAAAGACAACGTTTTTGGAGAACAAAGACAGACATCAGTCATCAAGACATCAGTCGGTGATCTCTAGCCACAGAGAGATCAAAAGCCATCTTGAATTCCAGCACAAGACTGACAGCGAGAGATCAATTCCTGCTGAGACGAGTTGGCAACCAAGTGCAGCAGAGAAATGAGAAATGGGAGTTCTGAAGAAGGGTCACTGACCTGAAACGTTAGCTCTGCTTCTCTCTCCACAGGCACTGCCAGATCTGCTGAGTATTTCCAGCATTTCTTGTTTTTAGTTCAGATTTCCAGCATCCGCAGTATTTTGCTTTTATATTAGAGAAATGACAGTGCCTTTTGAACAATTGCTCCACCAGTAAAAACTGAACTAAGAAATACCAGCACCGTCTTCAAACTGAACTGTTGACTGTCAGGAGACGCCAGCAACCCAGCAAGGGCAAGACGACCAAACAGGCCTGCAACTTGAAAACTTACCTTCCAAAAGGATCCCACAGGTTTTTCCTGAAAAACAGCAGACTTTTACACCTTGAACTCTTAACGCCTCTAACCCTTTACCTTCTATCTAGCTTTTCTTGAGTGAGTGGGTGGCATTGCGAATATTAAATATCTATTGAACAATAATCAGTCAATGTTCTGTTTAGACTCATGAGAAACCTGTCATTGTTTGTTTATTTGGACAAGAAAACACAGGGGCTGAAACACTAGTTTGTATAAAAACACTATCTGTGATCAGTTGGGAGGTGATTTGCCACCTGTCCATAACGAAGTGAAATCTTCTTTGAGGATGTAACAAAGCAGGGTGGTTAAAGGGGAACCAACAGATGTAGTGTATTTGGATTTCCAAAAGGCATTCGATAAGGTGCCACATAATAGGTTATTACACAAGATAACAACTCATGGTGCTGGGGGCGGGGTGGGGGGGGGATATATTAGCGTGGATAGAAAACTGACTAACTAACAGGAATGAGTTTAGATAAATGGGTAATTTTCAGGTTGGCAAACTAACTATTTGACTCCCACAGGGATCAGTCCTTGGGCCTCAAGTATTTACAATCGACATTAATGACCTGGATGACGGGATCGAGTGCATTGCCACCAAATTTGCTGATGATATAAAGATAGGTGGGAAAGCAAATAAAAACAAAGTTCTGGAAATACTCAGCAGGTCTGGCAGCATCTGTGGAGCGAGAAACAGAGTTAACGTTTCAGGTCAATGACCCTTGATCAGAACTGGCAAAGGTTAGAAAAGAATTAGGTTTTAAGCTAGTGAGGGGAAGGTGTTTGATAGGGCAGAGGGCAGGAGAGATTAAATTACAAAGCTGCCCTGGGGCAAAGGCAAATAGTGTGTTAATGCTTGTGGTGAAAGACAAAGCATTAGTCCAGAGAGCGTGTTAATAGCAGAATAATGAGCAGTTCTGACTGCATGAAAAACAGGCACATGATTAAAAAATAAAATATTTTAAAAAAAGGT
Source organism: Heterodontus francisci (assembly GCF_036365525.1). Classification (NCBI taxonomy): domain Eukaryota; kingdom Metazoa; phylum Chordata; class Chondrichthyes; order Heterodontiformes; family Heterodontidae; genus Heterodontus; species Heterodontus francisci. The sequence goes on from NC_090377.1 coordinate 8,127,981, forward strand.
CAGTCATGCTATGAAGTTATTGAACTCAATGTTCAGTCTGCAAGGCTGTAGAGTGCCTAATCGAAAGATCAGGTGCTGCTTCTCGAGCTTGCGCTGATGTTCACTGGAACACTGGAGCAGGCCAAAGACAGAAATGTTGGCCTGAAAGCGGAGGGGTGAGGGTGTTGAAATGGCAAGCAACTGGAAGCTCGGGGTCATGCTTTAGGACTGAGCAGAGATGTTCTGCAAAGTGGTCACCCAATCTGCGTTTGGTCTCCCCAATGTAGAGGAGGCCACATTGTGAGCAGCAAATCCAGTATACTACATTGAAAGTAGTACCAGTAAATCGCTGCTTCACCTGAAAGGAGTGTTTGGGGCCTGGGATAGTGAGGAGAGAGGATGTAAAAGGGCAGGTATTACACCTCCTGCAATTGCATGGGAAGGTGCCGTGGGATGGGAACGAAGTGTCGGGGGTAATGAAGGAGTGGATCAGGGCGTCGCGGAGGGAACAATCCCTTCGGAATGCTGACAGGGGTAGGTGGTGTTGATTCATTTGGTAGTGGCATCACACTGGAGGTGGCGGAAATAGCGGAGGATGATCCTTTGGATGTCGAGGCTGGTAGGGTGGAAAGTGAGGACAAGGGGAACCCTGTCACGATCCTGGGAGGGAGGGGAAGGGGTGAGGGCAGAGGTGTGGGAAATGGGCCGGACGTAGTTGAGGGCCCTGTCAACCACAGTGGGAGGGAATCCTCGCTTGAGGAAAAAGGAAGACATATCAGAAGCGCTGTAGTGGAAGGCTGCATCATCAGAGCAGATGCATCAGAGACGGAGAACCACTGGAGCAGGCCAACAACAGAAATGTTGGCATGAGAGCAGGGGGGAGTGTTGAAATGGCAAGGAATCAGAAGCTCAGGGTCATGCTTTCGACTGAGCAGAGGTATGAATCACTGGAACACTGCAGCAGGCCAAAGAAATGTTGGCAAGCTCGAGGAGCAGCACCTGATCTTTCGATTAGGCACTCTGCAGCCTTGCAGACTGAACATTGAGTTCAATAACTTCATAGCATGGCTGGCCTTTTTTAAAAAATATTTTATATTTTAACCATGTGCCCGTTTTTCATGTAGTCAGAGCTGCTCATTATTCTGCTATTAACACTCTCTCTGGACTCATACTTTGTCTTTCACCACAATCATTAACACACTCTTTGCCTTTTCCCCAGGACAGCTTTGTAATTTAATCTCTCCTGCCCTCTGCCCTATCAAACACCTTCCCCTTTGTTCTCTCCCCAACCCCCTCCCCTTCACTTGCTTAAAACCCAATTCTTTTTTAACCTTTGCCAATTCTGATGAAAGGTCATAGACCTGAAACGTTAACTCTGTTTCTCTCACCACAGATGCTGCCCGACCTGCTGAGTATTTCCAGCACTTTTTGTTTTTATTTCAGATTTCCAGCATCTGCAGTATTTTGCTTTTATTTTAGATGGGAAAGCAAATTGTGAGGAGGACACAAAGATTCCACAAAGGGACATAGATAGGTTCAGTGAGCGGACAGAAATGTGGCAGATGGCGTATAATGTCGGAAAATGTGAGGTTGTCCACTTTGGCAGGAAGAATAGTAAAGTAAATTATTTAATGGAGACAGACTACAGAACGTTGCTGTACAGAAGGATCTGGGTGTTCTCATACACGGAACACAAAATGTTAGCATGCCGGTACAGCAAATAATTGGGAAGGCAAATAGAATGTTGGCCTTTATTGTAAGGGGAATGGAGTATAAAAGTTGGGAAGTCTGGACAACTGTACAGGGTGTTGGTGGGACTACATCTAGAGTACAATGCACAGTTTTGGCCTCCTTATTTAAGGAGCGATATACTTGCACTGGAGGCAGTTCAAATAAGGTGCACCAGGCAGATTCCTGGGATGAAGGGGAATTTTTTTTATGAAGAAAGGTTGAGTAGGTTGGGCCTAAATGCATCGGAGTTTAGAAGAATGAGGGGTCATCTTACTGAAACATATAAAATTCTGAGGGGGCTTGAAAGGGTAGATGCCGAGAGGATGTTTCCTCTCATAGGGGCCTCTGGACCTAGGGGGCACAGTTCCAGAATAAGAGGTCGCCCAATTAAGGTGGAGATAAGGAGGAATTTCTTCTCTCAGACGGTTGCGAATCTTTGGAATTCTCTACTTAGCTGATGGTACAAGGACTAGGGGACACAGATTTAGGGTTTTGGACAAGAAATGCAGAGGCAAGGTGAGGAAGAACTTATTTTTTTTGCAGCGAGTGGTAATGATTTAGAACTCGTTGCATACAAGGGTTATGGAAACAGATGAATGATTTCATAAAGAAACAGCAGGGGCAATTGAGGGGCATGTACTTACAGGGCAACGGGGATAGATTGGGACTGATTGGATTGCTTTAGAGAGCCAACATGGACCCTTCGGGCCAAATGGCCTCCTTCTGTACCAGAATGACTCTGACCCCAGAAAGCTGTAGAGGCTGAAGCAGAGAGTATATTCATGGCTGGGACAGACAGGGGAGACGAGGGTTATAGGGAACGGGCAGAAAAGGGACGTTGAGGCAAAGATCAGATCTTGAATGGCGAAGTAGGCTTCAGGGACTGTAGGACCTACTTCTACTCCTATTTCGTATATGCTTATTAGACCTCATCAAGCATTAATCTAGCCAATCTCAGCAGGAACAGCTGCCAGCACCAGTTCCGGTTTTAAATCACTTTTTCCAATTCAGTGAAAACAGGATCTACATCAGAGAAAGTGCAACATTACCCTGGTCCCCCAATCATGGTACCACCCCCCACTCCCTCAACCACCCGCCCGGCACCCACCCCCCCCCCCCCACTCCCTCAACCTCAACCACCCGCAACCCCCCACCGCCCCAAGGCCTTACCATCAGGGAAGATCTTGCCGCAGGTTGCTTGGCAGCCAGTGCCTGGGAAGGTTTTGCATTCCCCACTGGGAATTTTCCACATCCAACAGCTCCCCTCATCCGTGCCAGCCAGCAGCACGTGGGCACAGGGATGCCACTCTACCCACTGTACACACAGAAAGCAAGAGATCAAGGAATGCCAATCTAACCAAGCTCTCAGTTTAATTTACTGCTTTGGGACAAATATGCAAAAAATAAAATCCACAGAAGCAAATAAACATAAATGCTGTGCCTTTCATTATTTCATCCCCCCAAGCTGCTCCCATCATTGGTGGCAGACCTGTCCCCACCAATACTGTACCCCAGTGTTATACAGTGACAGACCTCTCCCCACCAGTACTGTACCCCAGTGTTATACAGTGACAGACCTGTCCCCACCAGTACTATACCCCAGTGTTATACAGTGACAGACCTGTACCCACCAGTACTGTACCCCAGTGTTATACAGTGACAGACCTCTCCCCACCAGTACTGTACCCCAGTGTTATACAGTGACAGACCTCTCCCCACCAGTACTGTACCCCAGTGTTATACAGTGACAGACCTGTACCCACCAGTACTGTACCCCAGTGTTATACAGTGACAGACCTGTCCCCACCAGTACTGTACCTCAGTGTTATACAGTGACAGACCTGCACGCACCAGTACTGTACCCGTGTTATACAATGACAGACCTGTACGCACTGATACTGCAGCCCAGTGTTATATAGTGACAGACTTGCACGCTCCAGTACTGTACCCATGTTATACAGTGACAGACCTGTCCCCACCAGTACTGTACCCCAGTGTTATACAGTGACAGACCTGTACCCTCCAGTACTTTACAGGAGTGTTATACAGAGACAGTTTCAGAACAGGCACGACATGGGTTAGATAGAGTAAAGCTCCCTCTACACTGTCCCATAGTTCTGGGCTGTGTTTGAACACTGGCAGAGGTGAAAATGCCACTTGGTCCTTCCTGTGGGTCAGTTATTCCCTCTGAAACTGTAGCTACAGAAACTGGTTCCATGTCCGTATCAGCTGCTGCCATCATGGTCAGTGCCCTCACCTGCAGGTCACCTACTTCAAATGACCAGACTTCCTCCTTGGTTTCAACTTTCCAGACTTTGATCAGACCGCTCATGTCTCCTGTGACAACCAGAGCAGAATCATGACTGAACGAGGCCGAGACGATTGAATCTTTGTGGCCTAAATGGAAGAGAAATGAAATCCAGGTCAACAAGCATCATTCCAACTACCAGTGCCAGCACTAGCAGGTCTCTGGTACTTGCCCAAGGATTTATACTGCCTGCATGAGCCTAGACAGTGAGCAAAGGTGGCTATTCAACAATGGTTTTGGGGGGTGGGGGCGGCTGATCAGTTAAGTTTCATGCTGTCTTCACCCAACACCCACAGTTGCCAGCCAGAGACACAGTAGTTCTCAGACATACTAAACCTAGCTTCTCCCCACCCCAGTCCTGAAGTCCAGGGTACTGAGGCCAGCTATGCTGTGTCCAGCTGGACCTGGTGGTAATATTCCTTTACCAGAACCCTAACTGTGACAAACACAAGTAGTAAATTCCGGAGAAGCCGAGATTATAGCAGCTGGCAGGCTTTCAGGCAGGAGTACAGTGCTTTCAGATCAAATCTTTCATTTTGTTTTTCAATGACAAAAGATAGAACGTGCTTCACGGAAAAATGAAGAAGCTAGAGTCCAACTGCACTGTTGGACTCTATCAGGTGCCGATATGGGGTACAAGGTACCTTGCATATTCCTCTGACTGGTGAAGGGTTTTCAGACCCTTCCCAAAATCAAAAAACTACCAAAACCTAAAGTCTCCTTAAACTTTCCAAAACCTTCTCCTTTAGGTGAACTGACCTTAAACACTTCCTGATCAAACTTAGGGCAAATCGCATTTCGCCCAGCCTGTTCCGCCATTCAAACAGATCATGGCTGATCATCTACCTCTACGCCATTTTTCCCTATCCCTTACTGTCTATCAATTTCTGTCATGAATATGCTCAATGATTGAGCTTCCACAGCCCTCTGGGGTACAGAATTCCAAAGATTCACCACCCTCTGAGTGAAGAAATTCCACATCAGTTTTAAATGGCCTACCCCTTATTCTGAGACTGTGTCCCCTGGTTCTAAACTCATTAGCCAGAGGAAACATCCTATCCACATCTACCCTATCACACCCTGTAAAAATTTTGTAAGTTTCAATGAGCTCACCTCATTATTCTTCGATACAGGCCCAGCTTCCTCAATTTCTCCTCACAAGACAATCTCACCATCCCAGGGATTAGTCTGGTGAACCTCCGTTGCACTCCCTCTATGGCAAGTATATCCTTCCTTAGATAAGGAGACCAAAACTGTACACAATACTTCAGGTGCTGTCTCACCAAAGCTTTATACAAATGCAACAATATATTTTTACCACCATTATTTAACTAACTTGTTGGAGTTTTGTGAAGAGTAACAGAGAAGCTTGACGAGGGCAATGCTGTTGATGTGGTGTACATCGGCTTCAAAAGGCATTTGATACAGTGCTACACAACAGACACGCGAGCAAAGTTACAGCTCATGGAATAAAAGGGATGGTAGCAACATGGATAAGGAATTGGCTGAGTGACAGGAAACAAAGAGTAGTGGTTAATGGATGTTTTTTTGGACTGGAGGAAGGTTTGTACTGGAGTTCCCTAGGGGTCAGTGTTGGGACCCTTGCTTTTCCTGATATATATTAATGACCTAGGGCTTGGTGTGCAGGGCACAATTTCAAAATGATACAAATTTGGAATTATTGTAAACTGTGAGGAAGGTAGTGTAAAACTGCAAAAGGACAGACAAGTTGGTGGAATGGGCGGACAAGTGGCAAATGAAATTTAATGCAGAAAAGTAAGATTCATTTTGATAGAAAGAATGTGGAGAGACAATATAAACTAAAGGGTACAATTCTAAAGAGGGTGCAGGAGCAGAATGACCAGGATGTATATGTGCATAAATCACTGAAGGTGACAGGACAAGTTGAGAGAGCGGTTAATAAAGCATACAGTATCCTCGGCTTTATTAATAGGGGCATAGAGTACAAAAGCAATGAAATTACACTGAACCTGTATAACATTTTTGCGAGGAGCAGCTTGACAGCTTTTTGCGAGGAGCAGCTTGACAGAACGAGGTGCGGAGCGGACTTACAGCTGAGCGGTCAATTTCACTTGACAGAACGAGGTGCGGAGCGGACTTACAGCTGAGCGGTCAATTTCAGTAAGTTACAAGTTAATCCCCTTTTGTTTCGGAGGACCAGGGGACTGCTGGGTAAGGGAAAACTATTTATTTGGGCAGTTTTAAAATCTTTTTCTTTTTGCGAGGAGCAGCTTGACAGAACGAGGTGCGGAGCGGACTTACAGCTGAGCGGTCAATTTCAGTAAGTTACAAGTTAATCCCCTTTTGTTTCGGAGGATCAGGGGACTGCTGGGTAAGGGAAAACTATTTATTTGGGCAGTTTTAAAATCTTTTTCTTTTTGCGAGGAGCAGCTTGACAGAACGAGGTGCGGAGCGGACTTACAGCTGAGCGGTCAATTTCAGTAAGTTACAAGTTAATCCCCTTTTGTTTCGGAGGACCAGGGGACTGCTGGGTAAGGGAAAACTATTTATTTGGGCAGTTTTAAAATCTTTTTCTTTTTGCGAGGAGCAGCTTGACAGAACGAGGTGCGGAGCGGACTTACAGCTGAGCGGTCAATTTCAGTAAGTTACAAGTTAATCCCCTTTTGTTTCGGAGGATCAGGGGACTGCTGGGTAAGGGAAAACTATTTATTTGGGCAGTGGCAGTACCCGAGACACTACACGTGTAGTGTCTCCCACCCACCCTCCTCCTCTAACCAAAAAAAAAGGACTCTGGTGTGTTGATAAGGTAAGCTTTTTATTTAAAAAGTTCAGTCCGTCGGATTGCTAAGCGAACAAGTTTTGACTTTTTTTTTCGTTTGGTTTTTCAGTAGATTTGTTGGGAATCTAGAATAGTGGGAATGGAGGTAAAGGCAGTTGTATGTTCCTCCTGCAGAATGTGGGAGGTAGGGGTCGCCAAGAGTGTCCCTGCTGACTGCATCTGCGGGAAGTGCACCCAACTCCAGCTCCTCGCAGACCGCATTAGGGAACTGGAGCTGGATGAACTTCGGATCATTCGGGAGGCGGAGGGGATTATTGACAGGAGTTATAGGGAGGCAGTCACACCTCAGGTAAAAGAAGTAGGTAGATGGGTTACCGTCAGGGGAAGGAAAGGGAACCAGCAGGCAGTGCAGGGATCCCCTGTGGCCGTTTCCCTCAACAACAGGTATACCGTTTTGGATACTGTTGGGGGGGACGACTTACCAGGGGTAAGCAATGGGGTGCAGGTCTCTGGCACAGAGTCTGTCCCTGTTGCTCAGAAGGAAAAGGGGAAGAGGAGCAGAGCATTAGTCATTGGGGACTCCATAGTTAGGGGAACAGATAGGAGGTTCTGTGGGAACGAGAGAGACTCACGGTTGGTGTGTTGCCTCCCAGGTGCCAGGGTTCGTGATGTCTCCGATCGTGTTTTTGGGATCCTTAAGGGGGAGGGGGAGCACCCCCAAGTCGTGGTCCACATAGGCACCAACGACATAGGTAGGAAGAGAGATGGGGATTTAAGGCAGAAATTCAGGGAGCTAGGGTGGAAGCTTAGAGCGAGAACAACCAGAGTTGTTATCTCTGGGTTGTTGCCCGTGCCACGTGCTAGCGAAGAGAGGAATAGGGAGAGAGAGGAGTTGAACACGTGGCTGCAGGGATGGTGTAGGAGGGAGGGTTTTGGTTTCCTGGATAATTGGGGCTCTTTCTGGGGTAGGTGGGACCTCTACAAACAGGACGGTCTTCATCTGAACCAGAGGGGTACCAATATCCTGGGGGGGGAGATTTGTTAGTGCTCTTCGGGGGGGTTTAAACTAAATCAGCAGGGGAATGGGAACCTAAATTGTAGTTCCAGTGTACAGGCTGTTGAGAGTAGTGAGGTAGGGGATAAGGTTACAGGGACGCAAGAGGGCACTGGCAAGCAAGAACTTGGTTTAAAGTGTGTCTACTTCAACGCCAGGAGCATCCGGAATAAGGTGGGTAAGCTTGCAGCATGGGTTGGTACCTGGGATCCTGATGTTGTGGCCATTTCAGAGACATGGGTAGAGCAGGGGCAGGAATGGATGTTGCAGGTTCCGGGATTTAGATGTTTCAGTAAGAACAGAGAAGAGGGTAAAAGAGGGGGGGGTGTGGCATTGTTAATCAAGGAAAGTATTACAGCGGCAGAAAGGACGTTTGAGGACTCGTCTACTGAGGTAGTATGGGCCGAGGTTAGAAACAGGAGAGGAGAGGTCACCCTGTTGGGAGTTTTCTATAGACCTCCGAATAGTTCCAGAGATGTAGAGGAAAGGATAGCGAAGATGATTCTCGACAGGAGCGAGAGTAACAGGGTAGTGGTTATGGGGGACTTTAACTTTCCAAATATTGACTGGAAATACTATAGCTCGAGTACTTTAGATGGGTCTGTTTTTGTCCAGTGTGTGCAGGAGGGTTTTCTGACACAGTATGTGGACAGGCCAACCAGGGGCGATGCCACATTGGATTTGGTACTGGGTAATGAACCCGGCCAGGTGTTCGATTTAGATGTAGGTGAGCACTTTGGCGATAGTGATCACAATTCGGTTAGGTTTACCTTAGCGATGGGCAGGGACAGGTATATACCGCAGGGCAAGAATTATAGCTGGGGGAAAGGAAATTATGACGCGATTAGGCAAGATTTAGGATGTGTAGGATGGGGAAGGAAACTGCAGGGGATGGGCACAAACGAAATGTGGAGCTTATTCAAGGAGCAGCTACTGCGTGTCCTTGATAAGTATGTACCTGTCAGGCAGGGAGGAAGTTGTCGAGCGAGGGAGCCATGGTTTACTCAAGAAGTTGAAGCGCTTGTCAAGAGGAAGAGGGCGGCTTATGTTAGGATGAGACGTGAAGGCTCAGTTAGGGCGCTTGAGAGTTACAAGCTAGCCAGGAAGGATCTAAAGGGAGGGCTAAGAAGAGCAAGGAGAGGACACGAAAAGTCATTGGCAGATAGGATCAAAGAAAACCCTAAGGCTTTCTATAGGTATATCAGGAATAAAAGAATGATAAGAGTTAGAACAGGGCCAATCAAGGATAGTAGTGGGAAGTTGTGTGCGGAATCAGAGGAGATAGGGGAAGCGTTAAATGAATATTTTTCGTCAGTATTTACAGTAGAGAAAGAAAATGTTGCCGAGGAGATTACTGAGATACAGCCTACTAGGCTAGATGGGATTGAGATTCACAAGGAGGAGGTGTTAGCAATTTTGGAAAGTGTGAAAATAGATAAGTCCCCTGGGCCAGATGGGATTTATCCGAGGATTCTCTGGGAAGCCAGGGAGGAGATTGCAGAGCCGTTGTTGTTGATCTTTATGTCGTCATTGTCGACAGGAGTAGTGCCGGAGGACTGGAGGATAGCAAATGTTGTCCCCTTGTTCAAGAAGGGGAGTAGAGACAGCCCTGGTAATTATAGACCTGTGAGCCTTACTTCGGTTGTGGGTAAAATGTTGGAAAGGGTTATAAGAGATAGGATTTATAATCATCTTGAAAATAATAAGTTCATTTGCGATAGTCAGCACGGTTTTGTGAAAGGTAGGTCGCGCCTCACAAACCTTATTGAGTTTTTCGAGAAGGTGACCAAACAGGTGGATGAGGGTAAAGCCGTGGATGTGGTGTATATGGATTTCAGTAAGGCGTTTGATAAGGTTCCCCACGGTAGGCTATTGCAGAAAATACGGAAGTATGGGGTTGAAGGTGATTTAGAGCTTTGGATCAGAAATTGGCTAGCTGAAAGAAGACAGAGGGTGGTGGTTGATGGCAAATGTTCATCCTGGAGTTTAGTTACTAGTGGTGTACCGCAAGGTTCTGTTTTGGGGCCACTGCTGTTTGTCATTTTTATAAATGACCTGGATGAGGGTGTAGAAGGGTGGGTTAGTAAATTTGCGGATGACACGAAGGTCGGTGGAGTTGTGGATAGTGCCGAAGGATGTTGTAGGTTACAGAGGGACATAGATAGGCTGCAGAGCTGGGCTGAGAGATGGCAAATGGAGTTTAATGCGGAGAAGTGTGAGGTGATTCACTTTGGAAGGAGTAACAGCAATGCAGAGTACTGGGCTAATGGGAAGATTCTTGGTAGTGTAGATGAGCAGAGAGATCTTGGTGTCCAGGTACATAAATCCCTGAAAGTTGCTACCCAGGTTAATAGGGCTATTAAGAAGGCATATGGTGTGTTAGCTTTTATTAGTAGGGGGATCGAGTTTCGGAGCCACGAGGTCATGATGCAGCTGTACAAAACTCTGGTGAGGCCGCACCTTGAGTATTGCGTGCAGTTCTGGTCACCGCATTATAGGAAGGATGTGGAAGCTTTGGAAAGGGTGCAGAGGAGATTTACTAGGATGTTGCCTGGTATGGAAGGAAGGTCTTACGAGGAAAGGCTGAGGGACTTGGGGTTGTTTTCGTTAGAGAGAAGGAGGAGGAGAGGTGACTTAATAGAGACATACAAGATAATCAGAGGGTTAGATAGGGTGGATAGTGAGAGACTTTTTCCTCGGATGATGATGGCAAACACGAGGGGACATAGCTTTAAGTTGAGGGGTGAAAGATATAGGACAGATGTCAGAGGTAGTTTCTTTACGCAGAGAGTAGTAGGGGCGTGGAACGCCCTGCCTGCAACAGTAGTAGACTCGCCAACTTTAAGGGCATTTAAGTGGTCATTGGATAGACATATGGATGAAAATGGAATAGTGTAGGTCAGATGATCGGCGCAACATCGAGGGCCGAAGGGCCTGTACTGCGCTGTAATGTTCTAATTCTAATATCCTGGTTCAGCCACAACTGGAGTATTGTGTACAGTTCTGGGCACCACACTTAGGAAGAATGTGAAAGCATTAGAGAGGGTAGAGAAACGATTCACGAGAATGGTTCCAGGGATGAGGGACTTCAGTTATGAAGATAGGACTGGAGAAGTTGGGACTGTTTTCCTTGGAGAAGAGAAGGTTGAGAGGTGATTTTATAGAGATATGCAAAATCATGAGGGGTCTAGACAGAGCAGATAGAGAGAAACTTCCCATTGTGGAAGGATCTAGAACCAGGGGGCACAAATTTAAGGTGATTGGCAAAAGCAACGGTGACATGAGGAAAAACTCTTTTACGCGAGTGGTTAGGATCTGGAATACACTATCTGAAAGTGTGGTGGAGGCAGATCCAAATCGAGGCATTCAAGAGGGAACGGGATTATCTGAAAAGGAAGAAGGTGCCGAGCTACAGGGAGGCAAGGAGTGGTAATAGGCGAAATTGCTCCTTCAGGGAGTCAACACAGACACGACAGGCCACATGGCTTCCTTCTGTGCTGTCACAATTATATGAATCTCTGATCACTTCACATCGTCATGGAACCATATTTATTTTCTCCTCAGATTAAAACAATGCACCCTTAAGACAGACAGAGCAGCTTTTGGATTTTTGAGGCACAGTTGCATTGTGTTACCTAGGCAACAGTAGGAGAGGGGTCACATGGTATAATGTTTCCACTTAATGATGTAAAAACTGGCTGAAACCGGTTTTGAGAGACTCTCCAGCAAAGTGTGCTACTGAAGAGCTATGTCTTTTCTCTCAGCAAAAATTCTACAAGGAGCTACAGGCCAAATTAATTGCCCAAGGAGAAAAAAAAGCCCTTTTTTTTGAGAGACCGTTTGTATTGCTGAAGTAAAGTTTCGACTGACAGTGTGACGATTTTAGAATTCAAGTTGACCTATTGCTACGCTCATCGTTGAAAGAACGGTTTGGTGCCTGCTGCAGCCCAAGTGTTCGGAGTGCCTATCAAGAACAGACTATTTCATTGAATCTGTGTGAAGACTTGGAGTGACATCTGATTGTTCTAATCTGGATACCTCATCAACCTCCACTAAGACTAATTTATTTATTTGTTTTTAAGAAACAGCTAATTTTGAAAACATAATTGTTAAAAAAAAAAGAAACCGTTTAACTGTGATTTTTGAGTGCGTGTGTGTGGGGGGATAGTGTGAGAGAGAGAGAATGTGTGAGTGTGTATGTTATGTATGGGGGAGTTAGGATAAAATAAGTAGTTATAAGGTCTTTAGACATAGGTTTATCTTAATAGTGTTCAAGATTTTTTTTAAATAGTTAATTTGTTGTCTAAAGATACCTGGTCTGATTTATTCCAGGGGTTACTAGAGCGTTTAATTTGGCTGTTTTCCAGTTGGGTGGGAAAAGTTTAATAATATGCTGTGACCTGTGGAGTGATGGGACTGAATTGACAGTGCATTGTCCTAACAACATCATCTGACCAAAGGAAACCAAATTCTTCTCAATCATTTACAAGAAGCTGGTCGACCCTCCACCACCCCAGTGGCATTGTGTATGGGGAGTCACGATCAACTGCAGTCTTCAGGTTAAGCTGCATTACAGGCTAGACCAGGGAGTGGAGATGTAATGGAGTCCCAATCTTAAAGTAACACATCCTGGCCTTGTTTTTCCACTATACATTTGTCTATCTACATTTATGAGAAGTATCTACGTAAATAGGTCATGCTGTAATGACACCCTCCCACCAGTGGTGGTGCTGAAGTATCTCCACTGGCGGGAGGCCGCAATTCGATATTTAAACAGGCAATTTCCATGATAAATGTCGACACAGCAATGTACAATGGAAGAAGTTGCTGGGATGACAAGATTTTTAATATGACAAAAGAGAGAACTCCCATTTCTATAGTTCCTTTCACCCCCCCCCCCACCCCTCCCCCTCCCAGATGTCCCAAGGCACTTACCAGCCAATTAAACATTGCTGAAGTGCAGTCATTGCTGTAATGTGGGATATTAAATATATGATTATTGTAAAAGTTCCCTTTTCTTGCTCAATTTTGCATTACATCAAGCCCCGGCAACTTTTAATACTAGAACAGCATAGTTTTACTGATTAGATTTTCTTTCAAGGACGTCATCTGCCACAAGATGAGAAAGAATAAATCTTCGGATGTCTTCTATCCAGCAAGGCAGAAATCATATCGACCATGTTAAATGCACAAACTTTACTGTAGAATAAATCTCTGATTGAGGTCCATAAAGCAGTGTCCAGACCATGTCCATCACTCTGACTTTATCACATAATGAAAGGGAAGATTGAACAAAAGCCGACTCGATTTCGATATTTTCCTTGTTCTTCATTTTTCAATAGCACAACCGCAGTTTAAACACACCAATACTAATGTGGTGAGAATTCATTCAAATTATGAGACAAGCTTCTCCTCCTGCAAGATGGTAAGTCAAACACCCTCCCACCATTTTCAGCAGATGCGCAGGCCAAGTTTATTGAGTGTATTAGCAATAACACAGCAAAGCCGTCATCATATTATAGTGAATTCACCTTCACATTGTGCACCCAGCACTGCACTTGTATGAAAGCTAATTCAATCACTATAACCACCAGCACTGCATGCCGACAGAAAAGAAACAAAATACAAGACTTGCATTTATATAGCACCTTTCACAAGCTCTGCACTCTCAAAGTGCTTTACAGCCAATGAAGTATTTTTGGAGTCCAGTCACTGTTGCAATGAAGGAAAAACAGCAGCCAATTTGAGCACAGCAAGATCCCACAAACAGCAATGCGACAATGACCAGATAATCTGGTTTTTGTGATGTTGATTGAGGGATAAATATTGGTGCAGGACCCCGGGGAGAACTCCCCTGCTCTTATTAGAAATAGTGGTCATGGGATCTTTCACATCCACTCGAGGGGACAGACGGAGCCTCAGTTTAATGCCCCACCCGAAAGATGGCACCTCCAACAGTGCAGCGCTCCCCCAGTACCGCTTCTCCTTAGGTCCAGCACTCCCTCTGTTCTGACCCTCCAACAGTGCAGCACTCCCTCAGTTCTGGCACTTGAGTGTCAGCCTGGCATACGTGCTCTACAACAGTGCTTGAATCTATGACATTCTAATCAGGGAGTCAGTGCTACTTACTGAGCCACAGTTGACACCTAATATTCATTTGTATTGTTCCGGGTATAATAAAACAATCGCCTGCTGGTACCACCCATCATAAATGTGTTACAGTCTGCCAATCACAGAATCTTACAGCATACAAGAAGGCCTTTCATCCCATCCTGTCTGGACCAGTTCTGAAAGAGCTAGCTAATTAATTCCATTCCTCCGTTCTTTCCCCAGAGCCCTGTAAACTTTTCCATTTCAAGTATTTATCCAATTCCCTTCTGTTCAATCTGCTTCCACTGCTGCCCTATCAGGCAGTGAATTGCACCATTTGAAGTGGTGAGGCCTGAGCCTGTTTGTAATCTCAGAGAACGAGTTACCTGTACATTCCAGTAGCACCTCGCCATCAGTCAACCGCCACACAAAGGCCATATCATCCTCGCCGCCAGTCACTGCCAGTGAATTACTCCTAGGGTCCAAACCCAAGCAGAATACAGCCTCTAGAAAGAACAAGGGTTCGGGTTCATTCAGTCATTTTACTGTTGATGTACCTCAGTTTGAGACACCGATAATCAGAGAAAAAAATCAACAGGCACTTGGAGAGGTCTGAGTTAGTTAAGGAGAGACAGCATGGATTTGTAAAAGGCAGTTCATGTTTGACTAATCAAATTGAATTTTTTGACGAAGTAACAGAGAAGGTTGATGAAGGGAATGTGGTGGACGTTGTCTATATAGTTTTCAAGAAAGCGTTTGATAAAGTACCACATAAAAGGCTAGTTAACAAAATGGAGCCTCATGGAATAGGAGGGTCAGTGTCTAACTGAATAAAAAATTGGCTCAAGGACAGAAAACAGCCAGTTGTGGTAAATGGCTACTTATCAGATTGAAGGATGGTGCTGGGACCACTGCATTTTTTTGCTGTATATCATGACTTGGATCCTGGAATACAGAGTACAATCTCAAAATTCACTGTGATACCAAACTTGGAGGAGTGGCAAACAATGAGGATCTGCAGGGCTCCAGAAAAAACGCTGGAAGGTGGGATTAGAATAGGTGGATCGTTTTTCAGTCGGCACAGACACGATGGGTCAAGTGGCCTCTTTCTGTGCCTTAAACTTTCCATGATTCGGTCTTTTTCCAAATGGCAGGCACTGACAAGTGGGATAGCGCAGGGATCAGTGCAAGGACCCCAGCTATTCACAATATATATTAATGATTTAGATGAGGGAACTAAATGTAATATCTCCAAATTTGCAGATGACACAAAACTGGGTGGGAGGGTGAGTAGTGAGGAGGATGCAGAGAGGCTTCAGGGTGATTTGGACAAGTTGAGTGAGTGGGCTAATGCATGGCAGATGCAGTATAACATGGATAAATGTGAGGTTATCCACTTTGGTAGCAAAAACAGGAAGGCAGATTATCTGAACTGCTAGAAACTGAGAGAGGGGAATATGCAGCGAGACCTGGGTGTTCTCGTACACCAGTCACTGAAGGTAAGCATGCAGGTGCAACAGACGGCAAAAATGGCAAATGGTATGTTGGCCTTCATAGCAAGAGGATTAGAGTACAGCAGCAGGGATGTCTTGCTGCAATTATACAGGGCTTTGGTGAGGCCACACCTGGAATATTGTGTGCAGTTTTGGTCTCCTTATCTGAGGAAGGATGTTCTTGCTATAGAGGGAGTGCAGCGAAGGTTTACCAGTGATTCCTGGGATGGCAGGACTGACGTATGAGGAGAGATTGAGTCAGTTAGGATTATATTCGCTAGAGTTCAGAACAGTGAGGGGGGATTTCATAGAAACCTATAAAATTCTAATAGGATCTGACAGGGTAGATGCAGGAAGGATGTTCCCGATGGTGGGGGAGTCCAGAACCAGGGGCCATAGTCTAAGGATACGGGGTAAACCTCTCAGGACTGAGATGAGGAGAAATTTCTTCACCCAGAGAGTGGTGAGCCTGTGGAATTCACTACCACAGAAAGCAGTTGAGGCCAAAGCATTGTATATTTTCAAGTAGAAGTTAGATAGAGCTCTTGGGGCGAAAGGGATCAAAAGGATATGGGGGGAAAGCGGGAACAGGTTAGTGAGTTGGATGATCAGCCATGATCATAATGAATGGCAGAGCAGGCTTGAAGGGCTGATTGGCCTACTCCTGCTCCTAGTTTCTATGTTTCTATGATACCAATCAACTGCAATAGGACATAGATAGGCTAGCAGAATGGTCAACACAAGGCAGATGGAATTCAATACTGACAAGTGTGAGGGGATGCATTTTGGCAGAAGGGA
Source organism: Heterodontus francisci (assembly GCF_036365525.1). Classification (NCBI taxonomy): domain Eukaryota; kingdom Metazoa; phylum Chordata; class Chondrichthyes; order Heterodontiformes; family Heterodontidae; genus Heterodontus; species Heterodontus francisci. The sequence goes on from NC_090377.1 coordinate 8,144,195, forward strand.
TAGGGAGAGCCAATATATACTTAATAGTGCAGTTACAGAGGGACCTGGGGGTGCATGTGCGTCGATCTTGAAAAGTGGCAGGACATATTGAGAGAGTGGTTAGTAAAGCATATGGGATCTTGGGCTTCATAAATAGAGGCACTGAGTACAAAAGCAGGGAGGTTATGATGAACCTTTATAAAGCTCTGGTTAGGCCCCAACTGGAGTATTGTGCCCAGTTCAGGTCACAACACTTTAGGAAGGATCCGAGGGTCCATGAAAGGGTGCAGGGGAGATTTACCAGATTGTTGACAGGGATGGGGGATTTTACTTACAAGGTTAGGTTGGAAAATCTGGGGTAGTTCTCTCTGGAGCAAAGGAGATTGTGGGAAGATTTAATAGAAGTGTACAAGGTTATGATAGGATTAGGTAAGTTAGGCAAGGAAAAACAGTTCCATTAATTGATGGTACAAGGACTAGGGAACACAGATTTGAAGGTTTGGGGCATGAGATGCAGGGGGAATGTGAAGAACATTTTTATGCAGCAAGTGGGAATGACCTGGAACTCACTGCCTGCGAGGACGGTGGAAACGGAGACAATGACTTCAAATGGAAATTGGATGGGCATTTGATGGAAATAAACTTGCAGGGACATGGGTATTCAGCGGTGGAGTGAGACTAACAGGATTGCTCTGTGGAGAGCTGGCATGGATTTGGTGGGCCAAATGGCCTCCTTCCCATGCCATAAATGACTCTCTGACACTGTTCTCCCACCAATTCACCACCCCTCCCAAATAGACTGGCTCCTCGACAAGGTTCAAGTTCCTGAAACACCGATCGTTCTACAGTTATCACTCAAGTGCTGTCAGTAATTCTATTCCACACCGGATAGCAGTTCATCCAGATCCTGCCCTCTCTCAGCATCCAACAGGCCAATGAGAAGCCACCAGATAACAATTAAAGGCAGGAATTCTGCCAGATTAACTGAGGGTTGCTGAGAGTAACGATGCTCAGTGCAGCCCACCAATGAAACTCGACATCCTGGTCTGCGTGGCTCACGATCAGACTGCGATTCACTTGCTCACTGAGAGGGTATTGGGGACCTCTGGCACAAAGAAAATTCTGCAACCCCCACAAATTTCCTGAGCTCCCTGCCAAAGCCACCCCACCGAGTGCCCAGCTCTGTGTCCCATGCAAAATTATTCAGTTACTTGTGTGTCTGGAGAAAGTCAGATCGCTGTCATCTCGTACCACCTCCATAGTCTCATCATCCTCCGTCACCCAGCTCCCATCATCTTCATCTTCCTCCTCCTCCACCTCATTCGCAAGATCACCTGTCAGAGAAACCAAAGTTATTGCGGTTCAGTAGCAGCCAGAGTGAGAAGCTCAGGGTATAAAGCCTGCAAATTCCAGGTAACATTCAGAGTGCAGAAGAGAACGTTGCGAGACCCCGAGCAAGGGGTGGTGGGGGGTAGGGCAGACACGACAGGGAGAAATGGGGTGGGGTGGGGTGGGGGACAGGGGCAAAGAGGGGAATGAGAAGTGGTGGGGAGTGTGCAACCTTACTCCTCACACGAATCCAGCCCCGCAATACACAGCTATGGTTCTCCTCCATCTCCCAGTAACCCCCCATCCCCCAGATCCTCCCCCCTCCACCCCCATAACCCCCAGACCCTGGACTCACCCCCAACACCACCCCCCCCCCACAATAATCCCCACCCCAACACCCCCCCCCCGCAGAAACACCCACCCCAACAACATACGCCCCCGCAATAACCCCCACCCCAACACCACGCCCCCGCAATAACCCCCACCCCAACACCACGCCCCCCGCAATAACCCCCACCCCAACACCACGCCCCCCTCAATAACCCCCACCCCAACACCACCCCCCCGCAATATCCCCCACACCAACCCCCCGCAATATCTCCCACCCCAACACCAACCCGCAATAACCCCCACCCCAACACCCACCCTGCAGTAACCCACACCCCACAGTAACCCCCACCTCAACATCCCCCCCCGCAGTAACCCCCAACCCAACAACCACCCCGCAATAACCCCCACCCCGCAATATCCCCCACCGACACCCCCCCCGCAGTAACCCCCACCCCGCAATAACCCCCACCCCGACACCCCCCCGCAGTAACCCCCACCCCAACATCCCCCCCCGCAGTAACCCCCACCCCGACACCCCCCCCCGCAGTAACCCCCACCCCGACACCCCCCCCCGCAGTAACCCCCACCCCGACACCCCCCCCGCAGTAACCCCCACCCCGACACCCCCCCCCGCAATAACCCCCACCCCAACACCCCCCACCCCCACAGCAACCCCCACCCCAACACCCCCCACCCCCACAGCAACCCCCACCCCAACACCCGTCCCCGCAATAACTCCCACCCCAAAAGCCCCCCCGCAAAAACCCCCACCCCAAAACCCCCCCCGCAATAACCCCCACCCCAACATCCCCCCCCCTCAATAACACCCACCCCAACACCCCCACCCCGCAGTAACCCCCACCCCAACACCCCCACCCCGCAGTAACCCCCACCCCACAATAATCCCCACCCCAACACCCCACCCCGCAATAACCCCCAACCCAACACCCCCACCCGGCAGTAACCCCCACTCCAACACCCCCACCCGGCAGTAACCCCCACCCCAACACCCCCACCCCGCAGTAACCCCCACCCCAACACCCCCAACCCACAGTAACCCCCACCCCCACCCCGCAGTAACCCCCACCGAAACACCCCCCACCCCCGCAATAACCCCCACCCCAACACCCCCCACCCCCGCAATAACCCCCACCCCAACATCCCCCCCCGCAATAACCCCCACCCCAACATCCCCCCCCGCAATAACCCCCACCCCAACATCCCCCCCCCGCAATAACCCCCACCCCAACATCCCCCCCCCGCAATAACCCCCACCCCAACATCCCCCCCCGCAATAACCCCCACCCCAACATCCCCCCCCCGCAATAACCCCCACCCCAACATCCCCCCCCCGCATTAACCCCCACCCCAACATCCCCCCCCCCGCAATAACCCCCACCCCAACATCTCCCCCCCCGCATTAACCCCCACCCCAACACCCACCCCGCGCAATAACCCCCACCCTAACATCCCCCCGCAGTAACCCCCACCCCATAATAACCCCCACCCCAACACCCACCCCGCGCAATAACCCCCACCCTAACATCCCCCCGCAGTAACCCCCACCCCGTAATAACCCCCACCCCAACACCCACCCCGCGCAATAACCCCCACCCTAACATCCCCCCGCAGTAACCCCCACCCCGTAATAACCCCCGCCCCAACACCCCCACCCCGCAGTAACCCCCACCCCAACACCCCACCCCGCAATAACCCCCACCCCAACACCCCCACCCCGCAGCAACCCCCACCATGCAATAATCCCCACCCCAACACCCCCACCCCGCACTAACCCCCACCCCACAGTAACCCCCACCCCAACACCCCCACCCCGCAATAACCCCCACCCCGCAGTACCCCCCACCCCCACCCCGCAGTAACCCCCACCCCCACCCCCACCCCCGCAGTAACCCCCACCCCCGCAGTAACCCCCACCCCCACCCCCACCCCCACCCCCGCAGTAACCCCCACCCCCGCAGTAACCCCCACCCCAACACCCCCACCCCACAGTAACCCCCACCCCCGCTGTTTACCCGCCGCAGCTTCACTCTGGTTCAACTCAATCACTTCCACGATCTCCTCGCCTTCGTGCAGCTCCAGCTGGGGACTCAGCTCCTGCTCCGCCATCCACCCCTTCCCTCCACTGGTCAAAGTAACTAGTTAGCTGACTAACTAACTCACTAACCCGGTTACACTAACCAGGCCGCTTCACAGCACAGCGGCCACCCGCTCAAAGTCCAACCCCCCTGCCCTCACAGCACAGTCAGTGATTGACAGCGGGATCAGCCACTCAGCAGCGAGACTGTCCCTGACGTCACCATCGAGAGCGGGGCCGGGACCTGCAATGCGGTGACGCCTTCCGGCGCTCGGTGCCCTCTGGGAGTTGTAGTCACTGTCCGCCCAGAAATCTCTTTCCCTCCGCAGACTCCGAGTGCCGCTTTGCGCTCCCGGATCATTCCTACCCGCGCGTTTGCCTGGAGACAATCCCGAGATACCAGTTTATCACCCATTTTGAGCGTGTGTTTAACCAAGTATAAAGACTACAGTTCCCAGCGCACCTTGCGGAGGAGCCCGCGCATGCGCCTCAATGAGTGATGTGCGCGGCTGCATGCTGGGACGGAGGAGGACCAAGATGGCGGCAGGTTGGAGGAACGGGTCCTGGGTGAAAGGTAAATATTGGTATCGACCATCGTATCTTCAATGTGTTGGAACAGGTGGAAAGAGGTAATGTTCATTCATTCAAATGCAGATTACATCGATTTCTTTCAGAAAATAACTCTTTGGAACAGAGCTGTTGAGGAATTAGACAGATGACAGAGTGAGTGTTGAATGAGCAGACCCTGTGTCTTTAACTAAGACATTTCCCCAGAGCACAGATACCTTCAGTAGGGATGGAGTCACTGCTCCTGAGCACCATCTAGTGATTCCTGATCATTGTGAGTGAGTGTCTATCATGTGTTTTGGTCCTTGGATGAGGAAGGGCTTGCTCAGTTGTGATGTTCTCCCCACACGGTTGAATAGCCAGCCAAGCCTCACGGTGGAGCTCGCACCTGAAAGCTGATTGCTGAGTGAGTTGCTGGTCCTGTGTGGCTTTTAACCCAGCGCAGAGTGGGAGAGACGATTGCGTCAGTGCCTCAAACTGAGCGGGGCTGTTGCCCGTGTCTTGTCCCTTTCTTATTGTTCGTCTTTCTGCAGTGACCGTGTCCTGTTCTGATTTTCTCCGCAGGCTGGTGGAGCTTCTGTCTGGTCAAGCTCACTGCCCCTGCCACCGGCGCAGTCCTGCCAGTCCAAAATCGTGTGGCATCAGTCGTACCACAGAGCATTAAATCCATCCACTGTAACCACAGCAACAGACCGGTGCTGCGAGCAGAAGAGACTCCGGAAGGACCAATCTCACGGCGGCCAGAATACATCCCACAACGGAAGGCCAAGAATCCGATGGGAAAGGTTGGCCTGGCCTGGTAAGGACAGGAAAAACATGAGCCCAAGAAGAGGAGGAGAGACCAGTTCTATTTGTCTGTGTGTCATCTCTTCTCAGGTTCCTTTGCGATCTGAAGCCACGGATATCGGGCTGTCTGGTGACTGAGTGTCGCACTGACTGTGAGGGACTCCGTTACCATCTGACGGACTGAGTTTGTTACTCCGAGCAACATTAGAGACATTACACTTAGCTTCAGAACCCCAGCTTAAAGGGAAGAGAACAATCGCTATAAGGCAGATCCCTGATCATTGTGCCTGCAAGGTTCACGTGGGTGGATATTAGTCAGAGGGATGCATTCATTGAATCTTTCAGCACAAAAAGAGGCCATTCGTCCCAGTGCTGACTCTTTGAAAAACGTCTGTCTTTACAAAAGAGGGAGATGTACAGACATTGCAGTTAAGGAGGAGTGTGAAATATTGGATGCTAAAAACATAGTGAAATGGGAAATATTTGAAAGTGGATAAGCAGCCAGTCCCATATTAAATGTATTCCAGGCTGCTAAGAGAAACAGTGAAGGAAATAGCAGAGGTTCTGACCATATTTTCCAATCCTGTCTCGCTACCGGTGTGGTGCTGGAGGACTGCTAACATTGTGCCATTTTTAAATAGGTTGAAAGGGATAGCCTGAGTAATTACAGGCCAGTCAGCCCAACCTCTTTGGTGGGCAAATTATTGGAACAAATTCTGAGGGACAGTATAAATCATTACTTAGAAAGACACAGATTAATCAATGGAATTCAGCATGGATGTTAAAGCAGGTTCGTGTCTGTTTAACTTGGTTCAATTTTGTGAGGGGGTAACAAGGAGAGTCAATGAGAGTAGTGTGTTTGGTTGAGGGGTCAGCCACACGTTGACAGGGCCACACTATCGAGGGGTCAGTCACAGTGACAGGGCCACACTATCGAGGGGTCAGTCACACAGTGACAGGGCCACACTATCAGGGGTCAGTCACACAGTGACAGGGCCACACTATCGAGGGGTCAGTCACAGTGACAGGGCCACACTATCAAGGGGTCAGTCACACAGTGACAGGGCCACACTATCGAGGGGTCAGTCACAGTGACAGGGTCGCACTATAGAGGGGTCAGTCACAGTGACAGGGTCGCACTATCGAGGGGTCAGTCACTCAGTGACAGGGCCACACTATCGAGGGGTCAGTCACACAGTGACAGGGCCACACTATCGAGGGGTCAGTCACAGTGACAGATCCACACTATCAAGGGGTCAGTCACACAGTGACAGGGCCACACTATCGAGGGGTCAGTCACTCAGTGACAGGGCCACACTATCGAGGGGTCAGTCACAGTGACAGGGCCACACTATCAAGGGGTCAGTCACACAGTGACAGGGCCACACTATCGAGGGGTCAGTCACAGAGACAGGGTCGCACTCTCGAAGGGTCAGTCACAGTGACAGGGTCGCACTATCGAGGGGTCAGTCACTCAGTGACAGGGCCACACTATCAAGGGGTCAGTCACACAGTGACAGGTCCACACTATCGAGGGGTCAGTCACAGTGACAGGGTCGCACTCTCGAAGGGTCAGTCACAGTGACAGGGCCGCACTATCGAGGGGTCAGTCACTCAGTGACAGGGCCACACTATCAAGGGGTGAGTCACACAGTGACAGGGCCACACTATCGAGGGGTCAGTCACAGTGACAGGGTCGCACTATAGAAGGGTCAGTCACAGTGACAGGGTCGCACTATCGAGGGGTCAGTCACACAGTGACAGGGCCACACTATCGAGGGGTCAGTCACAGTGACAGGGTCGCACTATCGAGGGGTCAGTCACACAGTGACAGGGCCACACTATCGAGGGGTCAGTCACTCAGTGACAGGGCCGCACTATCGAGGGGTCAGTCACACAGTGACAGGGTAGCACTATCGAGGTGTCAGTCACACAGTGACAGGGCCACACTATTGAGGGGTCAGTCACAAAGTGACAGGGTCGCACTATTGAGGGGTCAGTCACTCAGTGACAGGGCCACACTATCGAGGGGTCAGTCACACAGTGACAGGGCCACACTATTGGGTCAGTCACAAAGTGACAGGGCCGCACTATCGAGAGGTCAGTCACACGGTGACAGGGCCACACTATCGAGGGGTCAGTCACAAAGTGACAGGGCCATACTATTGAGGGGTGAGTCACACAGTGACAGGGCCACACTATCGAGGGGTCAGTCACACAGTGACAGGGTCGCACTATCGAGGGGTCAGTCACACAGTGACAGGGTCGCACTATCGAGGGGTGAGTCACACAGTGACAGGGCCACACTATCGAGGGGTGAGTCACACAGTGAGAGGGCCACACTATCGAGGGGTCAGTCACTCAGTGACAGGGCCGTACCTTTCGAGGGGTCAGTCACTCAGTGACAGGGCCGGACTATCGAGGGGTCAGTCACTCAGTGACAGGGTCGCACTATCGAGGGGTGAGTCACACAGTGACAGGGCCGTACTATCGAGGGGTCAGTCATTCAGTGACAGGGTCGCACTATCGAGGGGTGAGTCACACAGTGACAGGGTCGCACTATCGAGGGGTGAGTCACACAGTGACAGGGTCGCACTATCGAGGGGTCCGTCACACAGTGACAGGGTCGCACTATCGAGGGGTGAGTCACACAGTGACAGGGTCGCACTATCGAGGGGTCAGTCACACAGTGACAGGGTCGCACTATCGAGGGGTCAGTCACACAGTGACAGGGCCGTACTATCGAGGGGTCAGTCACACAGTGACAGGGCCGTACTATCGAGGGGTCAGTCACACAGTGACAGGGCCGTACTATCGAGGGGTCAGTCACACAGTGACAGGGCCGTACTATCGAGGGGTCAGTCACTCAGTGGCAGGGTCGCACTATCGAGGGGTCAGTCACACAGTGACAGGGTCGCACTATCGAGGGGTCAGTCACTCAGTGGCAGGGTCGCACTGTCGAGGGGTCAGTCACTCAGTGGCAGGGTCGCACTATCGAAGGGTCAGTCACTCAGTGACAGGGCCACACTATCGAGGGGTCAGTCACAAAGTGACAGGGCCGCACTATCGAGAGGTCAGTCACACGGTGACAGGGCCACACTATCGAGGGGTCAGTCACAAAGTGACAGGGTCGCACTATTGAGGGGTCAGTCACTCAGTGACAGGGCCACACTATCGAGGGGTCAGTCACACAGTGACAGGGCCACACTATCGAGGGGTCAGTCACAAAGTGACAGGGCCGCACTATCGAGAGGTCAGTCACACAGTGACAGGGCCACACTATCGAGGGGTCAGTCAGTCACTCAGTGACAGGGTCGCACTATCGAGGGGTCAGTCACTCAGTGACAGGGCCGCACTATCGAGGGGTCAGTCAGTCACTCAGTGACAGGGTCGCACTATCGAGGGGTCAGTCACACAGTGACAGGGCCGTACTATCGAGGGGTCAGTCACACAGTGACAGGGCCGTACTATCGAGGGGTCAGTCACACAGTGACAGGGCCGTACTATCGAGGGGTGAGTCACACAGTGACAGGGCCGTACTATCGAGGGGTCAGTCACTCAGTGACAGGGTCGCACTATCGAGGGGTGAGTCACACAGTGACAGGGTCGCACTATTGAGGGGTCAGTCACAAAGTGACAGGGCCGCACTATCGAGGGGTCAGTCACACAGTGACAGGGTCGCACTATTGAGGGGTCAGTCACAAAGTGACAGGGCCGCACTATCGAGGGGTCAGTCACACAGTGACAGGGTCGCACTATCGAGGGGTCAGTCACTCAGTGACAGGGCCACACTATCGAGGGGTCAGTCACACAGTGACAGGGTCGCACTATTGAGGGGTCAGTCACAAAGTGACAGGGCCGCACTATCGAGAGGTCAGTCACACGGTGACAGGGCCACACTATCGAGGGGTCAGTCACAAAGTGACAGGGCCACACTATCGAGAGGTCAGTCACACAGTGACAGGGCCGTAATATCGAGGGGTCAGTCAGTCACACAGTGACAGGGCCACACTATTGAGGGGTCAGTCACTCAGTGACAGGGCCACACTATCGAGGGGTCAGTCACACAGTGACAGGGTCGCACTATCGAGGGGTCAGTCACTCAGTGGCAGGGTCGCACTATCGAAGGGTCAGTCACTCAGTGGCAGGGCCGCACTATCGAGGGGTCAGTCACAGTGACAGGGCCGTACTATCAAGGGGTCAGTCACACAGTGACAGGGCCGCACCATCGAGGGGTGAGTCACTCAGTGGCAGGGTCGCACTATCGAGGGGTCAGTCACAGTGACAGGGCCGTACTATCAAGGGGTCAGTCACACAGTGACAGGGCCGCACTATCGAGGGGTCAGTCACTCAGTGGCAGGGTCGCACTATCGAGGGGTCAGTCACTCAGTGGCAGGGTCGCACTATCGAGGGGTCACACAGTGACAGGGCCGTACTATCAAGGGGTCAGTCACACAGTGACAGGGCCGCACTATCGAGGGGTGAGTCAGTCACACAGTGACAGGGCCGCACTTTCGAGGGGTGAGTCAGTCACACAGTGACAGGGCCGCACTATCGAGGGGTCAGTCAGTCACACAGTGACAGGGCCGCACTATCGACGGGTCAGTCAGTCACACAGTGACAGGGCCGGACTATCGAGGGGTCAGTCAGTCACACAGTGACAGGGCCGGACTATCGAGGGGTCAGTCAGTCACACAGTGACAGGGCTGCACTATCGAGGGGTCAGTCAGTCACTCAGTGACAGGGCTGCACTATCGAGGGGTCAGTCAGTCACACAGTGACAGGGTCGCACTATCGAGGGGTCAGTCAGTCACACAATGACAGGGCCGCACTAACGAGGGGTCAGTCAGTCACACAGTGACAGTGCCGCACTATCGAGGGGTCAGTCAGTCACACAGTGACAGGGTCGCACTATCAAGGGGTCAGTCACACGGTGACAGGGTCGCAATATCGTGGGGTCAGTCAGTCACACAGTGACAGGGCCGCACTATCGAGGGGTCAGTCAGTCACACAGTGACAGGGTCGCACTATCAAGGGGTCAGTCACACAGCGACAGGGCTGCACTATCGAGGGGTCAGTCACACAGTGACAGGGCTGCACTTTCGAGGGGTCAGTCAGTCACACAGTGACAGGGCCGCACTATCGACGGGTCAGTCAGTCACACAGTGACAGGGCTGGACTATCGAGGGGTCAGTCAGTCACACAGTGACAAGGCTGCACTATCGAGGGGTCAGTCAGTCACACAGTGACAGGGCTGCACTATCAAGGGGTGAGTCAGTCACACAGTGACAGGGTCTCACTATCGAGGGGTCAGTCAGTCACACAGTGACAGGGTCGCACTATCGTGGGGTCAGTCAGTCACACAGTGACAGGGTCGCACTATCAAGGGGTCAGTCACACAGTGACAGGGCCGCACTATCGAGGGGTCAGTCAGTCACACAGTGACAGGGTCGCACTATCAAGGGGTCAGTCACACAGCGACAGGGCTGCACTATCGAGGGTTGAGTCAGTCACACAGTGACAGGGCTGCACTATCGAGGGGTGAGTCAGTCACACAGTGACAGGGCCGCACTATCGAGGGGTGAGTCAGTCACACAGTGACAGGGCCGCACTATCGAGTGGTGAGTCAGTCACACAGTGACAGGGCCGCACTATCGAGGGGTGAGTCAGTCACATAGTGACAGGGCTGCACTATCGAGGGGTGAGTCAGTCACACAGTGACAGGGCCGCACTATTAGAATTAGAATTAGAACATTACAGCGCAGTACAGGCCCTTCGGCCCTCGATATTGCGCCGACCATCTGACCTACACTATTCCATTTTCATCCATATGTCTATCCAATGACCACTTAAATGCCCTTAAAGTTGGCGAGTCTACTACTGTTGCAGGCAGGGCGTTCCACGCCCCTACTACTCTCTGCGTAAAGAAACTACCTCTGACATCTGTCCTATATCTATCACCCCTCAACTTAAAGCTATGTCCCCTCGTGTTTGCCATCATCATCCGAGGAAAAAGACTCTCACTATCCACCCTATCTAACCCTCTGATTATCTTGTATGTCTCTATTAAGTCACCTCTCCTCCTCCTTCTCTCTAACGAAAACAGCCCCAAGTCCCTCAGCCTTTCCTCGTAAGACCTTCCTTCCATACCAGGCAACATCCTAGTAAATCTCCTCTGCACCCTTTCCAAAGTTTCCACATCCTTCCTATAATGCGGTGACCAGAACTGCACGCAATACTCAAGGTGCGGCCTCACCAGAGTTTTGTACAGCTGCATCATGACCTCGTGGCTCCGAAACTCGATCCCCCTACTAATAAAAGCTAACACACCATATGCCTTCTTAACAGCCCTATTAACCTGGGTAGCAACTTTCAGGGATTTATGTACCTGGACACCAAGATCTCTCTGCTCATCTACACTACCAAGAATCTTCCCATTAGCCCAGTACTCTGCATTGCTGTTACTCCTTCCAAAGTGAATCACCTCACACTTCTCCGCATTAAACTCCATTTGCCATCTCTCAGCCCAGCTCTGCAGCCTATCTATGTCCCTCTGTAACCTACAACATCCTTCGGCACTATCCACAACTCCACCGACCTTCGTGTCATCCGCAAATTTACTAACCCACTCTTCTACACCCTCATCCAGGTCATTTATAAAAATGACAAACAGCAGTGGCCCCAAAACAGAACCTTGCGGTACACCACTAGTAACTAAACTCCAGGATGAACATTTGCCATCAACCACCACCCTCTGTCTTCTTTCAGCTAGCCAATTTCTGATCCAAAGCTCTAAATCACCTTCAACCCCATACTTCCGTATTTTCTGCAATAGCCTACCGTGGGGAACCTTATCAAACGCCTTACTGAAATCCATATACACCACATCCACGGCTTTACCCTCATCCACCTGTTTGGTCACCTTCTCGAAAAACTCAATAAGTTTTGTGAGGCACGACCTACCTTTCACAAAACCGTGCTGACTATCGCAAATGAACTTATTCTTTTCAAGATGATTATAAATCCTATCTCTTATAACCCTTTCCAACATTTTACCCACAACCGAAGTAAGGCTCACAGGTCTATAATTACCAGGGCTGTCTCTACTCCCCTTCTTGAACAAGGGGACAACATTTGCCATCCTCCAGTCCTCCGGCACTACTCCTGTCGACAATGACGACATAAAGATCAACAACAACGGCTCTGCAATCTCCTCCCTGGCTTCCCAGAGAATCCTAGGATAAATCCCATCTGGCCCAGGGGACTTATCTATTTTCACTCTTTCCAAAATTGCTAACACCTCCTCCTTGTGAATCTCAATCCCATCTAGCCTAGTAGGCTGTATCTCAGTAATCTCCTCGGCAACATTTTCTTTCTCTACTGTAAATACTGATGAAAAATATTCATTTAACGCTTCCCCTATCTCCTCTGATTCCGCACACAACTTCCCACTACTGTCCTTGATTGGCCCTGTTCTAACTCTTATCATTCTTTTATTCCTGATATACCTATAGAAAGCCTTAGGGTTTTCTTTGATCCTATCCGCCAATGACTTCTCGTGTCCTCTCCTTGCTCTTCTTAGCCCTCCCTTTAGATCCTTCCTGGCTAGCTTGTAACTCTCAAGCGCCCTAACTGAGCCTTCACGTCTCATCCTAACGTAAGCCGCCCTCTTCCTCTTGACAAGCGCTTCAACTTCTTGAGTAAACCACGGCTCCCTCGCTCGACAACTTCCTCCCTGCCTGACAGGTACATACTTATCAAGGACACGCATTAGCTGCTCCTTGAATAAGCTCCACATTTCGTTTGTGCCCATCCCCTGCAGTTTCCTTCCCCATCCTACACATCCTAAATCTTGCCTAATCGCGTCATAATTTCCTTTCCCCCAGCTATAATTCTTGCCCTGCGGTATATACCTGTCCCTGCCCATCGCTAAGGTAAACCTAACCGAATTGTGATCACTATCACCAAAGTGCTCACCTACATCTAAATCGAACACCTGGCCGGGTTCATTACCCAGTACCAAATCCAATGTGGCATCGCCCCTGGTTGGCCTGTCCACATACTGTGTCAGAAAACCCTCCTGCACACACTGGACAAAAACAGACCCATCTAAAGTACTCGAACTATAGTATTTCCAGTCAATATTTGGAAAGTTAAAGTCCCCCATAACCACTACCCTGTTACTCTCGCTCCTGTCGAGAATCATCTTCGCTATCCTTTCCTCTACATCTCTGGAACTATTCGGAGGTCTATAGAAAACTCCCAACAGGGTGACCTCTCCTCTCCTGTTTCTAACCTCGGCCCATACTACCTCAGTAGACGAGTCCTCAAACGTCCTTTCTGCCCGCTGTAATACTTTCCTTGATTAACAATGCCACACCCCCCCCTCTTTTACCCTCTTCTCTGTTCTTACTGAAACATCTAAATCCCGGAACCTGCAACATCCGTTCCTGCCCCTGCTCTACCCATGTCTCTGAAATGGCCACAACATCAGGATCCCAGGTACCAACCCATGCTGCAAGCTTACCCACCTTATTCCGGATGCTCCTGGCGTTGAAGTAGACACACTTTAAACCAAGTTCTTGCTTGCCAGTGCCCTCTTGCGTCCCTGTAACCTTATCCCCTACCTCACTACTCTCAACAGCCTGTACACTGGAACTACAATTTAGGTTCCCATTCCCCTGCTGATTTAGTTTAAACCCCCCCGAAGAGCACTAACAAATCTCCCCCCCAGGATATTGGTACCCCTCTGGTTCAGGTGAAGACCATCCTGTTTGTAGAGGTCCCACCTACCCCAGAAAGAGCCCCAATTATCCAGGAAACCAAAACCCTCCCTCCTGCACCATCCCTGCAGCCACGTGTTCAACTCCTCTCTCTCCCTATTCCTCTCTTCGCTAGCACGTGGCACGGTCAACAACCCAGAGATAACAACTCTGGTTGTTCTCGCTCTAAGCTTCCACCCTAGCTCCCTGAATTTCTGCCTTAAATCCCCATCTCTCTTCCTACCTATGTCGTTGGTGCCTTTGTGGACCACGACTTGGGGGTGCTCCCCCTCCCCCTTAAGGATCCCAAAAACACGATCAGAGACATCACGTACCCTGGCACCTGGGAGGCAACACACCAACCGTGTCTCTCTCGTTCCCACAGAACCTCCTATCTGTTCCCCTAACTATGGAGTCCCCAATGACTAATGCTCTGCTCCTCTTCCCCTTTCCCTTCTGAGCAACAGGGACAGACTCTGTACCAGAGACCTGCACCCCATTGCTTACCCCTGGTAAGTCGTCCCCCTCAACAGTATCCAAAACGGTATACCTGTTGTTGAGGGAAACGGCCACAGGGGATCCCTGCACTGCCTGCTGGTTCCCTTTCCTTCCCCTGACGGTAACCCATCTACCTACTTCTTTTACCTGAGGTGTGACTGCCTCCCTATAACTCCTGTCAATAATCCCCTCCGCCTCCCGAATGATCCGAAGTTCATCCAGCTCCAGCTCCAGTTCCCTAACGCGGTCTGCGAGGAGCTGGAGTTGGGTGCACTTCCCGCAGATGCAGTCAGCAGGGACACTCTTGGCGACCCCTACCTCCCACATTCTGCAGGAGGAACATACAACTGCCTTTACCTCCATTCCCACTATTCTAGATTCCCAACAAATCTACTGAAAAACCAAACGAAAAAAAAAAGTCAAAACTTGTTCGCTTAGCAATCCGACAGACTGAACTTTTTAAATAAAAAGCTGACCTGATCAACACACCAGAGTCCTTTTTTTTTTGGTTAGAGGAGGAGGGTGGGTGGGAGACACTACACGTGTAGTGTCTCGGGTACTGCCACTGCCCAAATAAATAGTTTTCCCTTACCCAGCAGTCCCCTGATCCTCCGAAACAAAAGGGGATTAACTTGTAACTTACTGAAATTGACCGCTCAGCTGTAAGTTCGCTCCGCACCTCGTTCTGTCAAAGCTGCTCTGAAATTGACCGCTCAGCTGTAAGTTCGCTCCGCACCTCGTTCTGTCAAAGCTGCTCCTCGCAAAAAGGAGCTGGTCCTCACACTATCGAGGGGTCAGTCAGTCACACAGTGACAGGGCCACACGATCGAGGGGTCAGTCACACAGTGACAGGGCCGCACTATCGAGGGGTCAGTTACACAGTGACAGGGCCGCACTATCGAGGGGTCAGTCACACAGTGACAGGGCCGCACTATCGAGGGGTCAGTCAGTCACACAGTGACAGGGCCGCACAATTGAGGGGTCAGTTACACAGTGACAGGGCCACACTATCGATGGGTCAGTCACACAGTGACAGGGCTGCACTATTGAGGGGTCAGTCAGTCACACAGTGACAGGGCCGCACTATCGAGGGGTCAGTTACACAGTGACAGGGCCGCACTATCGAGGGGTCAGTCACACAGTGACAGGACCGCACTATCGAGGGGTCAATCACACAGTGACAGGGCTGCACTATCGAGGGGTCAGTCAGTCACACAGTGACAGGGCCGCACTATCGAGGGGTCAGTCAGTTACACAGTGACAGGGCTGCACTATCGAGGGGTCAGTCAGTCACACAGTGACAGGGCCGCACTATCGAGGGGTCAGTTACACAGTGACAGGGCCGCACTATCGAGGGGTCAGTCACAGTGACAGGACCGCACTATCGAGGGGTCAGTCACACAGTGACAGGGCCGCACTATCGAGGGGTCAGTCAGTTACACAGTGACAGGGCTGCACTATCGAGGGGTCAGTCAGTCACACAGTGACAGGGCCGCAATATCGAAGGGTCAGTCACACAGTGAGTCGATGGAGGATCCCCATTTCATGTTAGATTATTCTACTCAGGTTTTATTTTGTATCCTGCTGCGGTGCAGACGAGTTACAGATTGTGCTTTAAATCTTCTTCATTCCCCCGGTCAATGTTTCTGCAGGTTAATCGGTTTACCATCTGGAATCATCACTTTCCTTCTCGCGAAACGAGAGGTGGACAAGAACCGCCTAAAGCAGCTGAAGGTCAGGCAGAGGATGAAGAACGCCAACGAGGGTGATTACCAGAGTGACCGGTACCAGCGGGGTCTAGGGGAGCGCGAAGGGCAGATTGTAACCCCGCAAGAGGCGATGGACAGACCATAAAACCCCCGGCACCTCACATTTCCTTTTGATCACTCCTCCTCTTAGATTGAATCACTGACTCAGTCTCTCTCCCTCCCTCTAAGCTCCAGTTTCCCACTGGACATCTGACCTCTTTTTTTTTTGGAGGACTCAATTGATGAACCATCAGTTTGTGCAGTTTTTTTCCCTGTGTGTCTGTTCCACATCCTGGGAATGTGCCCAGACTGGGGGGGGTTGGGAAGGAGGAGAAGAGGTTTGACTTTGTGGCACTCTGTGCAGCCCCAACAGTAATTGGACAGGAAAGAACACTGTGGATTTGTACCTAACGCTTGTACATTGCTTGTAGTGTCATCAGTCGATATTCTGTCTCAGAGTTCACTTTGTTTTATTAAAAAACTGCAATAGTATTATATATGCAACATGATTCATACCCACATTTCCCCCATTTCTTGTTTCATGGTTGTTGAGTAGCAGCTTTATGTCAACATTTACTCTGTAGTTGCAACAACACTCAAGAAGCTCGACACCATCCAGGACAAAGCAGCCCGCTTGATTGGCACCCCATCTACAAACATTCACTCCCTCCACCACCGACGCACAGTGGCAGCAGTGTGTACCATCTACAAGATGCACTGCAGCAATGCACCAAGGCTCCTTCGACAGTAGCTTCCAAACCCCAAGAGACTATTACATTTTGAAAGAAATCTGGGATAAATATTTTAAAAAGAGGAAGAAACAGGACTTGGGGCAGAGCGCGGGGAAGTGGGATTGATACAGGAATAAGGGGAGAGAGTGGGGCAGTGGGATTAGTTTGGGATTGGTACAGGGCTGTGGGGAGAGTGGGGCAGTGGGATTAGTTTGGGATTGGTACAGGGCTATGGGGAGAGAGTGTGGCAGTGGGATTAGTTTGGGATTGGTACAGGGCTATGGGGAGAGAGTGTGGCAGTGGGATTAGTTTGGGATTGGGACAGGGCAATGGGGAGAGTGGGGCAGTGGGATTAGTTTGGGATTGGTACAGGGCTATGGGGAGAGTGGGGCAGTGAGATTAGTTTTTAAAAATTCATTCATGGGATGTGGGCGTCGCTGGCCAGTCCAGCATTTATTGCCCATCCCTAATTGCCCTTGAGAAGGTGGTGGTGAGCTGCCTTCTTGAACCGCTGCAGTCCATTTGGGGTAGGTACACCCACAGTGCTGTTAGGAAGGGAGTTCCAGGATTTTGACCCAGCGACAGTGAAGGAACGGCGATATAGTTCCAAGTCAGGATGGTGTGTGACTTGGAGGGGAACTTGCAGGTGGTGGTGTTCCCATGTATTTGCTGTCCTCCTAGTTGATAGAGGTCGCGGGTTTGGAAGGTGCTGTCTTAAGGAGACTTGGTGCATTGCTGCAGTGCATCTTGTAGATGGTACACGCTGCTGCCACTGTGTGTCGGTGGTGGAGGGAGTGAATGTTTGTGGATGGGGTGTCAATCAAGTGGGCTGCTTTGTCCTGGATGGTGTCGAGATTCTTGAGTGTTGTTGGAGCTGCACCCATCCAGGCAAGTGGAGAGTATTCCATCACACTCCTGACTTGTGCCTTGTAGATGGTGGACAGGCTTTGGGGAGTCAGGTGGTAAGTTACTTGTGTCAGGATTACTTGGGTCAGGATTCATTGCCTCTGACCTGCTCTTGTAGCCACGGTATTTATATGGCTACTCCAGTTCAGTTTCTGGTAGCCCCTGGGATGTTGATAGTGGGGGATTCGGTGATGGTAATGCCATTGAATGTCAAGGGGAGATGATTAGATTCTCTCTTGTTGGAGATGGTCATTGCCTGGCACTTGTGTGGCGCGAATGTTACTTGCCATTTATCAGCCCAAGCCTGGATATTGTCCAGGTCTTGCTGCATTTCTACATGGACTGCTTCAGTATCTGAGGAGTCACGAATGGTGCTGAACATTGTGCAATCATCAGCGAACATCCCCACTTCTGGCCTTATGATTGAAGGAAGGTCATTGATGAAGCAGCTGAAGATGGTTGGGCCTACGACACTACCCTGAGGAACTCCTGTAGTGATGTCCTGGAGCTCAGATAATTGACCTCCAACAACCACAACCATCTTCCTTTGCGCTAGGTATGACTCCAGCCAGCGGAGAGTTTTCCCCCCGATTCCCATTGACCTCAGTTTTGCTAGGGCTCCTTGATGCCATACTCGGTCAAATGCTGCCTTGATGTCAAGAGCAGTCACTCTCACCTCACCTCGATTGGTACAGGGATATGGGGAGAGCGTGGGGCAGTTGGATTAGTTTGGGGTTGTTATTGCTAAGAACTGGCACTGTCACGATGGGCCAAATTCCCTGTGCAGTATGTAAACTAATTCTGTCGATTTGGAAGTTGTCATTGTTTATTGACCACCAGAGGGTGGCACTGAGCTACAATCCAGCCAGGGCTGCAACAGTGTCAAAACTGAACCTTCAAGACGACAAACTCTTCACAGATTATATCTCTTCGATAATTCAGACCTGCATCCACCATGTCCCTCAAACAGCATCCTCGTGCATCTTCAGCCCATTTGAGAGTCATGGTCTGGTCCTGAACTGACCAGCAATAGGAGTTTAATAAATCTAACAACTGCCACAGTGGACATGAATAGCTGGCAGATTGTTGTAAAACAATTCAAAACCCAACCAGTTTGATATACCCTCTCAAATGGCCACAGCAAGCCAATCATAAGAAGAAACAGTGTAAGATTCTGAGAGCCTTAGGTATCCCAGGGCCTATCAATAACATCCAGTCAGTCTTTGTCCTAAATTACAACTCAGTTTAAAGCTTGCCCCACTCTCTGCAAGTGTGTCTGTGTCCTAATGCACACAAAGTCCACTTCACCCATTACCCCTGTGCTTCCTGACTCGCATTGGCTCCTGATCCAGCAATGCCTCGATTTTTATAAAGTTCTTGTCCTTGTTTTCAAATTCCTCCGTGTCCTCACTCTTGCCCTACAACCCTCCGAGATCTCTGTGCTCCTCCAATTCTGGCCTCTCGCACATCTCTGAAGATTATCACTCCATCTTTGCTGGCCGTGCCTTCAGCTGTTTTATAGAAATGCAAGTTGTGTTTATCTCAGATTACTCATATACTGGAGCCCAGAATTTTATTTCCTGAAAGAATGTTCTCAATGAATTAACACCAACTCCTCTCCACCATCTCCTGATGGATCCTGTTCAATAGATTAACCGCTTCCTCGCTGAAATAATGTTACCACAGATTAGTTCTGAATTTGTCCCCCCCCCCCCCCCCCCCCCCCTCCTCCTCCCTACCCACCCAGTTTCCTCCAGAAGTATCCCATGAAATACATACTCCACTGAAACCTTCCTTCCTCTTTAAGGCAGTGAACAGCACTGGCCAGCCATAGACTCAATGGGCCAAATGGACTCCTGTGCTTCTATGACTTTCGGAGGGCCCAGATGTCTTCGCTGTACCTCACGAGAGTCACAGATTGCAGCCAGGACAGTTGTAGGCGAGGGTGGAACCTGGCTGTGATTCCCCGCACAGTTGAATAATCCATTGCCACTCAGACTCACAGCTGAAGCATGGTCATTTGGTTCAGGTGTGCCCAGATCCTATGAAACCTGCGTCTCAGCAGGAGACAGTTTACTTCAAAACCCGTCCTGTGTTGTCCTTGTTCAATAACGAAGCTTCACCCAAATGTGAGGTCTCTGGAAGGACCTCCACCTGAAACATTACCAAGTCTTTGCTCTTTCGGCTGATTGGCTTAAACATTCACTCCCTCCACCACTGACGCACAGTGGCAGCAGTGTGTACCATCTACAAGATGCACTGCAGAAACTCATCCAAGGCTCCTTAGACAGCTCTACGACCAAGGACAAGGGAAGCATGGGAACACCACCACCTGCAAGTTCCCCTCCAAGTCACACACCATCCTGACTTGGAACTATATCGCCATTCCTTCACTGTCGCTGGGTCAAAATCCTGGAACTCCCTTCCTAACAGCACTGTGGGCGTACCTACCTCACATGGACTGCAGCGGTTCAAGAAGGCAGCTCACCACCACCTTCTCAAGGGCAATTAGGGATGGACAATAAATGCTGGTCTGGCCAGTGACGCCCACATCCCGTGAATGAATTGTTAAATTTGTTGTTTAAATGCAACATTTTTCTAATTCAAGATTCACTCACATCCACTGCAACTTGTAATGAAAAGCATTTTATTACAATATCATACAGAATACAGGTGCCATAACTAGCCTTGTAAACATTCAGCAGGTACATAGTAAAGCAGCACTTAACAATAACGCTTACACAGTAACACAGAGCAACCATTTGAGTTTAGAAGGTTGCGATGTGATCTGATCGAGATGTTTAAAGTGATGAAAGGATTTGATAGGGTTGATGCAAAGAAACTATTTCTCTTGGGGTGGAGGGTGCGGGGGGTGGGGGGGAAGAGTCCAGAACAAGGGGCACAACCTTAAAATTAGAGCCAGGCTGT
This sequence comes from Heterodontus francisci, assembly GCF_036365525.1. Classification (NCBI taxonomy): domain Eukaryota; kingdom Metazoa; phylum Chordata; class Chondrichthyes; order Heterodontiformes; family Heterodontidae; genus Heterodontus; species Heterodontus francisci. Next base: position 8,164,854 of record NC_090377.1, read on the forward strand.
TCAGGAGTGACGTCAGGAAGCACTTCTTCACACACTGGGTCATGGAAATCTGGAACACACACCCCCAAAAAAGCTGAGGACGCTGGGGAAGCTTTCAAGACTAAAATGGATAGATATTTGTTGGGTAAGCATATGGAGTGATCAAAAACAAAAGCAGGGAAATGGGGTTAACATACAGATCAGCCATGATCTGACTGAATAGCAGAATATGCTCGAGGGGGCGAATGGCCTCCTTCTATCCCTATGTAACAGACTCGAGGGGCTGAATGGCCTCCTCCTATTCCAATGTAACTAGTTCAAAGGGGCTGAATGGCCTCCTTCTATCCCTATGTAACAGACTCGAGGGGCTGAATGGCCTCCTCCTATTCCAATGTAACTAGTTCAAAGGGGCTGAATGGCCTCCTGCTGTTCCTGTGTAACAGACTCGAGGGGCTGAATGGCCTCCTCCTGTTACTGTGTAACAGGCTCGAGGGGCTGAATGGCCTTCTCCTGTTCCTGTGCAACAGAAACGAGGGGCTGAATGGCCTCATGTTCCTGTGTAACAGAATTGAGGGGCTGAATGGTCTCATGTTCCTGTGTAACAGAATTGAGGGGCTGAATGGCCTCATGTTCCTGTGTAACAGAATCGAGGGGCTGAATGGCCTCCTCCTGTTGCTACAAAGAGTTCATCTGCACTAAACATAGCAACGAAACAGGAAGAAAACTGAAGGTTTATTCCCTGATATCAAAGCTGTGACTGTGTTCTTTTACTTAGATGCAAATGAGTTAAACCACAGTGAGTTAAACATCCACTGCTGTACAAAAGTGGAGAGAGCTGTACATTGAACAGTAAACGGGCTGCACTGGAAGTTACCACAGGAAGCAAACATATAACTGGATATATTGTTAACTATTGAACTGTAGACAGTTATGTAGGTTTATCGGAGAAGGGGATTGGATCTCAGCAGAACGGTGGGGAGTCACGTGACCGAGGGGGGAGGCACTGCTTCCCGGATGTCACTTTAAGGCAGGGTTGTAATTGTGTCGGTCATCAGTCACAAGGGGCTTGTGAATCTTCGAACCTTATTGCACAGGAGGAGACCATTCTGCCCATCATGCATGCGCTATCCAGTTAATCCCTTGCTCCTTCCCAAAATAATCCCCCTTCAAGTATTTATCCAATTCCCTTTTGAAAGTTATTATTGAATCTGCTTCCACCGCCCTTTCAGGCAGCGCGCTCCAGATCACAACAACACACTGCGTAAAAACACTTTCTCCTCATCTCCCCCTCTGGTTCTTTTGCCAATCACCTTAAACCTGTGTCCTCTGGTTCCCACCACCCCCTCACCCCTAACCCTCCTGCCACTGCTTGTGAGGGATAATGATTTACATTTTGTGCAGTTCTCCTCACTCATATCATCTCACCTGCTGACGAAACCCCACTTTTGAGATGTGGGGAGTCCTGAGAACAGGGGACAGAGAAACAGAATGATTTGGGCATTTAGGTACAGGCACTGTCGTTATGTGGCACAGCATGCTGCTGAGTCTCAACACCACATCAAACAATTCAGGTCCTTTCAAAGCAAAATCCTGCAGATACTGGAAATCTGAAATAAAAACCAAGTGCTGGAAATACTCAGCATCTGTGGAGAGAGAAACAGAGTTAACGTTTCAGGTCAATGAACTTTCACCCAATCACAAACCTCTCCCTTTTGTTCATTCCTCCTCACCTTTATCCCTGCCTCTGGACTTGCTTAAAAACTGCAAAACTTTTTCCAGTTCAGGTGAAGGGCCATCGACCTGAAACGTTAACTCTGCTTCTCTCTCCGCAGATGCTGCCAGACCTGCTATTTCCAGCACTTTCTGTGTTTATGTTATCATTAATTTATTTTGGAGAGCAGTGGAAGGTCAGGAGGTAGATCCCTGCGATAACAGGAGCTACATCAACAATTCCGAATACCTTGAAGTAACCTCTCTAATTCTATAAGTGCGAGCTTATTTTACAGAGGGGCAGAGATGAAGGAAGACTGGGGAATGTGCTTGTAACAGAACTGCATCCTGCACCTTTATCTCGATCCAAACAGCTGAAGAAGGTAGATGAAGATTTGCACAATGTCTGTGTAGAGTCTCAGGGCCCCGTAAACATACTCCTCCGGGCTTATGGAATGTCGCCTGTTCCCCAGGATCAGCTGCGTGTCATAAGCTAAGAACTAGGAGGAGGAGAGAGAGAGGGAGAGATGGTTAATGACTGGCAAAGGAGGGAAGGGGGAGAGAGGGGCGAGGGAAGGGGGAGAGAGGGGCGAGGGAAGGGGGAGAGAGGGGCGAGGGAAGGGGGAGAGAGGGGCGAGGGAAGGGGGAGAGAGGGGCGAGGGAAGGGGGAGAGAGGGGCGAGGGAAGGGGGAGAGAGGGGCGAGGGAAGGGGGAGAGAGGGGCGAGGGAAGGGGGAGAGAGGGGCGAGGGAAGGGGGAGAGAGGGGCGAGGGAAGGGGGAGAGAGGGGCGAGGGAAGGGGGAGAGAGGGGCGAGGACGGGGGGAGAGAGGGGCGAGGACGGGGGAGAGAGGGGCGAGGACGGGGGAGAGAGGGGCGAGGGAAGGACATACATTTGAAACGAATGACCAGAGTCTCAGTGCTGGTAGACAAGGGAAACTCTGCTGACAAACTCACTTTATGGTGTGGATGGGAAAAAGACTCAAAGATCAAAACTCTCCTTTTCTTCCACAGGATGGAAGGCTGGTAAATGAGATTAGAATAAACTGGGTCCAACTGACTGGGCTGGGTCCAAACCGTCTATCACTGTCTGATCAAGCAGTTAAATGCCAGCTGCTAGTGTACAATGAGACAGTATAGTGGGAGTTTTACTTTGTATCTAACCCCGTTCTTTTTTCTTTGAAGGTGGCCTTTATACCCCAGGCCCCTTTTATGTATTTTATGTTGAGGGGGCCTTTATTTTCCAGGCCCATTTATGTACATTTTATAAAAATAACTATGATAAAAAACAGATAAATAAAACAAAACTCAAATTAAAATGCCATTCTCGGCGTCGACAATGCACTCCAGTCCCTGCGGTGCCCACCGGTCGCGGAAGGCCTTAAGCGTACCGGCGGACACCACATGCTCCTTCTCCAGGGACACCCGGGCGCGAATGTAACCGCGGAAGAGGGGCAGGCAATCAGGGAGAACGGATCCTCCAATTGCCCGCAGCCTGGACCTGTGAATTGCCACCTTGGCCAGGCCCAGGAGCAGACCGACGAGGAGATCCTCCTCCCGGCCCAAGCCCCTCCGCACCGGGTGCCCAAAGATCAGGAGCGTGGGGCTGAAGTGCAGTCAGAGCTTGACGAGCAGCCCATTCAAATACTCGAAGAGGAGTTGCAACCTCACACACTCCATATATACATGGAACACGGACTCGTCGATGCCGCAGAAAGTACAGGCGACCTGGCAGTCCATGAACCTACTTAAAAGTCTATTGCACGGGACTGACCTGTGCAACACCCTCCACAACAGGTCCCTGATGTAAAGGCAAGGACTTCCGCAGAGAGAGACCTCCATCGGGGTTTCCCCTCGCCGTCAGATGGCAACACGGACCGCCAGGGCATGTCCGGCCGGCTGACAAGGGCGAGGAAGTCGAGAGTGTGCAGGAGCAGCCCGTACAGGAAACCCCTCCGCACCGACTGGAATGGCACGGAGGGCATTTCCGAGAGGCGGCTAGGGTTGTGTGGGACCGGCTCCCGAGGAGGTTTTCGGGCCTGGGTCCAATGAGCAGTTCCGGCCGAGCGGAAGTCAGCGCTCGGCACTCCCGAGCCCCCTCGCCACCCGCAGTGAGGGGCGTCCCGGGGGCTTCGGCTACTCCTCCACCTGGTGTCAGCCACCCGGACAGCCAATGCGCTCTCCTCCGCCGGCGCGGAAGCGCCCTGACTGAAGGCGACCATGTTCCAGACTCTGAATAGATCCTGGTAAAAGACTGGCAACTCCCTCAGAGAGGCGCGGCTAACGGATTCCGTCGGGAGCTGCGTGTCGTCTTGAAGGCAGTGACACTGGCATAAAAAATATGTCACCAGCGCACACCATCTGGGAGGACGCTCGACGTACAGGTATCTCTGCAGGGTCCGAAGGCGGAGAGTCGCAGCCTGGGTGCGGACGCACACCAGCAACTAGCCGCCCTCCTCAATCGGGAGACTCAGGACCGGAGCAGAGACCCAGTGTTTCCTCTTGTCCCAGAAGAAATCGACGAGTTTCTTCTTGATCTTGCTGGCAAATGCAGGGGGCGGGGCCAAAGTGACCAACCAGTACCACAGCATGGAGGCCACCTGTTGGTTTATGACCAGCGCTCGGCCCCTGTAGGAAAGCAATTGGAGCAGTCCTGACCAGCGCCCTAGCCGAGCGGTGACTTTCGCCTCCAACTCCTGCCAGTTTGCCGGCCAGGCTTCCTCAGCGGGGTTGTGGTGGACTCCCAGATCGGGGAGGTGCGTGGTGCTCCACGCAAAAGGCGTCATCTCCTCCGGCAGGGAGTCCACCCGCCACTGACCCACCAGCAGACCGGAACATTTCTCTCAATTGATCTTTGCGTGATGGAGGATCCGTCGTCAGCCAGCAGCTCAACGAGCTGTTTACGGACCCCCCGCCATTTTTCCAGCGAGTAGAAGAAGGGTGAGGCGCGGTCCAAATCTTCCAGGATCTGGATCCGCGACCTCACGCACGCGCCTCGGGACCCTATGAGCTGCAGGTCCCTCAGCGCGCCCTTCTCTTTGTACGCCTACCACAGGGCCGGGTCCACGACGGCATGACCGAGGCGGGACTCCAAGTCGAGCACCTCCCTCTTAGGTGTCCGATCTTGGCTTCCAGCCTCTTCATCGACCCCTTGACGTACTCCTGACAGAAGACGCGGATGTGAGTCTTGCCCACATCCCACCATAGCCTCAAGGAGGGGAAGCCCCCCTGCTTCCTGCTCCAGTCTGCCCAGAATTGACGGAACGAGTCCCGGAATCGCTCGTCCTCCAGCAGCCTGTTGTTAAAGTAAGCGGACCCCGCCCACGTGCGGAGCAAACTCCGCCCACACCAGGTGGTGGTCCGAGCACAGCACCAGCCGCACGGAGGCCGCCGAGACGCACGCCTGTGAAAAGTAGAGGCAGTCAATTCGGGACCCTCCTCCTCCAGACCTCCACGTGAAGGCGCTGGAGTCGGGATGGAGATTCTGCCAGACGTCCACCAAGTTGAGGGAGCTGTTCAGTCCCCTCAACCTCTCCACCGACGCTTGGCCGCGTTGGGGACTGGAGAGATCCCCCACGTTGAGGGTCCAGTTAAAATCCCCGAGGATGATGCATTTGCCGCTTTCGATGGAGCTCCAGAGAGCAGACACTTTTTCAAAGAAGTGCTCCTGCAACGCGCCGGGCCTGGGGGCGTACACGTTCACAAAGTGGAGAGGCACGCTACCCAAGCGAACGGCGAGGTGAAGCAAGTGGCCCGGCACTAGCTCCTTGACCCCCAAGATCTCAGTGTGAGAAGGGAACGGAAGTGCACCTGGCCTTCCACTCCCCCAGCAACCCATTGAGGAACACTTTAAACCAGCGCCTCTCGACCAGTTTCACGCCCGCACCCTTCCCCACTTTCTTGAGGGCGGCACGGACGGACTGGATGATCCACGCCAGATTTGACCAACGGCCGAGGGCCAGCTGAACTTTATTGCGGCAACCCCTGCAAGCCGGGAGGAAATCCCGGAGTTCCGCCGTGGGGATGAGAGGAGACTCGGTGGGAGGCACGAGGGACTCCACCACCTCACAGGCAATGGAATCAAGGTCGTCCTCCGTGCCCCACACCGAATCCCCATCCTCCTCCGGGTCATCACCGCCAGCGGCCGACACATCCACCACACACTGTGGGGCGGACGTCCCAGCCGTGCCAGCTGGTCCTGCCTCCGTCACGATCCCACCCCCAGGATCGATGGCGGAGGAGTCCTCTCTGGGTTCTCCTGTGGAATTGGAGCCTACGGGCGCCAGCGGTTCAGGACCCCCCTCCACCTCCGTCCCCAGGCCAGTGAGCGGTCCAGGGGAGACGGAAGTTCCCGACTCCGGAAATCCAGCTGGAGCCGAGACCGGAGGCGGAGAGAGCAGGCCATCTCCCGCTCCGCCGGCGCCCACAGACCCAGCAGATGGGGCAGCATTTTCAATTATAACCGGGACGGGTGTCTCTTGGTTGGTGGTCGACTCCCTCTGGGAGGGCCGACCCTTTGGGGCCTCGCCCTCCCCTCCACTCAGGGCACCCGACCCAGTGGCAATGGCAGAAAGGGCGGCATCCCCAGGCTCCCCCACAACAAGCAGGGCTCCACTTACTCCTTCAGGAAAAGCCTCATGTGCAGGGGCCTTCCCCCTCCCCTCCATCCTGAGGGGTAGGGAGCTCCTGCCCAGATTTTGCAGCCTTGATGTTGGTGGTGGCAGGGGAAACCTGAGGACCTGAACCAGGAGACAGCTCCCCTCCAACAGATGTTACCTCTGTGGAGGGGTGCCTTCTCCTCTTTTTCCCAGTTGGGCACGGCGGTTCAGAGAACTCCATGCCATCAGAGGCCTCCACCTCTGCACTCTTTTTTAGTCATCCTGGGCCTGAACCCAGCGCTGGGGCAAGTGGGCTCCCTGAGATCGGGCCTTGGGCTGAGCTCAGGCTTGGGTCCTGTCAATGCGTCCAGGGGACGCGCCTCTTGATGTTTATTTTTCCTCCGCACCTTCCTTTCACCCGGATGGGCACTCCCCACCCCACCGGAGGCCGTGAAAATCACAGCTTCCGGAACCGACTGTATGGTGTCTGGTGGAGGTGTAGGGGGGGGTGGGAGGAGGTGCAGCGGCGCCACCCTGGGCTGCTGAGGTGGAATTGGCAGCCGTGAGGTTGGGGCAGTTCTTACGAACATGCCCCACCCCCTTGCAGACATGGCACCGTGCCCCGTCCAAGGTCCAGAAGACGCGGTAGGCGGTCCCCTGGAACTCCACATTGAAATGGCCATCCGTGACCTCCTCCCACGGCAGCTGCATAAATAACTGGCGGTGGAAGGAGTACACATGCCGGAGGCTGTTCTCCCGAAGACAGAGTGGGACTGGGGTGAGCCCTGTCTTTAGCTCCCCCAGATGGTGCAGCTGGGGAAGGAGGAGCTCACCAGGAATGAAGCGTGGGACATTCGATAGAATGACCCATTGTGCAGTGGCCTCCAGGGGGTCCACTGGCAGAAAGGTCCCGCCCACGGTGAGCCCCTTGCTCAGAGCCAGGGACACCGCCCGCTCGGTCTTCAGGAAAAACACTGCCTTCCCATACATTTTTGATGCTGCAGCGATGGCTGAAGAGCCAACAACCTCGGCCATTGCCTTCACGCATGCCTCTATTGACATGTTTGGGTGGACGTAGCTCTTGACCCCATGCTTCGATGTTACCAGCGCAAATGGTGACGGGGCAACAGGTGCAGCTGCGGCAGCCGCAGCAGCATATGTGCGGGAAGGCCCCGCCACCGGCGAAGAGGGGCTTGCCATGGGGTCGAAGTATCTAACCCCGTTTTTTTTTTTTTTTCAACAAGGTGACCTTTATACCCCAGGCCCCTTTTATATTTTTCACATCGAGGGGGCCTTTATCCCTCAGGCCCCCTTTATGTACATATTTACAGTTTTAAAATAACTTTATTAAAACAGATAAATAAACAAAAAACTCAAATTAAAATGCCATTCTCGGCGTCGACGATGCACTCCAGTCCCTGCGGTGCCCACCGGTCGCGGAAGGCCTCAAGCGTACCGGCGGACACCGCATGCTCCTTTTCCAGGGACACCCGGGCGCGAACGTAACCGCGGAAGAGGGGCAGGCAATCGGGGAGGACGGACCCCCCGACGGCCCGCAACCTGGACCTGTGAATTGCCACCTTGGCCAGGCCCAGGAGCAGACCGACGAGGAGATCCTCCTCCCGGCCCGAGCCCCTCCGCACCGGGTGCCCAAAGATCAGGAGCGTGGGACTGAAGTGCAGCCAGAATTTGAGGAGCAGCCCCTTCAGATACTCAAATAGGGGCTGCAACCTCGCACACTCCATATAAATGTGGAACACGGACTCGTCCAGGCCGCAGAAAGTACAGGTGGCCTGGGAGTCCGTGAACCTACTTAAAAGCCTATTGCACGGGACTGCTCTGTGCAGCACCCTCCACCCCAGGTCCCCGATGTAAAGGGGGAAGACTCCCGTGTAGAGAGACCTCCATCGGGGTTTCCCCTCGCCGCCAGATGGCAACGCGGACCGCCAGGGCGTGTCCGGCCGGCTGACGAGGGCGAGGAAGTGGAGAGTGTGCAGGAGCAGCCCGTACAGGAAACCCCTCCGCGCCGATTGGAATGGCACGGAGGGCATTTCCGAGAGGCGGCTCGGGTTGTGCGGGACCGGCTCCCGAGGAGGGTTTCGGGGCCTGGGTCCGATGAGCAGTTCCGGCCGAGCGGGGGTCAGCTCGGCCGGGATCGCTCCGCACTCCCGAGCCCCCTCGCCACCCGCAGTGAGGGGCGTCCCGGGGGTTTCGGCTACTCCTCCGCCCGCCGGACCGTCCCCGGAGTCGGCCGCCCGGACAGCCGAGGCGCTCTCCTCCGCCGGCGGGGGAGCGCCCTGACTGGAGGCGACCATGTTCCAGACTCGGAAAAGATCCCGGTAAAAGACAGGCAACTCCCTCAGAGAGGCGCGGCTAACGGACTCCACCGGGAGCTGCGTGTCGTCTTGAAGGCAGTGACACTGGCGGAAAAAATACGTCGCCAGCGCACACCATCTGGGAGGACGCTCGACGTACAGGTATCTCTGCAGGGTCCGAAGGCGGAGAGTCGCAGCCTGGGTGCGGACGCACACCAGCGACTGACCGCCCTCCTCGATCGGGAGACTCAGGACCGCGGCAGAGACCCAGTGTTTCCTCTTGCCCCAGAAGAAATCGACGAGTTTCTTCTGGATCTTGGTGGCAAATACAGGGGGCGGGGCCAAAGTGACCAACCGGTACCACAACATGGAGGCCACCAGTTGGTTTATGACCAACGCTCGGCCCCTGTAGGAAAGCACTCGGAGCAGTCCTGTCCAGCGCCCCAGCCGAGCGGTGACTTTCGCCTCCAACTCCTGCCAGTTTGCCGGCCAGGCTTCCTCAGCGGGGCTAAGGTGGACTCCCAGATAGAGGAGGTGTGTGGTGCTCCACGCAAAAGGTGTCATCGCCTCCGGCAGGGAGTCCACCCGCCACTGACCAACCAGGAGTCCGGAACATTTCTCCCAATTGATCCTCGCGGAGGACGCGGCAGAAAAGGTCTGCTGGCAGTCGCGCATCCTCCGCAAGTCAACGGGATCTGTGATTGCGAGGAGCACGTCGTCGGCGTAAGCCGAGAGGACGACCCGCATGGCCGGCTCGCGCAGAGCCAATCCCGTCAACCTCCTGCGAAGCAGGCACAGGAATGGCTCCACGCAGATGGTATACAATTGGCCGGACATGGGGCACCCCTGACGCACTCCTCTCCCAAATCGAAGGGGCGCCGTCAAGGACCCGTTAACTTTGACTAGACACTCTGCGGCGGCGTATAAAAGTCGGACCCGGGCCACAAAATGCGGCCCGAGTCCGAAAGCGCGCAGAGTCCCGAAAAGGTAATCGTGATCCACCCTGTCGAACGCCTTCTCCTGATCGAGGGAGAGAAAGGCGACCGACTGACCAGTCCTCTGGGAAAGATGGATCAGGTCCCGGACCAGGTGGATGTTGTCCTGGATGGACCGGCCCGGGACCGTGTAGGACTGGTCGGGGTGGATCATGTGGGCCAGCACGGAGCCCAGGCGGGTAGACATAGCCCGGGCAAAGATCTTATAATCCGTGCTGAGGAGGGAGACCGGACGCCAGTTTTTAAGCAGGCGGAGATCGCCCCTCTTCGGCAGCAGGACGATGACCGCCCTGCGCCACGAGAGGGGCATCTCCCCGGTCGCCAGGCTTTCCCCCAGGACCCGCGCGTAATCGTCCCCCAGGACGTCCCAGAACGCCCTGAGGAACTCCACGGTCAACCCATCCAGCCCTGGGGATTTGCCCCTCGAGAGCTGGTGGAGGGCGCCAGTCAGCTCCGCCAACGTGAGCGGAGCCTCCAATCCTTCGGCGCCCTCCGGGCTGACCTGCGGCAGGTCCTCCCACAAAACTCTGCGCGCATCCTCGCTGGACGGATCCGGAGAGAACAACGCACTGTAATACGTCCGGACCAGGAGGCCCATTCCCTCCGGATCCGTGATGGAGGATCCGTCGTCGGCCAGCAGCTCGACGAGCTGCTTACGGACCCCCCGCCATTTTTCCAGCGAGTAGAAGAAGGGTGAGGCGCGGTCCAAATCTTCCAGGATCTGGATCCGCGACCTCACGTACGCGCCTCGGGACCCTATGAGCTGCAGGTTCCTCAGCGCGCCCTTCTTCTCTTTGTACGCCTGCCACAGGGCCGGGTCCGCGACGGCATGACTGAGGCGGGATTCCAAGTCGAGCACCTCCCTCTCAAGGCGCCCGATCTCGGCTTCCCGCCTCTTGGTCGACCCCTTCGCGTACTCCTGACAGAAGACGCGGATGTGAGTCTTGCCCACATCCCACCATAGCCTCAAGGAGGGGAAGCCCCCCTGCTTCCTTCTCCAGTCGGCCCAGAATCGACAGAACGAGTCCCGAAATCGCACGTCCTCCAGCAGCCGGTTGTTAAAGTGCCAGTACGCGGACCCCGCCCGCGTGCGGAGCGGAGTGAACTCCGCCCACACCAGGCGGTGGTCCGAGCACGGCACCAGCCGCATGGAGGCCGCCGAAACGCGGGAGACGTACGCCTGCGAAATGTAGAGGCGGTCGATTCGCGACCCCCCTCCTCCAGACCTCCACGTGAAGGCGCTGGAGTCGGGATGGAGATTCCGCCAGACGTCCACCAAGTTAAGGGAGCTGATCAGTCCCCTCAACTTCTCCACCGACGCTTGGCCGCGCTGGGGACCGGAGCGATCCCCCACCTCGAGGGTGCAGTTAAAATCCCCCCCGAGGATGATGCACTCGCCGCTATCGATGGAGCTCAAGAGAGCGGACACTTCTTCAAAGAAGCGCGCTTGCAACGCGCCGGGCCTGGGCGCGTACACGTTCACAAAGTGGAGCGGCACGCTACCCAGGCGAACGGCGAGGTGGAGCAAGCGGCCCGGCACTAGCTCCTTGACCCCCAAGATCTCCGGCTGAAAAGTCGGGGCCAACAAGATAGCCACCCCACTAGAAATAGGGGTGAGGTGACTCATGTAGACCCCACCCTGCCACTCCAGGAGCCAGGTGGCTTCGTCTCCCGGAACGGTGTGGGTTTCCTGCAGAAAGCTCACCGCGTATCTCCCTTCCCTAAGGACTGAGAGATTGTGAAATCTGCGGTGAGCCCCTCTGCTGCCGTTGATGTTGAGGCTGGCTATGGTTATCTTCATGTCAAAGTTACTTAAAACCCGTCACCAACACCTCACTGTGAGGAAGGAGTGGAAGTGCACCTGGCCCTCCACTCCCCCAGCAACCCATTGAGGAACACATTAAAACGGCGCCTCTCAACCAGTTTCACGTCCGCGCGCTTGCCCGCTATCTTAAGGGCGGCATGGACAGACTGGATGATCAGCGCCAGATTCGACCAACGGTCGAGGGCCAGCTGAACTTTATTGCGGCAACCCCTGCAAGCCGCGAGGAAATCCCGGAGTTCCGCCGTGGGGATGAGAGGAGATTCGGTGGGAGGCACGAGGGACTCCACCACCTCACTGGCGATGGAATCAAGATCATCCTCCGTGCCCCGCACCGAATCCCCATCCTCCTCCGGGTCGTCACCGCCAGCGGCCGACACATCCACCACACACTGTGGGGCGGACGTCCCGGCCGCGCCAGCTGGTCCCGCCTCCGTCACGATCCCACCCCCAGGATCGATGGCGGAGGAGTCCTCTTTGGGTTCTATTGTGAAACTGGAGCCTGTCGGCACCAGCGGTTCAGGACCCCCCTCCACCTCCATCCCCAGGCCAATGAGTGGTCCAGGGGAGACAGGAGTTCCGGACTCCGGGAAACCAGCCGGAGCCGAGACTGGAGGTGGAGAGAGGAAGCCATCTCCCGCTCCGCCAGCACCCACAGGCCCAGCAGATGGGGCAGCATTCTCAGTTATAACTGGGTCGGGTGTCTCCTGGTTGGTGGTGGACTCCGGCTGGGAGGCCCGACCCTCTGGGGCCTCGCCCTCCCCTTCATTCAGGGCACCCGACCCAGTAGCAGTGGCGGAATGGACGGTTTCCCCAGGCTCCCCCACCACAAGCAGGGCCCCACTTACTCCTTCAGGAGGGGCCTCACGTACCGGGGCCATCCCCTCCCCTCCATCCTGAGGAATCGGGAGCACCTGCCCGGACTTTGCAGCCTTGGTGGTGGCGGTAGGGGGCACCTGAGGACCAGAAACAGGAGGCAGCTCCCCTCCAACAGATGGGCCCTGCACCTCAGGGCCCTGTGTTATTTCTGTGGAGGGGTGCCTTCTCCTCTTTTTCGCACTTGGGCGCGGAGACTCAGAGACCTCCATGTCATCAGAGGCCTCCGCCTCCGCACCCTTTTTTCCTTTTTTAGTCACCCTGGGCCTGAGCCCAGCCCTGGGACAGGTGGATTCCATGGGAATGGGCTTTGGGCTGAGCTCAGGCTCGGGTTGAGTCAAAGTGTCCAGGGGACGCGCCTCACGATGTTTCTTTTTTCCCCGCGTCTTCCTTCCCCGCCAGAGGCTGTGAAAACCACAGCCTCCGGAACCGACTGAGCGGTGTCTGTTGGATGTGCGGGGGGAGTGGGAGGAGGTGCTGTGGAACCACACTGGGCCGCCGAGGTGGAGCTGGCGGCCGGGAGGTTGGGGCAGTTCTTCCGAACATGCCCCACCCCCTTGCAGACGTGGCACCGCGCCCCGTCCGAGGTCCAAAAGACGCGGTAGGCCGTCCCCTGGAACTCCACATTAAATTGGCCCTCCGTGTCCTCCTCCCGCGCCAGCTGCATAAATAACTGGCGGCGGAAGGAGTAGACATGTTGGAGGCTGTGCTCCCGAAGACCAAGCCGGACTGGGGTGATCCCCGACCTCACCTCCCCCAGATGGTGCAGGTGGGGGAGGAGGAGCTCACTGGGAATGAAGGGTGGGACGTTGGACAACATTATCCGATGCGCAGTGGCCCCCAGAGGGTCCACTGGCAGGAAGGTCCCCCCCACAGTGAGCCCTTTACTCAGGGCCAGGGACACCGCCCGCTCGGTCTTCAAAAAGAACACAGCCTTCCCATACATCTTTGAGGCCGCAACAATGGCCGAGGGGCCGACAACCACGGCCATTGCCTTAACGCAGGCCTCAATAGACATGTTGGAGTGGGGATAGCTCTTCACCCCATGGCTGCATGTCAATAATTTAAAGGGTGACAGGGCCACGTGGGCAGCCACAGAAGCTGCAGCTGCGTAGGTAGTAGAGGGCCCCGCCACCGGTGATGAAGGGCTTGCCATGGGTCCAAGAGCTAAACCCACCCCAAATTGTGGACTTGCACACTAAATAACAGATTCACAGAAAAATTTGAAAAGACAAACAAACAAACAACAGGTTAGTGGAGAGGCTGAGGTAAGAGAGGAGAGGCAAAGGCAGGCTGGAAGGGATGACTTGCTTTCTGGAGGTGGTGCTCACAGTACACTTAAAACAAACAGTCTTTGAAGTTGGTCTTCCGGTCTTCTGGTTGGGGGAGTCGTCTTCACCTGGGTCAGCTGAAGCTGCCCAGGCACTATCTATCCCCTTCCGTCTGTTTAGCTGGGCAGCTTCAGCTGACCCAGGCTTGGCAATTGGGGTGGGGAGGGAGCTTCCCTGTGTGCTTTTGCAGCAGCACAGACTCCTGTTGAATTGGCAGCCCCACCCCTTGTTGTTCCAGCCACTTGTTCCTCCCCCAACAGTCCAAAGTAAATTACTGGTGTTCAGCACCCACCTCCAGACAAAGCCTTGTTTCCACAAAATGTCCCTTTCTTCTCTTTAATGGAGACTGTTGTTGGAGTTTTCCTCTGCTTGTTGGTAGCTGCTCTCCCTTGCTCAGTGCAGCTCCTCTCTCCACCTCTGCAACCTCCAAATGCCACCAGCACAGTCAGCTGCACCTCGTTGAGGCTCTCAACACTCAGGCTCCCAAATCAGAGAGCAGCCAATCCCAGTGCTCTACCTGTCTTGGGAGTGTTTGATGGGGACAGTGTAGAGGGAGCTTTACTCTATATCTAACCCTGTGCTGTACCTGTCCTGGGAGTGTTTGATGGGGACAGTGTAGAGGGAGCTTTACTGTATCACGGGGAGCTCAGAGATATAGATCACAGTCTTGACAAACAGCCCGTGAAAGGTCAAGGCAGAACTCGCTGACAATAGGAAGCATCACTCACCAGAGTAAAAACAATGGCTGCAATCGCAGAATACAACATGTGAAGCCATGGAATCTGCCGGAACACAAAGGCATTGGATTATTCACAGTGTCTATAATTTTCTTAGACAGCACCTTCCAAACCCGCAACCTCTACCACCTAGAAGGACAAGGGCAGCAGATGCACGGGAACATCACCACCTGCAAGTTCCCCTCCAAGTCACACACCATCCTGACTTGGAACTATATCGCCGTTCCTTCACTGTCGCTGGGTCAAAATCCTGGAACTCCCTTCCTAACAGCACTGTGGGTGTATCTACCTCACATAGACTGCAGCGGTTCAAGAAGGCAGCTCACCATCACCTTCTCAAGGGAAAAGCTTGGAAGTATTGTGAAAAGTGAGAAGTGTAGTGTAGAACTTCAAAAGGACATTTATTTATTTAGAGATACAGCACTGAAACAGGCCCTTCGGCCCACCGAGTCTGTGCCGACCATCAACCACCCATTTATATTAATCCTACACTAATCCCATATTCCTATCACATCCCCACCTGTCCCTATATTCTCCTACCACCTACCTATACTAGGGGCAATTTATAATGGCCAATTTACCTATCAACCTGCAAGTCTTTTGGTGGTGGGAGGAAACCGGAGCACCCGGCGAAAACCCACGCAGACACAAGGAGAACTTGCAAACTCCACACAGGCAGTACCCAGAACTGAACCCGGGTCGCTGGAGCTGTGAGGCTGTGGTGCTAACCACTGTGCCGCCCGCACAGTGACAGGCTGGTGGGATGGGCAGTCAAGTGGCAGGTGAGATTTAAGGCAGAGAAGTGTGAAGTAATACGTTTTAATCGGAATAATGAGGAGAGGCAATATGAAATAAACGGTACAATTCTGAAGGGAGTGCAGGAGCAGAGGGATCCGTGTGTAAATGGGCACAAATTACTGAAGGTGGCAAGGCAGGTTGAGAAAGTGGTTCATAAGGCATAAGGATCCTGGGCTTTATAAATGGAGTCCGAGAGCACAAAAGCAAGGAAATGATGAAGAACCTTTATTAAACACTGGTTCAGCCTCACCTGGAGTATTGTGTCCAATTCTAAGCAATGCACTTTTGGAAGAATGTGAGAGCATTAGAAAGGATACAGAAAAGGTTTACAAGAATGGTTCCAGGGATGAGGAACTTCAGTTACGTGGATAGATTGGAGAAGCTGGGGCTGTTCTCCTTAGAAAATTGAGAGGAGATTTGATCAAGATGTTCAGAATCATGAGGGATCTGGACAGAGCAGATAGAAACTGTTCCCATTGCGGAAGGGTCAAGAACCAGACATCACTGAATTAAGGTGATTGGCGAAAGAACCAAAGGCGACATGAGGAAAAATATATTTACGCAGCGAGCGGTTAGGATCTGGAATGTTCTGCCTGAGTGTGGTGGAGGCAAATTCAATCGTGGCTTTCAAAAGAGAATTGGATAATTATCTGAAGAGGAAAAATTTCCAGGGCTAAGAGGAGAAGGCAGGGAGTGGGATGAGGTGAGTTGCTCTTGCAGAGAGCTAGCACAGACAGAGGCCGAATGGCCTCCTTCTGTGCTGTAATCATTCTATGAATTAAGGATGGGCAACAAATACTGGCCTTGCCAGCGATGGCCACATCCTGAAAATAAATTAAAAATACATTCAGAAGGTTGTGGATTCAAATTCCCAAAGGGTTTAAGAATAGTTACATCAGCAAGTCTTGTTTAAAGGAAGTCGCTTTGGAGTAAACGATAACTGTTTACATGTCTTCAAAGGATTTGGGCGTAGATACATTAGTGGTTTTATCTGTGACCTGTCGGTGAACTCTGCTGTATAAAGGAACCCAATTTTCACCAGTGATTCTTGAGGAATTGACAGACGGAGCTCAAAACCAAAAGCCATTCTCTCTCATCTGAGCATTCAAACCAGCCATGAATACAACCTGTTCCATATCCACTACAGAGCATTTTGTACTTGGATTGTGACCTGTGGAAGGAAGGAGGTTGACACTAACACTCCCTCCATGTCTCTCCCTCCCTCTTTCCCTTGCTCACCTCTTTCTCCTTCTGCTCCCTTGCTCCACCTCTCTTTCCCCTCTCTCCCTCCCCTCCCTCACCCATGTCCCTGTCCCACCCTCTCCCTCAGATTTCGGTTTACACTCTGTTGATGAGAGTGTTTGCCTTACTTACAAATTTGATGGAGAGAACAATCGTGACGACAATCCCCGAGACAAAGAGTCCAATCCCCAGTGCGCAGAACAGACCCCCGCATGACGTGAAATCCACCTGGAGTGGAAATAGATGCTGTTAGTCTCTGTACATCCCAACACGGTGTCCCACGTAACCCCGCACAGAGCTGTGCCCCCCTCACTCACACCCCCCGACCCACCACTGGTTCCCCACACTGCCTCACCCCTGGGTCCTCTTACCTTAGTCTGGAAGCAGAAGATGGTGACACAGAGACATACCAGGGCGGTGATCCCGAGGCAGAGGAACACAGACTTGGTTTCGTAGTAACTGAGGAGAGAAAAACAGAAGATTATCCACTCACAGTCGCAGACCCCTAACACAGAGGCCGAGGCCAGCTCCAGGCACCTGACATTAACCACACAGCCTGTGCCAACTCTTTGAAACAAGTATCGAATTAGACCCCTCGAACCCCTCCCCACCCGAACCCCTCCCCACCCGAACCCAGACCCCTGCAATTTTCTCCCCTTCAACTATTTTGAAAGTTACTATTGAATCTGCTTCCACCGCAGTTCCCTGAGCTTCTGATATCCCACCCCCAGTGCCTGTATTCCCTGGATTCTGATACCCCACCCCCAGTGCCTGTATTCCCTGGATTCTGATACCCCACCCCCAGTGCCTGTATTCCCTGGATTCTGATATCCCACCCCCAGTGCCTGTATTCCCTGGATTCTGATACCCCACCCCCAGTGCCTGTATTCCCTGAATTCTGATACCCCACCCCCAGTGCCTGTATTCCCTGGATTCTGATACCCCACCCCCAGTGCCTGTATTCCCTGGATTCTGATACCCCACCCCACCCCCCAGTGATGTATTCCCTGGATTCTGATATCCCACCCCCAGTGCCTGTATTCCCTGGATTCTGATATCCCACCCCCAGTGCCTGTATTCCCTGGATTCTGATATCCCACCCCCAGTGCCTGTATTCCCTGGATTCCGATACCCCACCCCACCCCACCCCCCAGTGATGTATTCCCTGGATTCTGATACCCAACCCCCAGTGATGTATTCCCTGGATTCTGATATCCCACCCCCAGTGCCTGTATTCCCTGGATTCCGATACCCCACCCCACCCCACCCCCCAGTGATGTATTCCCTGGATTCTGATACCCAACCCCCAGTGATGTATTCCCTGGATTCTGATATCCCACCCCCAGTGCCTGTATTCCCTGGATTCTGATACCCCACCCCAACCCCCAGTGATGTATTCCCTGGATTCTGATATCCCACCCCCAGTGCCTGTATTCCCTGGATTCCGATACCCCACCCCACCCCACCCCCCAGTGATGTATTCCCTGGATTCTGATACCCAACCCCCAGTGATGTATTCCCTGGATTCTGATATCCCACCCCCAGTGCCTGTATTCCCTGGATTCTGATACCCCACCCCGAGTGCCTGTATTCCCTGGATTCTGATACCCCACCCCGAGTGCCTGTATTCCCTGGATTCTGATACCCTACCCCACCCCGAGTGCCTGTATTCCCTGGATTCTGATACCCCACCCCACCCCCCAGTGATGTATTCCCTGGATTCTGATATCCCACCCCCAGTGCCTGTATTCCCTGGATTCTGATATCCCACCCCCAGTGCCTGTATTCCCTGGATTCCGATACCCCACCCCACCCCACCCCCCAGTGATGTATTCCCTGGATTCTGATACCCCACCCCCAGTGCCAGTATTCCCTGGATTCTGATACCCCACCCTCCCCCAGTGATGTATTCCCTGGATTCTGATAACCCACCCCCAGTGCCAATATTCCCTGGATTCTGATACCCCACCCCACCCCCCAGTGATGTATTCCCTGGATTCTGATACCCCCACCCCCAGTGCCTGTATTCCCTGGATTCTGATACCCCACCCCACCCCCCAGTGATGTATTCCCTGGATTCTGATACCCCACCCCCAGTGCCTGTATTCCCTGGATTCTGATACCCCACCCCCAGTGCCTGTATTCCCTGGATTCTGATACCCCACCCCCCAGTGATGTATTCCCTGGATTCTGATACCCCACCCCCCAGTGATGTATTCCCTGGATTCTGATACCCCACCCTCCCCCAGTGATGTATTCCCTGGATTCTGATACCCACCCCCCAGTGCCAGTATTCCCTGGATTCTGATACCCCACCCTCCCCCAGTGATGTATTCCCTGAATTCTGATAACCCACCCCCAGTGCCAATATTCCCTGGATTCTGATACCCCACCCCACCCCCCAGTGATGTATTCCCTGGATTCTGATACCCCACCCCCAGTGCCTGTATTCCCTGGATTCTGATACCCCACCCCCAGTGCCTGTATTCCCTGGATTCTGATATCCCTCCCCCAGTGATGTATTCCCTGAATTCTGATACCCCCACCCCCAGTGCCTGTATTCCCTGGATTCTGATACCCCACCCCACCCCCCAGTGATGTATTCCCTGGATTCTGATACCCCACCCCCAGTGCCAGTATTTCCTGGATTCTGATACCCCACCCTCCCCCAGTGATGTATTCCCTGGATTCTGATAACCCACCCCCAGTGCCAATATTCCCTGGATTCTGATACCCCACCCCACCCCCCCCCAGTGATGTATTCCCTGGATTCTGATACCCCCACTCCCAGTGCCTGTATTCCCTGGATTCTGATACCCCACCCCCCAGTGATGTATTCCCTGGATTCTGATACCCACCCCCCAGTGATGTATTCCCTGGATTCTGATACCCAACCCCCAGTGCCAGTATTCCCTGGATTCTGATACCCCACCCCCAGTGCCAGTATTCCCTGGATTCTGATACCCCACCCCCCAGTGATGTATTCCCTGGATTCTGATACCCCACCCCACAGTGATGTACTCCCTGGATTCTGATACCCCACCCCCAGTGCCAGTATTCCCTGGATTCAGATACCCCAACCCCAGTGCCAGTATTCCCTGGATTCAGATACCCCAACCCCAGTGCCAGTATTCCCTGGATTCTGATACCCCACCCCCAGTGATGTCGTCCCTGGATTCTGATACCTCACCCCCAATGCCTGTATTCCCTGGATTCTGATACCCCACCCCCCAGTGATGTATTCCCTGGATTCTGATACCCACCCCCCAGTGATGTATTCCCTGGATTCTGATACCCCACCCCCCAGTGATGTATTCCCTGGATTCTGATACCCCACCCCCCAGTGATGTATTCCCTGGATTCTGATACCCCACCCCCCAGTGATGTATTCCCTGGATTCTGATACCCCACCCCCCAGTGATGTATTCCCTGGATTCTGATACCCCACCCCCAGTGCCAATATTCCCTGGATTCTGATACCCCACCCCCCAGTGATGTATTCCCTGGATTCTGATACCCCACCCCCCAGTGATGTATTCCCTGGATTCTGATATCTCACCCCCAGTGCCAGTATTCCCTGGATTCTGATACCCCACCCCCCAGTGATGTATTCCCTGGATTCTGATACCCCACCCCCAGTGCCAATATTCCCTGGATTCTGATATCCCACCCCCAGTGCCTGTATTCCCTGGATTCTGATACCCCAGCCCCAGTGCCAGTATTCCCTGGATTCTGATACCCCACCACCAGTGATGTATTCCCTGGATTCTGATACCACCCCCCCACCCACCCCAGTGATGTATTCCCTGGATTCTGATATCCCACCCCCAGTGCCAATATTCCCTGGATTCTGATACCCCACCCCCTCCCAGTGATGTATTCCCTGGATTCTGATACCCCACCCCCAGTGCCAGTATTCCCTGGATTCTGATACCCCACCCCCTCCCAGTGATGTATTCCCTGGATTCTGATACCCCACCCCACAGTGATGTACTCCCTGGATTCTGATACCCCACCCCCAGTGCCAGTATTCCCTGGATTCAGATACCCCAACCCCAGTGCCAGTATTCCCTGGATTCAGATACCCCAACCCCAGTGCCAGTATTCCCTGGATTCTGATACCCCACCCCCAGTGATGTCGTCCCTGGATTCTGATACCTCACCCCCAATGCCTGTATTCCCTGGATTCTGATACCCCACCCCCCAGTGATGTATTCCCTGGATTCTGATACCCACCCCCCAGTGATGTATTCCCTGGATTCTGATACCCCACCCCCCAGTGATGTATTCCCTGGATTCTGATACCCCACCCCCCAGTGATGTATTCCCTGGATTCTGATACCCCACCCCCCAGTGATGTATTCCCTGGATTCTGATACCCCACCCCCCAGTGATGTATTCCCTGGATTCTGATACCCCACCCCCAGTGCCAATATTCCCTGGATTCTGATACCCCACCCCCCAGTGATGTATTCCCTGGATTCTGATACCCCACCCCCCAGTGATGTATTCCCTGGATTCTGATATCTCACCCCCAGTGCCAGTATTCCCTGGATTCTGATACCCCACCCCCCAGTGATGTATTCCCTGGATTCTGATACCCCACCCCCAGTGCCAATATTCCCTGGATTCTGATATCCCACCCCCAGTGCCTGTATTCCCTGGATTCTGATACCCCAGCCCCAGTGCCAGTATTCCCTGGATTCTGATACCCCACCACCAGTGATGTATTCCCTGGATTCTGATACCACCCCCCCACCCACCCCAGTGATGTATTCCCTGGATTCTGATATCCCACCCCCAGTGCCAATATTCCCTGGATTCTGATACCCCACCCCCTCCCAGTGATGTATTCCCTGGATTCTGATACCCCACCCCCAGTGCCAGTATTCCCTGGATTCTGATACCCCACCCCCTCCCAGTGATGTATTTCCTGGATTCTGATACCCCACCCCCCCAGTGCCTGTATTCCCTGGGGTCGGGAGGTGAGCCGGGGTCCTGGGCTTTGATGGCATCAGCCTCCTGCTCCCCAACAGTCTGCACTGTTGCACTCACACAAGGGGGATCCATACAAACATAACATTCAACTGTGGAAGGCGTCGCACAAACACTCAACCACTCACACTCACTATAGCTGTACGTACCTTGCAATCGTTCCAGTCAGATATGACATGGCCAACGTCTGCACAAAAAAAAAAAACAAGGAAATAAGGTGTAAAGTTTGGATCACAGATGTCAGTACTGGGAAGGGGATGTTGGTGCAGTGATTATGTCACTGGACTCATAGTCCAGAGAACACGAGTTCAAGACCCACCATGAGAGTTTCAGAATTTGAATTCAGTTGAAGAACTATGGAAATAAAAAGCTGGGATCAGTAAAAGTGACCATGAAACGATTGGATTGTTGTAAATCCCAAATGGGTCACAATGTTCTTTACAGGATGGAATCCAGGACTCACTCAGTCCTGCACCAGGAGTGGCCGCTCTGATTTCACATTGAGGTCTGTGGAGTGGGGCTTGAACCCGCAAACGTCTGACTCAGAGACAGTGAGCCACACTGGGCCACACTGATACATGCAGGGCCTTTAATAAATCATCACAACACTCATGACAGGAGCAAGTTCAAACAAAAATCTGACACTGAGCCAAAGGTGGAGATAACAAGACAGGTGACTAAAAGCTTGGTTAAAGAAGTAGGTTCTAAGGAGAGAGAGAGATAGAGGGTGGAGAGGTGAAAGGGAGAGAGAGGTTTATGGAGTGAACTCCAGAATTTAGGGCCCAGGCAGCAGAAAGCACAGCCACCAATGGTGGAGTGAGGGGAATCAGGGACGCTCAAGAGGCCGGAATTAGAGGAGTGCAGAGATCTCGGAGGGTTGTGGGCTGGAGCAGATTACAGAGAAAGGGAGGTGGAAGACCATGGAGGGAATCGAACACAGGATGAGAATTTTAAAATCGAGGCGTTGCTAGACCGGGAGCCAGTGTAGGTCAGTGAGCACAGTGGGTGATGGGTGAACAGGACTTGGTGCAAGTTAGGACCTGGGCAGCAGAGTTTTGGATGAACTCACGTTTATGGAGGTAGAATGTGGGAGACCAGCCAGGAGTGCACTGGAATAGTCAAGTCTAGAAGAAACAAAGGCATGGATGAGGGTTCCAGCAGCAGATGAGCTGGGACAAGAGCAAATCAGGAGATGTTACAGAGGTGGAAATAGGGTGGTTATCACAAAGGGATCTTCTGGAGCTGGCTAAACCATGTAACATAATAGTCAAACCCTGCAGCAACAGGAGACAGGCTCAGGGTTATGAAGGAGAAGGTGAGAGACAAATGTCTCGACACAGAGCTCGATGACAGCTGTAAGGATTTGTCAGGATGGGATCAGGACACTTGGGATTATTTCAGTATGAGCAGGATGCTGGAATGGGGGAGGCTGATTTCAAAATAAACATGAAGGCATTTTAAAAATACTTACAAAAATAGCCAAGAGAATCACATTCCAAGGAAATTTCCTCCTGCAAAAATACAGATATGGGATTTAAAAAATTAATGACTTTTCAAAGAGCCAGCACAAGCAAGATGGGCCGAATGGCCTTCTTCTGTGCTGCGTCATTCTGTCCTCAATAATGATCTTCTAAAAGCCAGCCCGTGTGTCCTCCTCTTCTGAGAGGTGCAGCAGGGGCAGTGAGGATGAAGAGCCACAGTTCCACAGGCACTGACAGGACAGAACTGAGCTCTCACAATGGAACCCCCTGGTTGAATAGTCCTTGCACGAAGAACAAATGACACTCAATGTATCCCAGTGCAAGTTGGCACCTTGAGGGAAATCCTGAGGGGAATGGTGGAGGGAGGGCAACAACTTAACATGGAACAAGACCCTCTCTGTTGAGGAACAGGCCGACATTAACATTGGGAACTCACCTGGGTCCTTCACAGCAGATCAGAACAAAATAGATCACGACGAATACACCACTGTGAAAAGAAATGGGAAACCAGTCAGTGTCAGACAGCCTAGTAACGCCCGAGATTCCACTCAATGGCAAACCCCTGTCTCCCCACCCCAAGTTCCCGATTCACCAGCAGTACACCAACCTCGGATTACATCTGTTCTTGGGAAGCCAATAGCTTTCTTATTTTGTGTCAATATCAATCAACAACAACTCATATCTTTATTGGTGCCTTAACATAGTGAAACATCCCAGGCTGCTTCACAGGAGCGATGCTCAGCAAATTCAGACACTGAAACACGAGGGACAGGTGACCAAAAGCTCAGTCAAACAGGTAGATTTTAAGGGAGAGCGCGGGGAGGGAATTCCGGAGAGTATCGGGGTTACGGAGCAAAGATGGAAAATGGAAGTGAGGTACACAGTGAACTGAATTGTGGAGCAGGTGGGAAGAGCAGCACTCCTTCAGGGAAGGGAACTCGCCGTCCTGACCCAGTCTGGGCTGTATGTGACTCCATCCCACTCCAACACGGCTGACTCCTCACTGCCCTGTGAAATGGCCAATCAGTGGTGTCAAACCCTTCCAATATCACAGACACTGCAGCAGTTCAAGATCGAGGCCCGTCAGCACACGCCCAGGGGCAACCAGGGATGGGCAGCAAACAGCAGCCATGCCAATGACGCCCACAATCCAAGCATGAATTTTAAAAAAAGGTAAACTTTTGACCAGTCTATCTCAGGCAGCTTAAAGTAAAAGGCTTACAACTGGGGCTCTTCACTTAGGCTGGGCACGTTCCGGCGAATTTCCTCACATAGAAACATAGAAACTAGGAGCAGGAGTAGGCCATTCAGCCCTTCGAGCCTGCTCCGCCATTCATTATGATCATGGCTGATCATCCAACTCACTAACCTGTTCTCGCTTTCGCCCCATATCCTTTGATCCCTTTAGACCCAAGAGCTCTATCTAACTCCTTCTTGAAAACATACAATGTTTTGGCCTCAACTGCTTTCTGTGTAGTGAATTCCACAGGCTCACCACTCTCTGGCTGAAGAAATTTCTCCTCATCTCAGTCCTGAAAGGTTTACCCCGTATCCTTAGACTATGACCACTGGTTCTGGACTCCCCCACCATCGGGAACATCCTTCCTGCATCTACCCTGTCAAGTCCTGTTAGAATTTTATAGGTTTCTATGAGATCCCCCCTCACTCTTCTGAACTCCAGTGAATATAATCCTAACCAACTCAATCTCTCCTCATATGTCAGACCCGCCATCCCAAGAATCAGTCTGGTAAACCTTCGCTGCACTCCCTCTATAGCAAGAACATCCTTCCTCAGATAAGGAGACCAAAACTGAACACAATATTCCAGGTGTGGCCTCACCAAAGCCCTGTATAATTGCAGCAAGACATCCCTGCTCCTGTACTCGAATCCTCTCGCTATGAAGGCCAACATACCATTTGCCTTTTTTACCGCCTGTTGCACCTGCATGCTTACCTTCAGCGACTGGTGTACGAGAACACCCAGGTCTCGTTGCATATTCCTCTCTCTCAGTTTATAGCCGTTCAGATAATAATCTGCCTTCCTGTTTTTGCTACCAAAGTGGATAACCTCACATTTATCCACATTATACTGCATCTGCATGCATTAGCCCACTCACTCAACTTGTCCCAATCACCCTGAAGCCTCTCTGCATCCTCCTCATAAACTCACCCTCCCACCCAGTTTTGTGTCATCTGCAAGTTTGGAGATATTACATGACCTGTCGCAGTTGGTAGGGACGAGAGAAAATCGTCATGGGAACCGACGGAGTGAGGACATGGTCTGAACAGAGAGTGGGGCAGTGGGATTAGTTTGGGGATTGATACAGGGCTATAGGGAGAGAGTGTGGCAGTGGGATTAGTTTGGGGATTGATACAGGGCTATAGGGAGAGAGTGGGGCAGTGGGATTAGTTTGGGGATTGATACAGGGCTATGGGGAGAGAGTGTGGCAGTGGGATTAGTTTGGGGATTGATACAGGGCTATGGGGAGAGAGTGGGGCAGTGGGATTAGTTTGGGGATTGATACAGGGCTATAGGGAGAGAGTGTGGCAGTGGGATTAGTTTGGATTGATCCAGGGCTATGGGGAGAGAGCAGGGCAGTGGGATTAGTTTGGGATTGATACAGGGCTATGGGGAGAGAGCGGGGCAGTGGGATTAGTTTGGGGATTGATACAGGGCTATGGGGAGAGAGTGGGGCAGTGGGATTAGTTTGGGGATTGATACAGGGCTATAGGGAGAGAGTGTGGCAGTGGGGTTAGTTTGAGATTGATACAGGATTATGGGGAGAGAGCAGGGCAGTGGGATTAGTTTGGGGATTGATACAGGGCTATGGGGGAAGAGAGTGGGGCAGTGGGATTAGTTTGGGATTGATACAGGACGATGTGGAGAAGAGTGTGGGGCAGTGGGATTAGTTTGGGATTGATACAGGGCTATGTGGGGAAGAGAGTGGGGCAGTGGGATTAGTTTGGGATTCATACAGGGCTATGGGGAGAGAGTGTGGCAGTGGGATTAGTTTGGGGATTGATCCAGGGCTATGGGGAGAGAGTGGGGCAGTGGGATTAGTTTGGGATTGATCCAGGGCTATGGGGAGAGAGTGGGGCAGTGGATTAGTTTGGGGATTGATCTAGGGCTATAGGGAGAGATTGGGGCAGTGGGATTAGTTTGGGGATTGATCCAGGGCTATGTGGGGAAGAGAGTGGGGCAGTGGGATTAGTTTGGGGATTGATCCAGGGCTATGGGGAGAGAGTGGGGCAGTGGGATTAGTTTGGGGATTGATCCAGGGCTATGGGGAGAGAGTGGGGCTGTGGGATTAGTTTGGGGATTGATCCAGGGCTATGTGGGGAAGAGAGTGGGGCAGTGGGATTAGTTTGGGGATTGATCCAGGGCTGTGGGATTAGTTTGGGGATTGATCCAGGGCTATGTGGGGAAGAGAGTGGGGCAGTGGGATTAGTTTGGGGATTGATCCAGGGCTATGGGGAGAGAGCAGGGCAGTGGGATTAGTTTGGGGATTGATACAGGGCTATGGGGAGAGAGCGGGGCAGTGGGATTAGTTTGGGGATTGATCCAGGGCTATGGGGAGAGAGTGGGGCAGTGGGATTAGTTTGGGGATTGATCCAGGGCTATAGGGAGAGATTGGGGCAGTGGGATTAGTTTGGGGATTGATCCAGGGCTATGGGGAGAGAGTGGGGCAGTGGGATTAGTTTGGGGATTGATCCAGGGCTATGGGGAGAGAGTGGGGCTGTGGTATTAGTTTGGGGATTGATCCAGGGCTATGGGGAGAGAGTGGGGCAGTGGGATTAGTTTGGGGATTGATCCAGGGCTATAGGGAGAGATTGGGGCAGTGGGATTAGTTTGGGGATTGATCCAGGGCTATGTGGGGAAGAGAGTGGGGCAGTGGGATTAGTTTGGGGATTGATCCAGGGCTATGTGGGGAAGAGAGTGGGGCAGTGGGATTAGTTTGGGGATTGATCCAGGGCTATGGGGAGAGAGTGGGGCAGTGGGATTAGTTTGGGGATTGATCCAGGGTTTTGTGGGGAAGAGAGTGGGGCAGTGGATTAGTTTGGGGATTGATCCAGGGCTATGGGGAGAGAGTGTGGCAGTGGGATTAGTTTGGGATTGATACAGGACTATGTGGGGCAGTGGGATTAGTTTGGGGATTGATCCAGGGCTATGTGGGGAAGAGAGTGGGGCAGTGGGATTAGTTTGGGGATTGATCCAGGACTTTGTGGGGAAGAGAGTGGGGCAGTGGGATTAGTTTGGGGATTGATCCAGGGCTATGGGGAGAGAGTGTGGCAGTGGGATTAGTTTGGGATTGATACAGGACTATGTGGGGCAGTGGGATTAGTTTGGGGATTGATCCAGGGCTATGTGGGGAAGAGAGTGGGGCAGTGGGATTAGTTTGGGGATTGATCCAGGGCTATGGGGAGAGAGTGTGGCAGTGGGATTAGTTTGGGATTGATACAGGACTATGGGGAGAGAGTGTGGCAGTGGGATTAGTTTGGGATTGATACAGGACTATGGGGAGAGAGTGTGGCAGTGGGATTAGTTTGGGATTGATACAGGACTATGGGGAGAGAGTGTGGCAGTGGGATTAGTTTGGGATTGATACAGGACTATGGGGAGAGAGTGTGGCAGTGGGATTAGTTTGGGATTGATCCAGGGCTATGGGGAGAGAGTGGGGCTGTGGGATTAGTTTGGGGATTGATCCAGGGCTATGGGGAGAGAGTGGGGCTGTGGGATTAGTTTGGGGATTGATCCAGGGCTATAGGGAGAGATTGGGGCAGTGGGATTAGTTTGGGATTGATACAGGACTATGGGGAGAGAGTGTGGCAGTGGGATTAGTTTGGGATTCATACAGGGCTATGGGGAGAGAGCAGGGCAGTGGGATTAGTTTGGGGATTGATCCAGGGCGTTGGGGAGAGAGCAGGGCAGTGGGGTTAGTTTGGGGATTGATACAGGGCTATGGGAGAGAGCAGGGCACTGGGATTAGTTTGGGGATTGATATAGGGCTATGGGGGAAGAGAGTGGGGCAGTGGGGTTAGTTTGGGGATTGATACAGGGCTATGGGGAGGGAGTGGGGCAGTGGGATTAGTTTGGGGATTGATCCAGGGCTATGGGGGAAGAGAGTGGGGCAGTGGGGTTAGTTTGGGATTGATACAGGGCTATGGGGGGAGAGAGCAGGGCAGTGGGATTAGTTTGGGGATTGATATAGGGCTATGGGGGAAGAGAGCGGGGCAGCGGGGTTAGTTTGGGCATTGATACAGGGCTATGGGGAGAGAGCAGGGCAGTGGGATTAGTTTGCGCTCGATACAAATGCGGTATATTTGGATTTTCAACAGGCCTTTGAGAAACTCCTGCACAGTATATTCATGACAATGACATTAATGATTTGGACTCGGGAATCGAAAGTACAGTTTCAAAATTTGCTGACAAACCCAATTTGGCAGGCGGAGGCTGTCGGGAGGGTGTAGTTAAGCCGAGGATTTTGACTAAATGCAGAAAGACATAATAACCTTGCTGAATGGGTGAGTAATTGGCAAATGAACGTCAAGATAAATACGTGGGTGGGTGATGCATTTTTGGTCGGAAGATTCAATAGGCCACACACTGCTTGAGAAATAAGTGTGTAAATGGGGTGGAGGAGCAGAGAGGGCTGCAGTACAGATACACAGATCACTACACGGGGAGACAGTGACGTGGTGATAGAGACCCAGGCTAATGCCCTGGGAACACGGGTACAAATTCCACCATTCAAACTCAATTAATTCATAACAATTTGGAACTGAAAGCTAATCTCAGTAATGGTGCTATGAAGTTGTTGTAAAAACCCATCTGGTTCATTAATGTCCTTTAGGGAAGGAAATCTGCTATCCTTACCTGGTCTGGCCTACATGTGACTCCAGACCCACAGCAATGTGGTTGACTCTTACGTGCCCTCTGAAATGGCCGAGCAAGACACTCAGTTGTCAAGGGAAATTAAGGATGGGCAACAAATGCTGGCCTTGCCAGCAAATCCCACATCCCATGAAATTTTTTTTTTTAATGTGGCAGGTTAATAAGGCCATACAAAAGTGCAAACCAGGCTCTGGGGTTGATTTGCAGAGAGGTAGAATAGAAATACAAAGACATTATGTTAAACTTCTATAGAACCTTGGTTGGGCCACAGCTGGAGTGACTGTGAACAGTTCTATTATAAAGTGAGGCACTGGATAAGGTGCAAGAAAGATTTACTGGAATGACAGCAAAACTGAGAGGTTGTAACTATCAGGATTGATCGAACAGGCTGGAAAAGGGAAGACCGATGGGTGGAACACGCTACCACAGGGAGTGGTTGAGGTGAATAGTATCGATACACTGCAGGGGAAGCTGGATAAACACACGAGGGAGAAAGGAATAGAAGGATATGCGGATAGGGTGAGATGGAGAGGGGGTGGGAGGAGGCTCGTGTGGATCCAACACCAGCACAGAGCAGTTGGCGCAAGTGATTTCTTTCCGTGCAGTAAATACTACGTGCCTCTGTGTAAGCTGCTGTTTGAGAGTTTGTTGATTTGCTACTTACTAGGCAGCCCAGTACACAGCTGAGTTTTTTTGTACGAACTCCTGGACTGGAGCACTGTGACA